>NC_090935.1:132701950-133012646 GCF_040938575.1 Ambystoma mexicanum | reverse complement strand
ATTTCTGATCCAAATACATGTTTCCCAGGTACACAAGTGGTTGACATTACATGCACATATTACACATTGCTTCAGGTAGTCTCTGTTCCGGCTCTGGCGTTTCTAGGAGCTTGCATTCAAAAATGGCAACTTATTTTCGATTTTAGTGGGTTTTGCAACATTGGTTTTTCATCAAAAATTATACAAAGGTACACCCCCCTTCTCCAAATATCCCAGTAAATTTCCAGGTCTCTAGCTTAAATACAGTGTCTACAATATCCTTAATTAGCCGGGTTTTGCCCCAGAACATGGTACAAATTGGAGTTTGGACTCAAATCGTGAGGGCATTTTTCATACTAAGAATCTCAAGGTTGTACATTCCTGTCATTTGGTTACAATAAGTTATGAATGTTTCTATAAAATATATATTTGTTGCAATTCAACTCCCCAAAGTGTTTGGGTGCACCTCCAGAAGTCTGGTTGGGTCAGTGATTACATGTCTCTCCTTGCTGGCAGAGGGCTGTTGACAGGAAACACTCAAAATTAACATACCCCATTCAACTGAAAGGGGCTATTGTCTCTCTCCTCCAGGCTGAAGGGGAAACCCCCTCCCTCTCACTCAGAAGGGCCATGTGATATCCTGACTCCTGTTGTGAGTCTCTGGGGTGTTAAGAGTTCTCAGCCTCTTGGCCTCTGGGAACAGCAGGAAGCTAAGATTTTTTAATTAACCAACAGGCTTTGAAGTCCAGTTGACTCAGGTCCCTTTGTCAGCCAGTTCTCCTGTCAGAGTTTAGACCGCTAGCGCCGCCTTGTGGAATTTGTCAGTACTGCATCCATTTTTGGGATCTGTCTTGAATTACTGCATTTCAATAGAGTGGTCTTTTGCTTGATAGAATAGGACCCTTGCTTAACATTGTTTTGATGGCATCCTTACAGTAGAATGGTGATGTGGAACCCCCCACAAGAAGGTTGTATCTTTGGAGTGGTCTTGTGCCAACTGCACAGTTCTCCTGGACTCTGGGATGGAATGATGGGCGGTGGCAGCTCATCCCCACATCTACCCAGTCTATTGATTCAGCATGGGTCAAAACTCTTCACAAACCCCCCCGCCCGACTACGCTTTGATTCAAGTCAAGGGGAAGTCGGGTGCAAAGGAGGTTTTGAGCCCTTGCGCTGGTATGTCCACATTATCTTCTTCCAATTCTGTAGATGCACAGTTCAGCATCTTTTCCTTCACCCAGTTGGATCGTTCGGTTCTCCTCGCCGATCCTGATGGGAATATTGGGCGGGTCTCTGCTCCCGGTTCCCGGTCGTCCTCCTTGGTCAGTCTCCATGGTCTTCCTCTCTCCTAGGATGATAAAGCAAAAGCGGCAATACCTATTTATAGACATTTTTCCACCACTATTGATCTAGTGGGGTGGCATGTACATTTTATAACTCAATAGACATAGCATTCTTCTTTTGAAAAACACAATATAATGAAGAGACAGTCACTTACAAGAGTCATAATATCTTAGAAACTATATGTGGGATATTTTAGGGTTGGAACTGAAGTACTCTGGAGCGGCTCCTTCTGGGATTCCAGAGGATTCCTCCAGTTGTTGCAGAGTGTGCCTAGGATGGCAACACTTTAGCTGATTAATATGGACCCACTTGTCTTCCCCTTCTGCCAAACTGCCTTTGGGGATGCGGATCTTGTATGCAACAGGGGAGATCTTGTCTATAATTTCAAGGGGTCCCTTCCATGTAGGCAAACATTTTCGCTGTTTGGCCTGGTTCCTTTGGAAATTGTATAGATAGACCCGGTCTCCCACATCATATTCCTTCCTGGTGGTTTTCAAATCATAGTGCGTTCTCATGCTATCAGCTGATCTTTCTAGATTCCGCTGAGCATAGGCAAAAGCATGCTGAAGGTGTTTCCTCAAATTCTCCACATACTCATGAGTTGTGGAGGCATTTATCAGTGTCTGCTCTTGGGTCCTGTAGAGCAAATGCCAAGGAAGCACCATCTTGCCCCCCGTCATCAACTCAAATGTTGACATTTTGGTTGCAGATGACGGGGTAGATCTGATGGCCATTAGGACCAGAGGTAATCGGATATCCCAACTTGGCCCAGAATCTGCCACAAACTTTTTTAAGATGCTCACAATGGTTCGGTTGTATCTCTCTACTGCCCCAGAAGAAGCTGGCCGGTAAGCAATATGTAGCTTTCTTTTAACCCCCAGTATCTCCCACATCTTTGTCATTACTTCACTGGTGAAATGGCTACCTCGGTCTGACTCAATCCTTTGAGGTAGACCAAAACGGGAAAAGATGTGGTTAATCATCAGGGCAGCTGCTGTTTCTGCCTTGCAATTTGGGGCTGGGAGACATTCCACCCACTTGGTAAACAAGCATGTAACGGTCAACATGTACTTGTTTCCTCTAGACGAGCGAATTACAGGGCCTACAAAGTCGATTTGCAAATCTGACCATGGCAGTGTCATCCCCCTCTTTTGGAGAGGCGCACGGTGTGTGAGGGATGATGGCTGAAACTGTGCACACACAAGACACCCCTTCAAGTATTGGTCGAGGTCCTGCCCCATGTGTGGCCAGTATGCAACCTCTCTTAAGATTTCCAGTGTTGTGTGAAACCCCCTATGACCGGCGGTGGCCGCATCATGGGTGTGACTTAACATCAGGCTTCAGAATGAGGTAGGAACCACCCACTGATCCTGGCCAGCTTGGGATTTCCTTACCAACAAACCGTCTTGGATTCAGAAACTTTTTGGACATTTCATCAACACTCTTAGGTCCTCTTTCCCGATGTAATCGGTATCCGTCAAGGGAAAGTTCTCAGGGTCCTCAATGTGTTGGTAAAACTTACCAATTATTGGATCCCCCTTCTGAGCTGTGATTAAATCCGCATCAGGGGTCTCCTTACTCCATTGTGCCATTGAAAGATCATTGTGAGCATTTGTCTGGGACCTAGAGATAGCAGTGACCTGGATTTCCCCCAACAGGGACTCAATCTCTATTAGATCCCCTTGGATGGCCCCGGTTTTGGCCAGCTGATCATCTAAGTCATTTCCAGTTTTGTCTGGTCTCTCTATTTTGGAATGACCCTTGATCTTTTTCCAGTAGATGGTCATCCCATTCGATGTGACCAGATCATCAATATTTTGGATTAACTTCCCATGTTTCAGGGGTTAGTTATTAGCACATAACATGCCTCTGGTTTTCCAATTAACCAGGTGCTCCACGAACCCGTTCCGTACATAATCCGAATCTGTGATTATAACCAGTTTGTGGAGTTGATGTTGGACAGCAATGAGGATGTCCTGATGCACAGCCATCAACTCTGCCACCTGACTACTTCGGGGACCAATTTTGTATCCAGCGGAGGTTTCTGGAAACTCCTTCACCCATGCATTCCCTACGCCGGCCACCAGTTCTTTCTCCCCGTTGTTGTCAACATGGTACGAGCATCCACCCACATAGACAGTGCGCATTCCCTCACACTTGTCTTCTTCAAAGACTTTGTGTGAGGAATTAAGGTATGCTTCCATGTTGTCCTTGATTTTTAGACTTTCGTCCTTGAGACAGTTTTGTCTGGCACAATCATGCAAGTCAGCCAGACCTTGCGCGAGGGGACTCTTCTTGTTTTGGCCATATCTGACCTCCACAGGAAAGTCTTGCATTGACAGAATCCAGGAAGTAATTCGGGAATTACTCACATTTCCGGCCCGGATTCTGTCACTTTGGAGATATTGCAGAGGCTGGTGTGGAGTCTCCACTATGATGTGTTCCCCCTGGATAAACGGGCGGTAATTCTTCAATGCCCACACCGTTGCCAGGAGTGCCTGCTCACAATCGTTGAATTTTTCCTCCACAGAGGATAAAGTTTTGCTCGCATAGGAGATTATTTTATTGACCTTGTCATGCTTTTGGTATAATACTGCCGTCAAGCACATATTAGAAAACCCTGTCTCCAGGAATAACTCCTTGTTTCTGACAGGGTAAGCTAGGCAAGGCACTTGTGAGAGGCTTCTCTTGAGTTGTCTTACTGCCTCGGATTGTTCTGGACCCCATTACCACTTGACCCCCCCTTCAAGAGATGAATCAGGGGTCTGGTGACCTCTGCGTAGCCCTCAATGAACTTTCTGCTGTAATTAGTCAGTCCAAGGAGGCTCCTTAGTTCCCGGAGTGTGGTGGGGTCTTTCAGTTTCTGAAGTGCTTCCACTTTCTTTTCCTGGGGACAGAGACCCTGATGAGTAATCTCATGCCCTAAGAAATTAACCTGGGCTCTACACCACTGTGCTTTCTGAAAGGAAAGTTTTGCTCTGGCGGCCCTCAACTGTGTCAGAACATAACGGATCTCCGCTATGTGTTCCTCCACAGATGAACTTTTTTTGAGGACATCATCTACATACACCAGGTTACCCCTCGCACCCAGGTCGGGCATGGCCTTATGTAGGAAAATGTTGAATTCATTGCCGGAGTTGAGGTATCCGAAGGGAGTCCAGGTCCATGTGTACTGCTGGCTCCCAAAGGTAAAAGCCAGTTTGTATTGGTCCTCCTTACTGACAGGCACGGTCCTGTATCCATTGGTCAGGTCTATTGCAGTGAATACCTGTGACCCCTGGATCTGGGACAGCCCTTGGTCAATGTAGGGCAGAGGCCATCGGAAAGTATGGACCCATTTGTTGAGCTCCCTAAGGTCGGGGCAGAGTCTCCACTGGCCGTTTGGCTTCAATATTCCCAGCACCGGATTATTGAAGGTGCTGTGTCTGGACTTATTATTCCCCGGGACTCAAGGTTCTTATTTATTTCAGTAGGGGACTCCATGGATGCGAGAGGCAAACGAGATTGCTTCACAAACACTGTAGTCATTCCAGGGTCCGTTGGAATTGTTGTTGTGTGGATGTCGGTGCGACCACAGTCATATGAGTCTACCGCAAAGAGATCTTAGAAAACTTGTTTCAACTTTTGCTTCTGTTCCAGAGTCACACAGGCATCAGCTAGGTTGACTCTCTCTTCCACCATCTGCCTGAAGCCTGGAAAGACTTCTGGTTTGGCGATCTCAGCGGCCTCCTCCAGCTGGGTGGAGAAGTCCCTGGTCAGAGTGCTGATTTGGACTGGAGGCTTCAGGTGGGAAAGGCAGCCTCATGGACCTGGAACATCACCTCATCCCTCCTGAAGTCACAAGTCACATCTTCCTTACCATAAGGGCAAGAAGTGTACACCAGGAAGTTCCCCCCATGCCGGGTGAAAATCCTGTCTGGTGTTGTATTGTCATCACTGTCACTGTCAAAACAGTCCTTGGGGATTTGTCCTAACAGTTCATTTCCTAAATCAATGGAGAAATGTCGGTCATCAACCGCCATTCCAATGATGGTGCCTGCGGCTAGAGTAATACTCTGTAAGTCGCTGTTATCCACCTCTATTGGAATGGTGTCATGTTCTATGTTGACTAATGGTGTTGGGTTTACCCCCATCCCTTGCTGTTGGACAGAAGCATTTAGATGTATGCAAGCATCAGGGTTTTTCAATTTTTGTCCTCTTTTAACTTTCACTTCCAGGGAGAATTGTCGGGTCCTTTCTGGGATGGTGACTGCCTCTTTAATCGGAATTTCAACTGCATAAGGTAACAATTGAACTGACATAAATGCTTTTTCTGGATCATCAAAGCCCATGGGATTATCCGCTAATCGGGACCAAGCTTTGAAGTTTATTAGGTCCAAACTAATGGCAAAGCGATTGAGAATGTCACTGCCTAAGTAAAAGGCGGCAGTGACATCTCGCACGACCCGACAATTATGGACTATGCTCTTGTTGCCAATGGAGATTTTGAGCATACACCTGCTTGGCAGGAGATGTTTCGAATTGGGTGCTTCCAGGTCCATTTCCCATTTGTCTATCAGTTTGAATGTGGGAATGGCTGGATCTTTTGGGAGTTGGCGGAACATGGCTTTGCTGATAAAGCTCTTACCGTTGTTCACACACACTCGGGCGAGAACAGAGTATATCAGTTTGAATGTGGGAATGGCTGGATCTTTTGGGAGTTGGCGGAACATGGCTTCGCTGATGAAGCTCTTACCGTTGTTCACACACACTCGGGCAAGAACAGAGTCCTTCCCATCATTTAACTGAACAGGGATCAACAACTGCTCTCCAATTTGCTGAATATCAGCCAGGCTCTGAGCTGATTTCACATCTTTCTGGACTATAGGAGTGGGAGTGTCTGATTGTGGATTGGTAAATAATTTCAGAGTGTTTCCTTCCAGTGTGGAATCCCACCTTAAACTGGAAGGAAGGTTGATTTTTAGAAATAGAGAGGACCCCTGTCACCAGTCTGTTGTCCTACTGCTATTACTGTCACGTCTGGTATCTGGTTGTTCTGGAAGTGAAATTCTACTTGGTCAGATTTTTGTTCAACCATGTGGCAGGTGCCGTTTAAACTAACATGGTTGACACTCTGTTTTAATTTTATTGGTCGGCTAGTCTGGGTCCTGAGGACCTTGTTTACGCAATCTATTAGGGGTGACAGCCTTCTCAGGAGGTCATTCCCTAGTAAACAAGGGGTGCCCTCTGGAGTCATTACTATGACCGGGTGTTTCACCTTGTGTCGCCCAATTTTGATGTCCAAATCTGCAGTCCCCTCGACAGGAATTTCCTTCCTGTCAAAGTTCTGCAGTTGTCCAGGAAGAGAGGTGAGATTAATACGGTAATTCTCCTCCCTTCCTGCATTTAGTTCATCAAAGGCCCTTTTGGACAGAAGGGTAGCTTGGGATCCAGTGTCCACCAGTGCCAAAATTGTACCCTGCCCCTGTACTTGTACCGGGGCATAGTATCTTCCCTCCTTCTCCTCAAGGGGGCACAGATAATGCACATTTTTGGACAACTGGCGGGCTAACTTTCTGGTTTTGGACATGGCGAGAGAAGAGATTTGGGCAGAATTCTGTGGAGAGTCTTGGGAATCTGAAAGAAAAAGTTGGCAACTGGTGATCAGAGCCATTGTGGGTTCCCCTGGTTCCAGTTCTGGGCCACCCCCTCCTTTTCGGAGGCAGTCATCAGGATGGGTTTGAACCAGGGGACTTTGGTATTTTCGGTTCTGGGATGAGATGATGGGCGGCGGTAGCTCAGTCTCCACATCTCCCCAGTCTGAATTCACATCCCTTGGGACCCATTTTTCCTTGGGAGGAGTTCCCCCATCTCTGAAGGAGAAGATCCTTTTCCCAGGATCTTCTGAGGATCCCTCTCCCTCAAATTGGAAGACCTGTACCTCCTCCACAAAGTGGGTCTGTTTGGGTCCTTTGTTTCTCCTTCCCCCCCTCTGCTCCTTGGGAGGCAGGCTTTCAGGGGCAGGAGATTTTGTTTCCAGTTCATGGTTTTCCAGGGGCTGTTTACAAGTTAGGAAGGAAGCTACCTCCAAGGCTTTACACACCCCTTTCCCTTGTGCCTCCTCCCTGGGAACCAGTGGGTTATCGGGGTGCTGCCCCGTCATTGTTCTGGAGCACCAGGTCAGAGTTTGGGGCATTCTGCGGTGGCATGCTCATCTGAGGGTTCTGTTGAGCCCTCAGTATGTGACCCAGATCCCGTGCCATATTTTGGACCTGGCGCTCTAATTGGGAAACCCGCTCAGGCTGATACGGGGCTCTATTTTCTCCCCTGGGCTGATCCTGGGAGGGGTAGCTATCCCTTCTCTGGTAATACCCTGGGTTGGGAAGATTTGGGTACCCCTCCACCCTTGGCCTCCCCTCTCCCGGATTAGGTTGTCTGGGCTCAGGGAATTGGGGAAAGAAGGATGGATGATTTTGGGGCTGGAAATTGGGCGGATACCTGGGGAAAAAGTTCTGCCCAGGATTTGGAGAATTTCTGCCCTCCTGTGGGAAGTTGGGAGGGAAGTCCCCTGGGTTAGGTCCTTGGCTGGATCCCCCCCTTGGGCTGGAGGAGTCCACACATAACCCAGGATTGGTCGGTTTCCCTTGTAGCGGGGACTTACATAGTCAGGGGAGCGGGGGACCCCATTTGTGGGACTACCTCCTCGACTCCCTGTCTGTGACTGGCCTGAGGGCCTTCTGGGCTTGGCATTATTAGGTGCAGGTAGATTTTGAGGCCCCCCCATCTCCAAATCCAAAACGGGGGTGACCTTTACCTCTGCCACCTTGGCAGCAGCAGGGGTGCTGTTGGTTTTGGGGTTTTTCTGCGCATTATTTTTATTTTCGATGGGCTTCTGCACCTCATAGATCCGGGTAGCCTGTTCAATGACCCAGTCAAAAGATCTTTTCTCATGAAATTCTCTCACGAGCTGGGTCATTATATATTTGGGTAAGGCATGGAAAAACGTATTGATAAATTCTCTGCTATCCGTGTGCACCCTTCTGGTGGTCTGCGCAAAAGCACGCTTTAATTCTTGCACAAACTCTTGTAGGGCCTGATCCTCCCCACATTGCAAATTGTAGGCTGCCTTGCGAGCCTCTTGAGGATTTCTGTGCACAGAAAAATGTTTCAAGATGGCCGCCCTGTATGTGGACCACCTTGTATAGTTTTGATCCTCCAGCCCTGCAAAGAAACTGGAGTATTCTGGTGATAAGGTCCATTTGACGTACTGAATGCAGCTACTGCTGTCCTTCAAATGGAAAGTCTCCATCATTTGCTCATAGAGCTCCAAGTGTTCCCAAACAGAATACTTGGTGTTCTTATGATAAGGCGTGATGACACTCCTTATTGCCTTTATTTGTTTCAATGGGTCCTTAAGCAAGGCCCTTTTTGCCTTATTGGCCTTTTTGGTTCGGGTAACCCTGGTCCATTCATCCTCTGACTCAGAAGCACTGCTCCCAGAGGTGCCCGTCTGATCTTCCAGGTTTTCCCGGATTCTGCGAGCCTGGGAATGGCTGGCAGAATGTGGGGACCTGGTCTCCTGTGTCCTGTAATGCTCAGAGGAGTCTTCAGATCCCTCCTTGCTGCCAGGATTTGATGGGTACCCCCCACTGACCTAACTGGTCAGAGGTTTTCAGGATGGCCTTAATGGGCCTACTCTCCTGAGGTTCCCCACTAAATTGCACTGTGCTTGGGTGCCCATACCCGGATGCCAGCCCAACCATTCCTGGGAGGTACTGGCCTATGAGCCCCATACTTCTAACTGGATAGTAATCT
Source organism: Ambystoma mexicanum (assembly GCF_040938575.1). Lineage (NCBI taxonomy): Eukaryota > Metazoa > Chordata > Amphibia > Caudata > Ambystomatidae > Ambystoma > Ambystoma mexicanum. The sequence goes on along the minus strand of NC_090935.1, from coordinate 133,003,529 downwards.
GCCATCCCCGTGGCCCTGGGCTCATGTGCGCGAGGGGACATGGGGGTGGCAGAGTCCAGGGACTGGGAGAGATGAAGGCCTCTGGTACTAGGGCTCCTGAGGTTATGCTCAGGAGTTTCTCTTTCCCAGCGAACCTCATCTCTATCTGCCCCTGCTCCCTGTTGCAATGCAAGAGCCTGCGCTTTCAGTTCCTCAGTTAAGGCCTTACTAGACTCTATCAGTCTCTCCTGCATCGCTACCTGTTGCTGGAGCCTATCATTGTGCTGGCAGAGAGCCTCATTCTCTCTCTGCGCCTCCTGATTGGTCCTGGAGTACTGGGCCAGTCTTTGCTGCAGGAGGGTTACCTCCTGAGCTGTATCCCTATTGGCCTGCTTCTTTCTTGCCAGAGCATCCTCCACCCTCCTGGTGTGCTCTAACAGGTTCTGATGCTCTTTTTGGAGGTCACCCAGCCCCTGGAGGGCCAAGTGATTTTCTTCCGTTTTTCTTTTTAAATGGCAGACTTCCTGGCCTAAGGTATCCCTTTCCTGACTAAGAGCCTACATCTGTGCCGCCAGGTCGTCCCTTTGCCTTTGGAAGGCACCAGCTTTCTGGCACTCCTGGTCAAACTCTGCCTGGGTATCCAGGTCTTTCAAAATCAGTTTATTGCTCTCTGCCTTCTCCCTATCTAGGTGGCTTTGCAGGGTGACTACCTGCTCAGCACATGCCCTATTGAAGTCTAACTGTTGCTCCAGCTTTTTTGGCTCTGCAGTAGGGAGTCCAAACCTTCTTGGTACTCCTCTGCAAGGCCAGAAATCTGGTATCCTGGTCAGCCTTTTCCTGTTGCAGCACATCCATATCCTCCTTTATTTTAGTGATGTACTGTCTGCTGTCCTTTTCTGACTCCTGGCTCCTGAGCAGCCTCTGCTCAGAAGAGTCCAGATCAGATTGATGAACATCATCATTCTTGGGATTTTTCTGTGCACATTTTAAGAGGTGTTAGAACTCTGTACCATGTTCTGAGTTAAAACCCCATGAATTATGGAGATTGCAGACACAGGGTTCACGCTAGAAAAATGAAAAGTTACTGGAATATGTGTAGAAAGGCGGTGTACATGTGTGCCATTTTTGGTAAACATCCGATATTGGTAAACCAACTAAAAACGAAAATAAGTTGTCATTTTTTAATGTAAGCTCTTAGAAACATCAGAGTTGGAACAGAATGTACCATAAGTAATCTGTAATATGTACATGTAATGTCAACCACTTGTGTATCTGGGAAATATGTATTTGGATCAGAAATAGATTTGTGTGCAATTTGACAAGAAGAGGATCCTCTGACCATAAACCTACCTCATCACTCTGACTCACAACTCAGTTCCCCCAATCAAGGGAGAGAGGAGAACTGGGCTGATGATAATTTGAGAGGGGCAGGCTCAGTTATGCTACGCACATACCCACTTTCTAAAGATATAAAAAGAGCTAATGGAAGCCAGACAGGGACATTCACTTTCCACTTTCTTGCGGGACGCTTTGCCGGGAGACTCCAGACTTCAAATCCATCAATCTCCAGAGACCAGAACTTAACTCCAGAACCTGTAGCAGAGAGGCCTGAATCCACAAGCTGAATCCTTTTTCAGCAGGCTTCCAAATCATTTGCAAACTATTCAACAGCCAGGCGAGCTGTTTGAATTCTTTGTCAAGAACGTTTGCCAGAACCGGTAGCAGACCCAGAAGGCAGAATTATCCAGAGAGACCAGAGATCCAGAGAGACCAGACCAAGACCAGAACGCTTAGAGCTGACCCAAATCACCGTGCGCAGAACCAGTACCCGGTGGCGAGAGAACCGCAGCCAATCCTGACCCGATCCGTGACGAAGTCGCATTCCTGTCCAAAATATAGTGTGAGTACTCAGCCAGAACTGTGCAAAACCAATCTCTTAGTTTAAAATAATCTAATTCAAACTATTTTAACCTATCTAGAACTACACCATAGCATTGTGTGTCCTTCTGTGACTTTAAAGCTGCAAAACTGTCATCTGTCATTCTGAAACTTTAAAATTAAAATTTCATTACTGAAAATCTACCTCCACAAAATCGCCCGTATCTCTTGAACCGTTTGTGATAGAAGCGAGATTTAACTTTTATTTTAAAGCTGAGATCCTAAGCTTTCCATACTCCTTATACTTTCTCCATAATTGCGCTCGATGCACGCGACTAAATTGCCGCGATTTGACATTTTGCTTCATTTCAGCCACGTGTAAAAATATTTGTCTTTTGTTTCCTTTGCTGAAATTAGTTTGCAACCTGACAATCATTCATAAAGCATTGCTAAAGTGATCCTGAACAAATTTAAAGTAGCTATCACCCACCCTGAATCTCTTATAGGGAATTAAAATCATCTTAAGCATATTTTTCCCTTCTTTGCATACCACCATTAAAGTACTTTGCCTGTGTTTAAAATCATCCCTGTTTCTCTAAGCTTGCTATGGGGAACTGAATTCGTATTGTACTGTGATTGTATTCCTGAGAACTGTGTGCTCTCCCTTCCATCTTCTACTGCATAAGGGCAGGCGCGGGGTGAGTTGCCAAAAGGGGAAAAGTGATTCTATTACCTTTTGCTGAAATCATATCAAGTTTATTCCTGTGTTGCTTCTTTTCCACCTTGCATTTCCTTGTACCATATAAAGCATTCTCAACTACCTTATCCTCTATACTACTCCTAAGTAATTAAACCAGTGTGCTAGTATAACATCATCCATTGTTGATCACTGTCATATGTCTAAGTGTGATATCAAATATTAATTTATTATATAAGTGTGATATATATCTATTGTTTAATTTTTCAAATAAACCTTTTAAATTGCAAAACAAACCTACTTCTTGGCTCAGTGGGGTCAGGGGGATTCAAAGAGAGGGGTGTTATACAAGGGTTCATCATCCAGATTATAACTTGCCATAAAAATATATAAATAAGGGCTTCCCTTGGGCATCCCATACAAGGCACTGACTTAGTGGGATTGCTTGATTGGAGTCATTTAAGAAAGTGGGGGCTTGTAGCCGGGGATTCTGGATTAGATCTATCACTTGTGCAGATTAATACAGTGTGCCAGCTGACAGGATACATATCCAGTTAGATCACCACGCTGTGTTACGCTGTGAAGCACTCCTCAAAGGAACGCTCTAAGGAAATGGTCTGTTTTGCAAAATAAAATACAAACTTCTGTAAGTCAGGAAGGAAATCAAGTTCCAGAATGACGACCTTGCTAGATATCAAAATAGCCAGAGAACACCTCTTACATAAGTTATTTGTGAGAGGTGAGTGGGCTCATCAGGACCAGGTGGTCTGGTTGCAGGCAGTCGCACCCCAGATCACTGAAACAGGGTCAGATATATGAAGAGATCAGGGTCCCTTACATGTGGCCCTGAGTGAACTATATATGGCCCCTAAGGCCAAGGATGAGCACAACAAGATTGCCAGGGTAGCGGCATATTTATATTTACATATGGGAGCCATAGAGGACAAATGTGCTGAAGGCCAAGATCTGGCAAATAGGCAACTGATGGCATTACAGAAGGCCCAATCTGACCTGGTCTCTTCTGAGCAGAGGCTGCAGAGGAGCCAGGAGTCAGAAAATGATAGTAGGCAGTATATTAGTGAAATAAAGGAGGATATGGATATCCTGCAACAGGAAAAGGCTGACCCGGATACCAGATTTCTGGCCTTACAGAAGGAGTACCAAGAAGGTTTGGACTCCCTACTGCCGAGCCAGAAAAAGCTGGAGCAACAACTAGACTTTAACAGGGCATGCACAGAGAAGGTAGCCACCCTGAAAATCCGACTAGACAGAGAGAAAGAGGAAAGCAATACATTGATTTTGAAAGACCTGGATACCCAGGCAGAGTTTGATCAAGAACGCCAGAAAGCTGGTGCCTTTCAAAGGCAGAGGGACGACCTGGCGGCACAGATGCAGGTTCTTAGTCAAGAAAGGGACACCTTAGGCCAGGAAGTCTGCCAATTAAAAGAAAAAAATTGAAGGAAATCACCTGGCCCTCCAGGGGCTGGGTGACCTCCAAAAAGAGCATCAGAACTTGTTAGAGTACACCAGGAGGGTGGAATGTGCTCTTGCAAGAAAGGAGCAGGCCAGTAGGGATGGGACTCAGGAGGTAACCCTCCTGCAGCAAAGACTGGCCCAGTATTCCAGGACCAATCAGGAGGCACAGAGAGAGAATGAGGCTCTCTGTCAGCACAATTATAGGCTCCAACAACTGGTAGTCATGCAGGAGAGACTGATAGAGTCTAGTAAGGCCTTAACTGCGGAACTGAAAGCGCAGGCTCTTGCATTGCAACAGGGAGCAGGGGCTGATAGAGATGAAGTTCGCTGGGAAAGGGAAACACCTGAGCACCTGAGGAGCCCTAGTACCAGAGGCCTTCATCTCTCTCAGTCCTTGGACTCTGCCACCCTCATGTCCCCTGTCGCACATGAGCACAGGGCCACAGGGAGGGCAGATTACTATCCGGCCAAAAGTATGGGGTTCATGGGCCAGTACCTTCCAGCAATGAATGGGCGGGCATCCGGGTATGGGCACCCAAGCACAGTGCAATTTAGTGGGGAAATCCAGGAAAGTAGACCCACTAAGGGCATCCTAAAAACCTCGGCCCAGTTAGGTCAGTGGGGGGGTACCCGTCAAATCCTGGCAGCAAGGAGGGATCTGAAGACTCCTCTGAGCGGCCCAGGACACAGGAGACCAGGTGCCCACATTCTGCCAGCCATTCCCAAGTTCGCAGAATCTGGGAGAGCCTGGAAGATCAGGCGGGCACCTCTGGAAGCAGTGCTTCTGAGTCAGAGGAGGAATGGACCAGGGTTACCCGAACCAAAAAGGCCAATAAGGCAAAAAGGGCCTTGCTTAAGGACCCCTTAAAGCAGATCAAGGCAATAAGGAGTGTCATCACCCATTATCACAAGAACGCCAAGTATTCTGTTTGGGAACACTTGGAGCTCTATGAGCAAATGATGGAGACTTTCCATTTGAAGGACAGCAGTAGCTGCATCCAGTACGTCAAATGGACATTCTCCCCAGAATACTCCAGTTTCTTTGCGGGGCTGGAGGACCAGAACCATTCAAGATGGTCCACATATAGGGCAGCCATCCTGAAACATTTTTCTGTTCATAGAAATCCCCAAGAGGCTCGCAAGGCAGCCTACTATTTGCAATGTGGGGAGGATCAGGCCTCACAAGAATTTGTGCAAGAATTGAAGCGTGCCTTTGCGCAGGCCACCAGAAGGGTGCGCACGGACAGTAGAGAATTAATCAACACATTTTTCCATGTTCTCCCCAAATACAAAATGACCAAGCTCGTGAGAGATTTTCACGAGAAAAGATCTTTAGACTGGGTCATTGAGCAAGCCACCCGCATCTATGAGGTGCAGAAACCGGTGGAAAATAAGAATCAGCCCAAAAACCCCAAAACCAACAACTCCCCTGCTGCTGCCAAGGTGGCAGAGGTAAAGGTTGCCCCTGTTTTAGATTTGGAGATGGGGGGACCTAAAAACCTGCCTGCACCAAATAATTCACAGCCCAGAAGGCCCTCTGGCCAGTCACAGACAGGGAGTCAAGGAGGTAGTCCCACAAATGGGGTCCCCCGCTCCCCTGACTATGTAAATCCACGCTACAAGGGAAACAGACCAATCCTGTGTTATGTGTGGACTCCTCCAGCCTAAGGGGGTGGATCCAGCCAAGCACCTGACGCAGGGAACTTCCCTCCTAACTTCCCACAGGAGGGCAGAAATTCCCCAAACACTGGGCAGAACATTTTTCCCAGGTATCCACCCAATTTCCAGCCCCAAAATCATCCATCCTTCTTTCCCCACTTCCCTGAGCCCAGACAACCTAATCCGGGAGAGGGGAGGCCAAAGGTTGGGGGTGTACCAAAATCTTCCCAACCCAGGGTATTACCAGAGAAGGGATAGCTACCCTTCCCGGGATCAGCCCAGGGGAGAAAACAGGACCCCGTATCAGCCTGAGCGGGTTTCCCAGTTAGAGCGCCAGGTTCAGAACATGGCACAGGATTTGGGCCGCATGCTGAGGGCCCGACAGAACCCTGAGATGGGCATGCCGGCACAGAATGCCCCAAACTCTGGACCTAGTGCTCCAGAACAATGACAGGGGCAGCACCCCGATGACCCACCGGTTCCCAGGGAGGAGGCACAAGGGGAATGGGGGCGTAAAGCCTTGGAGGAAGCTTCCTTCCCCACTTGTAAACAGCCCCTGGAAACCCAGGAACCGGAAAAAAAATCTCATACCACTAGAAGTCTGCCGCCCAAGGAGCAGAGAGGAGGTAGGAGAAACAAAGTACCCAAACATACCCATTTTGTGAAGGAGGTACAGGTCTTCCAATTTGAGAGAGTGGGACCCTCAGAGGATCCTGGGAAAAGGATCTTCTCCTTCAGAGATGGGGGAACTCCTCCCAAGGAAAAATGGGTCCCAAGCGATTCCAACCAAGACTGGGTAGATCTGGGGATTGAGCTGTCACCGCCCATCATTCTATCCCAGAACCAACAATACCAAAAACCCCTGGTTCAAACCCATCCTGTTTACTGCCTCCAAAAAGGGGTAGGGGTCGGCCCAGAACCGGAACCAAGGGAACCCGAAACCATTTCCAGTTGCCAACTTTTTCTTTCAGATTCCCAAGGCTCTCCACAGAATTCTACCCAAATTTCTTCTCTCTCAATGGTCAAAACCAGAAAGTTAGCCCACCAGTTGTCCAAAAATGTGCATTATCTGTGCCCCCTTGAGGAGAAGGAGGGAAGATATTATGCCCCGGTACAAGTACAGGGGCAGGGTACAATTTTGGCGCTGGTGGACACTGGATCTCAAGCTACCCTTCTGTCCAGAAGGGCCTTTGATGAACTGAATTCAGTTAGGGGGGAGAAGTACCAAATTCCCCTCTCCTCTCTTCCTGGACAACTCCAGAACTTTGACGGGAAGGAAATTCCCATCGAGGAGACTGCAGATTTGGACATTAAAATTGGGCGACATAAGGTGAAACACCCGGTCATAGTAGTGACTCCAGAGGGCACCCCTTGTTTACTAGGGAATGACCTCCTGAGAAGGTTGTCACCCCTAATAGATTGCGTAAACAAGGTCCTCTGGACCCAGACTAGCCGACCAATAAAATTAAAACAGAGTGTCAACCATGTTAGTCTAAACGGCACATGCCACCTGGTACAACAAAAATCTGACCAAGTAGAATTTCACTTCCAGAACAACCAAATTCCAGATGTGACAGTAATAGCAGTAGGACAACAGACTGGTGATGGGGGGGTCCTCTCTATTTCTGAAAATCAACCTTCCCTCCAGTTTAAGGTGGTATTCCACACTGGAAGGAAATACTCTGAAATTCTTTACTAATCCACAATCAGAAACTCCCACTTCTATAGTCCAGAAAGAGTTGAAATCAGCTCAGAGCCTGGCTGATGTTCAGCAAATTGGAGAGCAGTTGTTCATCCCTGTTCAGTTAAATGATGGGAAGGACTCTGTTCTCGCCCGAGTGTGTGTGAACAACGGTAAGAGCTTCATCAGCAAAGCCATGTTCCGCCAACTCCCGAAAGATCCAGCCATTCCCTCATTCAAACTGATAGACAAATGGGAAATTGACCTGGAAGCACCCAATTCCAAACATCTCCTGCCAAGCAGGTGTATGCTCAAAATCTCCATTGGCAACAAGAGCATAGTCCATAATTGTTGGGTCGTGCGAGACGTCACTGCCGCCTTTTACTTAGGCAGTGACATTCTCAATCGCTTTGCCATTAGTTTGGACCTAATAAACTTCAAAGCTTGGTCCCGATTAGCGGATAATCCCATGGGCTATGAGGATCCAGAAAAACATTTAAAAGCTCAATTGCTACCTTATGCAGTTGAAATTCAGATTAAAGAGGAAGTCACCATCCCAGAAAGGACCCGACAATTCTCCCTGGAAGTGAAAGTTAAAAGAGGACAAAAATTGAAAAACCCTGATGCTTATATTCATCTAAATGCTTTCCTTCAACAGCAAGGGTTAGGGGTAAACCCAACGCCATTAGCCAACATAGAAGATGACACCATTCCAATAGAGGTGGATAACAGCGACTTAAAGAGTATTACTCTAGCCGCAGGCACCATTATTGGAATGGCGGTTGATGACTGACATTTCTCCGTTGATTTAGGAAATGAACTGTTAGGACCACTACCCAAGGACTGTTTTGACAGTGACCGTGATGACAATACAACACTAGACAGGATCTTTACCCGGCATGGGGGGAACTTCCTGGTGTACACTTCTTACCTTTATGGTAAGGAAGATGTGACTTCAGAGGGGATGAGGTGATTTTCCAGGTCCATGAGGGCTGCCTTTCCCACCTGAAGCCTCCAGTCCAAATCAGCACTCTGACCAGGGACTTCTCCACCCAGCTGGAGGAGGCTGCTGAGATAGCAAACCAGAAGTCTTTCCAGGCTTCAGGCAGATGGTGGAAGAGAGAGTCAACCTAGCTGATGCCTGCGTGACTCTGGAACAGAAGCAAAAGTTGAAACAAGTTTTCTTCGATTTCCAAGATCTCTTTGCGGTAGACTCATATGACTCTGGTCGCACTCACATCCACACGACAACAATTCCCACGGACCCTGGCATGACTCCAGTGTTTGTGAAGCAATATCGTTTGCCTCTCGCATCCATGGAGTCCCTTACTGAAATAATTAAGAACCTTGAGTCCCGGGGAATAATCCGTCCAGTACACAGCACCTTCAATAATCCGGTGCTGGGAATATTGAAGCCAAACGGCCAGTGGAGACTCTGTGCTGACCTTAGGGAGCTCAACAAATGGGTCCATACTTCCCGATGGCCTCTGCCCTACATTGACCAAGAGCTGGCCCAGATTCAGGGGTCACAGGTATTCACCACAATAGACCTGACCAATGGGTACTGGACTGGGCCTGTCAGTAGGGAGGACCAATACAAACTGGCTTTTACCTTTGGGGGCCAGCAGTACACATGGACCCGGACTCCCTTCGGATACCTCAACTCCGGCAATGAATTCAACATTTTCCTACACAAGGCCATGCCCGACCTGGGTGCGAGGGGTAACCTGGCTTATGTAGATGATGTCCTCATTAAAAGCTCAACTGTTGAGGAACACATAGCGGAGATCCGTTATGTCCTGACCCAGTTGAGGGCCGCCGGAGCAAAACTTTCCTTCCAAAAAGCACAGTGGTGTAGAACACGTGTTAATTTCTTGGGGCATGAGATTACTCATCAGGGTCTCTGTCCCCAGGAAAAGAAAGTGGAAGCACTTCAGAAACTGAAAGATCCCACAACTCTGCGGGAACTAAGGAGCCTCCTTGGACTGACTAATTACAGCAGAAAGTTCATTGAGGGCTACGCAGAGATCACTAGACCTCTGATTCATCTTTTGAAGGGGGGGTCAAGTGGGAATGGGGTCCAGAACAATCCGAGGCAGTAAGACAGCTCAAAAGAAGCCTCTCACAAGCGCCTTGCCTAGCTTACCCTGTCAGAAACAAGGAGTTCTTCCTGGAGACAGGGTTCTATAATACGTGCTTGACGGCAGTATTATACCAAAAGCATGACAAGGTCAATAAATTAATCTCCTATGCGAGCAAAACTTTATCCTCTGTGGAGGAAAAATTCAACGATTGTGAGAAGGCACTCCTGGCAACGGTGTGGGCATTGAAGAATTACCGCCCGTTCATCCAGGGGGAACACATCATAGTGGAGACTCCACACCAGCCTCTGCAATATCTCCAAAGTGACAGAATCCGGGCCAGAAATGTGAGTAATTCCCGAATTACTTCCTGGATTCTGTCAATGCAAGGCTGTTAAGTGGAAAACCTGTGCAGTTCCCTCTGGGACCACTGCAAAAGATTTAGGCTTACAGGTGTTGGCAGTAAACCCACTTGGTAGCTGTCTGTACCACACAGATTCACCTGGTAGCTGTGGCTGAGCAGTCAGACTTCTCTCAAGAAAAGTTAGGCAGTATGTGGAGTATACAAAATAGGGCAATTTACACAGTAGAACAAGCAAACACGGAACAGAGCTTGGGTGTAAAGATAAATAGGTATTTATTTATAACAACACATCTATGAAAAACACTCGGCACTAATATGGCAAACAACTTCAATTACAATTATTATAAGTAAATCAATCCCCCTAACTATAGTTCGACAAGTCTAGGTTCAATGGCACCACTTATTTGCAGACAGAGGTGAATGCTTTAACCTAGATGGCACTCTAGTATTCGTTAGGATGGGAGAGAAAAGGCAGGGTATGAAATCAACTCAGTAGCAACACTTTTACGAACAAATGCAAGGCAAGTAAGGCAGGGTCTACTGTAGATCGCAAAGTTCAGAGGCCAGGCCCACTCGGAGAGAGGCAAGGCGGTATGTTCCAAAAAGTATCACAGTGGAAATGCACTTCGAGTCTTTGTCGCAAATTGTTATAGAAAGATTGGACCAGTTCAGAACAGAAAGTTAAGAAAGCTTGGAGTCGACCCAATGGAGAGGCGAGGATTCAGGCACCTCACGCTAACCGTCACGAGGGAAGCCAGGCAGACACGGTACCTTGTATGTGGAGAGACAGCTCCGGCGGGGGCAGTTGTTCCTGGTGGTGGATGCAAGTCGGGGCTTTGCCAAGAGAAGAGATGCTCTCGTTGTCGAAGGAAAGTTGAAGATCGTTGCACCACCAGGGAAGAGACCAGCCGCAGAGTGCTCCGTCACAAGGCACCACCTTTTGGTCGCGGTAGGGCTTGTGGCTATCCGGTTGCCGGGGTGCTCAGCACGGGCAATTCGACCACTACACCCTGGAAGTGAAGAAAAAGCAAAGGGGACTGGTTGTTCCCACCAGTCAGGGGAAAAAGACTCTCCAGCCGGGAGATCTCCTCTGTCGTCGGGAAGTAGTGAGTCGGTTCAGCAGGGCTCCACCGGAGGTGTCGTCGTTGCAGGTCGGCTCAGCGTTACCCTCGTCGGATCCTTAGGTCCTGTGGCGACTTCTGAAGATCCAGTCCCGAAAAGCCCTGCTTTTATGCAGAAAACCCCCATTCATTCAGCCTAGCTGTCAATCAAAACACGCTAAGCGGTGAGTGGGGTGGCTCACCACTTGGGCCAATCACACCAGAGTGCGACTTGAGTTGGCAAGGCAACTCAGTCCAGGGTGCCTAAACCCCCTCCCACACCTCCTGTGGTACCCTGACAAAATGGCACCACTTTGGAGGGCCTCTGTGCAGAAGACCGCCAAAAGTGGAACAAAGGGCTCAACCTTTGGTTTAGGAGTCACAGAGACTAACACAGACGCCATTTTAAAAACCGAGTTCTGGCAGAAAATACCAACCGATAGATTTGTTTAAGACAAATAAACTGGTGGTATATTAGAGATTAACGAGGAAAAGTATTTACCTCCAACAATGGGAAGAATCCCATAGAGTTATATTCGGGGTCGAATATAACAAGTAGTTTCCACTGCCACCAGCCAAAACTCGACGAGGGGGGACGGGACAGTGCCCCCTCGAATAACAGACCATGGGGTAATCGAATTACCCCTACCAGTACGTCCACAATAGGATGGTTTGTACTAGTTCTGTTAGTAAATTTAGGTCTAGTAAAGCCAATGGTGACTTTACATGCCCGGGGAGACAGTAGTCAGTCCCTGGGTATGGAGTCTATGGTGGGGGTCCTCTAGGATGCCCCAGTGTTACGGCACGGAGGGTGCATTGTAACACACATAGCAAAACACATGAGACCCTATGGAGTAAAAGACCCCATAGCCCATAGAACACATTGACATTTGGAGGAATTAACCACATTCATGTCCAAGAGTGGGAGAAAAAGAGTCTCACTCTTGGCAGGATGGAAAAAAACCAAACTCCAGAAATCCAGCAAAGCTGCTGGGGGACTCACTAGGTTAGGAAATTCAGCCGAAACAGAGAATTCTCCCTAACACTCACCCCCCCCCAGACTAAGGGACAGGAGGATTTAATCCACTCCTGGATGAATCTCATACCTCTAGTCGATGACATGCATCCTAGAGAGACCATCAGCATTTTGGTGGTGACACCCTGACCTGTGCTCAATGGTAAAATCAAACCCTTGCAGGCAGATCGACCATCTCAGTAGTTTTGGGTTTTCCCCTTTCATTTGCAGTAACCATCTCAAGGGTTGGTGGTCAATCTGAATGACAAAAGTAGAACCATACAAGTATGGCCTAAACTTCTTCAGAGCCCACACGATAGCAAAGCACTCTCTTTTGATTGTTGCCCACCTTGTTTCAGGATCCTTCAGCTTGCGGCTGATGAAGCAAAAGGGGTGCTCCCTACCTTTCCCATCCAGTTGACTGAGTACGGCACCTATTCCTACATTTGAAGCATCTGTCTGCACAATGAAAGGTTGCGGTAATCAGGAGCTCTGAGTACTGGGGCTTGGCAAAGAGCCTTTTTCAGGTTTTCAAAAGCCTGATTGCACTCCTCGTTCCATCTAACCTTTTTAGGAAATTTGGGCGACGAGATGACATTCAGTGGAGAAGCTATGGTCCCATAGTTCTCAATGAAATTCCTGTAATACCCAGGAAGGCTCTCACCTGGGTCTGAGTAGTAGGTGTTGTCCAATTTTGCACAGCTTCAATCTTACTGAGCAAAGGCCTTATTTCTCCACCTCCTACCTCATGTCCAAGATAGACTACCTTACTCTGTCCAATTTGGCATTTACTCGCCTTTATGGTCAGATTGGCTCGTCCAAGAGCCTGCAAAACATCTCTTAGGTGGGTTACATGTTCTTCCCAGGAATTGCTGAACACTGCTATGTCATCCAAGTATGCCATGCAGAAGTCCTCCATCCCATTCAGAACCTGGTTTACCATCCGTTGAAATGTAGCAGGTGCATTCTTCAATCCAAAAGGCATACCTTAAACTGGTATAAGCCAACGGGGGTAGAAAATGCAGTTTTCTCCTTGGCATGGTCTGTCAGGGCTATTTGCCAATAGCCTGACGTCAAGTCAAATGTGCTGAGGAACTTGGAGGCGCCAAGTTTATCCACCAACTCATCTGTTCTTGGCAAAGGGTGGGCATCAGTCTTGGTGACTGCATTAAGAGCTCTATAATCCACGCAGAATCTAAGTTCTTTAGATCCGGCCTTTGGTACTAACACAACTGGGCTAGACCATGGACTAGTAGAGGGCTCTATTACCCCGAGATCGAGCATCTTGCTGACCTCACCTTTGATGTGGGTTTGTACGTTTTATGACATTCGGTATCCTTTGCTTTTGACTGGCAGACAGTCACCAGGAGTATGTCATGCTGGCCCCATGGGGTCAAGCCTGGTGAAAGTGAGAACAGAGAGGCAACTGATTCAACATAGATTTGCACTCTTCTTGTTGCTCAGGTGTCAGATTTGAAGAGAGATTTACTCCTTCAATTTTTCCGTCTAAAGGTAAACCTCTGAGGAGATCCGGAAGAGCTTCACTCTCTTCTTCTTCCTCGGATGATGCTAGAAGCAACGCTCCTACATCAGGTCTCGAGACATACGCTTTGAGTCGGTTGGTGTGGAAGACTGTCAGAGCCTCCTTGGGATTGCCCAAGTCTACCAGAAGTTGACCTCTCCGAGTTTACCCACAACTCTGAAGGGTCCCATCCATTTGTCATGCAAGGCCCTCTGCCTTGTTGGGATCATAACGAGAACTAGCTGGTCTTGAATGAACTCAACCATGTTAGCCTTTTGATCATGCCAGTGCTTGACCAATGCTTGTGCAGCTTTCAAGTTATCGTTTGCTTCTGTCATCATGTGTGACATTCTCCTCTGGAGACCTATCACTTAGTCAGTCACTCTGACTGGCTTGGGGTAAGGAGCACTCTCCAACCCCTCCTTAATCAGGGCCAATGGACCTCTGACGGGATGACCATAGAGGAGCTCAAAGGGAGAATAACCTACTCCCTCCTGAGGGACTTCTCTATAAGCAAAGAGAAGGCATGGCAGTAGAAGGTCCCACTTTCGTTTAAGGGGTTCTTCTAAAGCACCTATCATGCTCTTCATGGTTCGGTTGAACTGTTCTACCAACCCATTGGTTTGGGGGTGGTAGGCTGTTGAGAACTTGTAAGTAACTCCACAGGTTTTCCACATGGCTTTCATGTAGTGGGACATAAAGTTTGACCCCCTGTCAGAGATTACTTCCTTAGGAAACCCGGCCGTGGTAAAAATACAAGGAGGGCCTTAGCCACAGCCGGAGCTGTAACAGTCCTCATAGGAATTGCCTCAGGATACCTAGTAGCATGGCCTACTACAACAAGTATAAACCTGTTGCCTGAGGAGGTTGGAGGATCAAGGGGACCAACAATGTCAATCCCTACTCTCTCAAATGGGACTCCCACAACTGGGAGAGGCACTAAAGGTGCCACATTCTTGGCGCCAACCTTACCAGAGGTCTGGCAGGTGTGGCAGCTCCTGCAGTGTTTTTCTACTTCGGCCCCCATCTTTGGGCAATAAAAGTAGAGAGAGAGCCTTTCCTTAGTCTTCTTGAAACTCAAGTGACCAGCCGAAGGAATCTCGTGGGCTAACTGCAAGAACTGTGGTCTGTTCTCTTGGGTTACGACAAGTCGTTTGTAGTCTCCAGATGCAGACTCGGTCAGTTCACTGTAGAAGAGGCCATCTTCCCAGTGCAACCTGTATTTCCCAGGCTCTTGCCCTTCAGCCTGAGCTTCTTCCTGGTGGCGAAGACCTTCCAGAGTTGGACATTCTCTCTGTCCCTTACTGAAGTCTGCCCTGTTGGGTCCAACTTCTGCCAGTAACGACTGCAGCTCAGGATGGTCAACAGGATCCAGATCTCCAATGAGTTCCTGGCCTTCCATTAGCTCTTCTTCAGAGTCTAATTCTACCACACAGGGTTGTACCTCCCTCTCAGTCGCAGCTGGAGGTGGAGTTACGGGTGTAACTTTGGACAACTGCAGGGAAGTTCTTGTTGGCTGCACTGAAATGCTGGCTGCTGGTTTCGGTATAGAAGTCTTAGGTTTCCCTTTCGCTTCTGATTTCTTGGAGACAGCGGCTGACAATTCCAGTGGAGCAGGAGTGATTTCTTTGTTCATCATCTCCTGGAGAGTACCTCGCATGGTTCTCTCCCTTGCAGGTCTGGTTAGCTCCTGTAACCGTTTACTAGGAGATCTGGGGGTATGCAACACAACTCTGAGAGTTTTCAAATCGTTACCCAACAGAACGCGTCCTGGTACCTCACTCTGTATGCTGACAGGTATCTTCACAGTCATGTCTTTACACCGGATGAGAACTGGTAATTGGGGAAGCATCTGCACAGGCCCTCCAGCTAACTTGGTGAGGCATTTGGGTGCCTTAGCAACATCCTCAGCCTGAAAAAATGATTTATCCACCACAGTTATGCTGGCCCCAGTGTCCCTAATGGCAGGAGTCTCCTGACCTTTCACCTGGACACTGTCCTTATAATACTCTTTAGTATTATCGGGGATAGAATTATAGACGTCTAAATTCTGTTGTTCCCACAACCCCAGAGACACTAAAGAAACACTGGCTGAGACTCCAATGGGTTCATCAGCCAGCAGTACAAAGTTTCCACTTGCCATTTGGACTTCCTCCTCTGGAGCGAAGGCTAAGGAGACAAGCTGGACCCCTGAATGTTTACCCTTACATCTGGGATCTCCTTTCACGTGGTCAGTCGAGCCACAAACAAAGCATTTACCAAATGCTTTCTGGAATGGTGGCTTGTTCTGGCCTCCTTCCGGTTTGGCACCAGAAGGCACACTATTCTACGGTGGTTTTCCTTGGGGCTTACCCTTCTGGTTTTGTTTGGGGCCCTCTTTGGAATTTGAGTTATTCGAATTCTCTTTTGAGTCTTTCTTAGGCTGTTTTCCCTCATCCTTTTTCTGAGTTGCCCCAGAATCCTTATGAGTAGCCCTGTTGGCAACCCACAAGTCAGCAGCCTTAGCTAGCTCCCTGGAATCCAATTCCTTCGAATCAGCCAAGTGCTGTCTGAGCTCAGGAGAACAGGCATCATAAATAGACTCCAACATAAAAAGATTCTTCATACCCTTATAAGTGTTCACTTTGTAACCCTTAATCCATCCCTCTAAGTTTTTCAACCCTTCACTCACCCAGGTAGCCCAAGGGGTACCATCATGCTTTTTGAGGGTTCTAAACCTCTTAAGATACTGGGAAGGGGTCTTCCCAATTCTAGCTATCAAAACTAGTTTCACACTTTCGTACTCTTTCCTACCCTCCTCTCCCAGCTCCATTACCACATCAGTTGCACATCACCATACCGAATGCTTTCTGGAATGGTGGCTGGTTCTGGCCTCCTTCCGGTTTGGCACCAGAAGGCACACTATTCTACGGTGGTTTTCCTTGGGGCTTACCCTTCTGGTTTTGTTTGGGGCCCTCTTTGGAATTTGAGTTATTCAAATTCTCTTTTGAGTCTTTCTTAGGCTGTTTTCCCTCATCCTTTTTCTGAGTTGCCCCAGAATCCTTATGAGTAGCCCTGTTAGCAACCCACAAGTCAGCAGCCTTAGCTAGCTCCCTGGAATCCAATTCCTTCGAATCAGCCAAGTGCTGTCTGAGCTCAGGAGAACAGGCATCATAAATAGACTCCAACATAAAAAGATTCTTCATACCCTCATAAGTGTTCACTTTGTAACCCTTAATCCATCCCTCTAAGTTGTTCAACCCTTCACTCACCCAGGTAGCCCAAGGGGTACCATCATGCTTTTTGAGGGTTCTGAACCTCTTAAGATACTGGGAAGGGGTCTTCCAAATTCTAGCTATCAAAGCTAGTTTCACACTTTCATACTCTTTCCTACCCTCCTCTCCCAGCTCCATTACCACATCAGTTGCAACAGGGGGGAGCCTAGAGAACAACCAGGTAAGCAACTCGTTACCTGTGATGTTCTGGAGCCCATGATTGTACTCAAACAAACTCAGCCAATCCAACACATCCAACTTTGGTTCATACATACCAATTAATTCCTTCGGCATCCGGGGTCTTTTGGGACTGGAGCTTCTAGAAGAGCCAGAGACAGAAGCAGTTTTGACAGACAACTTTTTCATTTCTAACTCATGCTTGAGCTCCATTTCTCGGAGCCTAAGAATTTGTTGCATTTCTTGGTGCTTCTGTTCAGTTTGAGCAGTAATCCTTCTGAATTCCAAGTCGATTTTCATTTTTTCTAGTTCAAGGACTTGAGGACTTAGTGTGGGACCTGTTATAGGCCCAGTAGGTACAGCTGGTAAGGCAGACAGAGGAGCAGGGGAGACAGTTTCGTTAGCCTCTCCTTCCTCTTCAGCCTCTTCATCACTATCATCAGAACTTTGATTTAGATCAACACTGTTACTGTTATCTACATTTGCTGGAGAAGTTGGTTCCTCTGAACCAGTACCCAGACTTTGGTTTTCCAGCAATCTCGCGATCAATTCTACTTTCTTGCCTCTTACAGAAAGATTCTCTTGTCTACAGAGAGCTCTCAAACTCTCAGTATTTTCACCTGACAAGTACTCTTGACTGTAAACTTCCCTAGTAGACATGTTTTTGAAAGTTGCTTTTTAGTGCTAAGCTTTGTGGTTAGTTATCCTAAAGTGTTGAAAAGTACTCTAAACTGTATACTCGATACAAATCCCACCGCTGTACACCAGTGTTAAGCGGAAAACCTGTGCAGTTCCCTCTGGGACCACTGCAAAAGATTTAGGCTTACAGGTGTTGGCAGTAAACCCACTTGGTAGCTGTCTGTACCACACAGATTCACCTGGTAGCTGTGGCTGAGCAGTTAGACTTCTCTCAAGAAAAGTTAGGCAGTATGTGGAGTATACAAAATAGGACAATTTACACAGTAGAAAAAGCAAACACGGAACAGAGCTTGGGTGTAAAGATATATAGGTATTTATTTATAACAACACAGCTATGAAAAACACTCTGGCACTAAAACGACAAACAACTTCAATTACAATTACTATAAGTAAATCAATCCCCCTAACAATAGTTCGACAAGTCTAGGTTCAACGGCACCACTTATTTGCAGACAGAGGTGAATGCTTTAACCTATATGGCACTCTAGTATTCGTTAGGATGGGAGAGAAAAGGCAGGGTATAAAATCAACTCGGTACCAACACTTTAACGAACAAATGCAAGGCAAGTAAGGCAGGGTCTACTGTAGATCGCAAAGTTCCCACTCGGAGAGAGGCAAGGCGGTATGTTCCAAAAAGTATCACAGTGGAAATGCACTTCGAGTCTTTGTCGCAAGTTGTTATAGAAAGATTGGACCAGTTCAGAACAGAAAGTTAAGAAAGCTTGGAGGTGACCCAATGGAGAGGCGAGGATTAAGACACCTCACGCTAACCGTCACGAGGGAAGCCAGGCAGACACGGTACCTTGTATGTGGAGAGACAGCTCCGGCGGGGGCAGTTGTTCCTGGCGGTGGATGCAAGTCGGGGCTTTGCCAAGAGAAGAGATGCTCTCATCGTCGAAGGAAAGTTGAAGATAGTTGCACCACCAGGGAAGAGACCAGCCGCGGAGTGCTCGGTCACAAGGCACCACCTTTTGGTCACGGTAGGACTCGTGGCTATCCGGTTTCCGGGGTGCTCAGCACGGGCAATTCGACCACTACGCCCTGGAAGTGAAGAAAAAGCAAAGGGGACTGGTTGTTCCCACCAGTCAGGGGAAGAAGACTCTCCAGCCGGGAGATCTCCTCTGTCGTCGGGAAGTGGTGAGTCGGTTCAGCAGGGCTCCACCGGAGGTGTCGTCATTGCAGGTTGGCTCAGCGTTACCCTCGTCGGATTCTTAGGTCCTGTGGCGACTTCTGAAGATCCAGTCCCAAAAGCCCTGCTTTTATGCAGAAAACCCCCATTCATTCAGCCTAGCTGTCAATCAAAACACGCTAAGTGGTGAGTGGGGTGGCTCACCACTTGGGCCAATCACACCAGAGTGCGACTTGAGTTGGCAAGGCAACTCAGTCCAGGGTGCCTAAACCCCCTCCCACACCCCCTGTGGTACCCAGACAGAATGGCACCACTTTGGAGGGCCTCTGTGCAGAAGCCCGCCAAAAGTGGAACAAAGGGCTCAACCTTTGGTTTAGGAGTCACAGAGACTAACACAGACGCCATTTTAAAAACCGAGTTCTGGCAGAAAATACCAACCGATAGATTTGTTTAAGACAAATAAACCGGTGGTATGTCAGAGATTAACGAGGAAAAGTATTAATCTCCAACAATGGGAAGAATCCCATAGAGTTATATTCGGGGTCGAATATAACAAGTAGTTTCCACTGCCACCAGCCAAAACTCGACGAGGGGGGACGGGACAGTGCCCCCTCGAATAACAGACCCAGGGGTAATCGAATTACCCCTACCAGTACGTCCACAATAGGATGGTTTGTACTAGTTCTGTTAGTAAATTTAGGTCTAGTAAAGCCAATGGTGACTTTACATGCCCAGGGAGACAGTAGTCAGTCCCCGGGTATGGAGTCTATGGTGAGGGTCCTCTAGGACGCCCCGGTGTTACGGCACGGAGTGTGCGTTATAACACACATAGCAAAACACATGAGACCCTATGGAGTAAAAGACCCCATAGCCCATAGAACACATTGACATTCAGAGGAATTAACCACATTCATGTCCAAGAGTGGGAGAAAAAGAGTCTCACTCTTGGCAGGATGGAAAAAAAAACAAACTCCAGAAATCCAGCAAAGCTGCTGGGGGACTCACTAGGTTAGGAAATTCAGCCCAAACAGAGAATTCTCCCTAACAAAGGCTATCCTGTGGAGGTCAGATATGGCCAAAACAAGAAGAGTCCCTTCGCGCAAGGTCTGGCTGACTTGCATGATTGTGCCAGAGAAAACTGTCTTGAGGACGAAAGTCTAAAAATCAAGGACAACATGGAGGCATACCTTAATTCCCCCCGCAAAGTCTTTGAAGAAGACAAGTGTGAGGGAATGCCCACTGTCTATGTGGATGGATGCTCTTACCATGTTGACAACAACGGGGAGAAAGAACTGGTGGCCGGCGTAGGGAATGCATGGGTGAAGGAGTTTCCAGAACCCTCCGCTGGGTACAAAATTGGTCCCCGAAGTAGTAAGGTGGCAGAGTTGATGGCTGTGCATCTGGCCATCCTCACTGCTGTCCAACATCATCTCCATGAACTGGTCATAAATACAGATTCGGATTATGTACGGAATGGGTTTGTGGAGCACCTGGTTAAATGGAAAACCAGAGGCATGTTATATGCTAATAAGAAACCCTGGAAACATGGGAAGTTAATCCAAAACATTGATGATCGGGTCACCTCGAATGGGATGACCATCTACTGGAAAAAGATCAAGGGTCATTCCAAAGTAGAGGGACCAGACAAAACTGGAAATGACTTAGCTGATCAGCTGGCCAAAACCGGGGCCATCCAAGGGGATCTAATAGAAATAGAGTCCCTGTTGGGGGAAATCCAGGTCACTGTTATCACTAGGTCCCAGACAAATGCTCACAATGATCTTTCAACTGCACAATGGAGTAAGGAGACCCCAGATACCGATTTGATTACGGCTCAGAAGGGGGATCCAATAATTGGTAAGTTTTACCAACACATTGAGGACCCTGAGAACTTTCCCCTGACGGATACCAATTACATTGGGAAAGAGGACCTTAGAGTGTTGATGAAATGTCCAAAGATGTTCCGAATCCAAGACGGTTTGTTGGTAAGGAAATCCCAAGCTTGCCATGATCAGTGGGTGGTTCCAACCTCATTCCAAAGCCTGATGTTAAGTCATGCCCATGATGCGGCCACCGCCGGTCATAGGGGGTTTCACACAACACTGGAAATCTTGCGAGAGGTTGCATACTGGCCACACATGGGGCAGGACCTCAACCAATACTTGAAGGGTTGTCTTGTGTGTGCACAATTTCAGCCAACATCCCTCACACACCGGGCGCCTCTCCAAAAGAGGGGGATGACACTGCCATGGTCAGATTTGCAAATCGACTTCGTAGGCCCTGTGATTCGCTCGTCTAGAGGAAACAAGTACATGTTGATGGTCACATGCTTGTTTACCAAGTGGGTGGAATGTCTCCCGGCCCCAAACTGCAAGGCAGAAACAGCAGCTGCCCTGTTGATTAACCACATCTTTTGTCGTTTTGGTCTACCTCAAAGGATTGAGTCAGACAGAGGTAGCCATTTTACCAGCAAAGTAATGACTAAGATGTGGGAGATACTGGGGGTCAAAAGGAAGCTACATATTGCTTACCGGCCAGCTTCTTCTGGGCCAGTAGAACGCTACAACCGGACCATTGTGAGCATATTAAAAAAGTTTGTGGCAGATTCTGGGCCAAGTTGGGATATCCGATTACCTCTGGTCCTAATGGCCATCAGATCTACCCCTTCATCTACAACCAAAATGTCACCGTTTGAGCTGATGACTGGACGCAAGATGGTGCTTCCCCAGCATTTGCTCTACAGGACCCAAGAGCAGACATTGATAAATGCCTCCACAACTCATGAGTATGTGGAGAATTTAAGGAAACACCTTCAACATGCTTTTACCTATGCTCAGCGGAATCTAGAAAGATCAGCTGATAGCATGAGAACGCACTATGATTTGAAAACCACCAGGAAGGAATATAATGTGGGAGATCGGGTCTATCTATACAATTTCCAATGGAACCAGGCCAAACAGCGAAAATTCTTGCCTACATGGAAGGGACCGTTGGAAATTATAGACAAGATCTCCCCAGTAGCTTATCAGATCTGCATCCCCAAAGGTAGTCTGGCGGAAGGGGAAGACAAGTGGGTACATATAAATCAGCTAAAGTGTTGCCATCCCAGGCACACTCTGCAGCAACTGGAAGAATCCTCTGGAATCCCAGAGGGGGCCGCTACAGAGTAATTCAGTTCCAACCCTGAAATATCCCACATATAGTCTCTAAAATATCATGATTCTGGTATGAAAATGTTTCCTGTTATATCTTGTTTTTAAAATAAGACTGAAAAATGTATCCAGATGTATAAAATGTATATGTTCGCCACACCATTAATAGTGGTGGAAAAATGTCTAGGAATGTGTATTGCCACTTTGCTTTATCATCCTAGGAGAGATCAAACCCAGAGACTGACCACGGAAGACGGCCTGGAGACCGGGAGAAAAGATCCGAGGGGCCCGGGGTACCACCCAATATTCCATCAGGACAGGCGAGGAGAACCGATCGATCCAACCGGATGGAGGAAAAGATGCTGAACTGTGCCATCTACGGAATTGGAAGAAGATGATGCGGACATACCAGCACGTGGATCAAGACATCCTTTGCACCCGACTCCCCCTCAACTCGAAATCAAAGCGCAGTCGGGCGTGGGGGCTTGTCAGGGGTATTGACCCACGTTTGGACTATTATGCTGCAACATTTGGTGCTGTGGGCTTAGGAAATCCAAGAGGGCGGAAAAGCCCACATTTGCGCCAGAATCCGTGAGAACCGCGCAGTCTTTGCGCACAACAAAATGGTCCCCTGACCTGCCACCCAGTGAAGGGCCAGGAGTGCCATGGGTGAAATGTGCGCCAAAGGAAAAACAGCAGTGCCGGTCAGCTCAGAAAGCGCTTTGAAATCACCTTTGTTTCTCTGAAATGCAAGCTAAAAATGCCTATTTTAAACATTGCAAGGTATTCAAAAATATCACTGAACACCATCAGACATTTGGCAGAAGGTAGACTTGTGTGCATACAAAATCTGGAAAGAGAAAGAGCCTAAAATAATGTTCATAATGGAACTGGCTGAGCTGTGGATGTCAGCAGCCTAAGTTAAATTGGACTGAAAGACGCTAAAATATAAATGTTTAAAATAAATGAGTGACCTACTGTGGAGTGTCACATAGTTTGCAACTGTTAAATGTCATAGTTTTGAACTTAGAATCAGTGTTGTAGCTGCATGTGTAAAAATTGCAAGTTTGGTTTGAATGTAGAAAACTGGGAACCAAAGTGACATTTGGCTGAAGCCTGGCTTGAAGAGAGTGAATTCTGCCCGGCAACTACACCCGACAGGAGTTGAAACTTGATCAGCAGCTGTGTTCCCAGGCCTGGCTGCATTCTGCTGCCCCTGCCAAAAGGAGATGACACCTCTCTGATTGAATTAGGGGAGTGGCACCTGGGGACTGCAGGAAACTAAACAAAGCACTGTCCTTGGCCCAGGCAAATGTTAAATTAGGGGGGTCGTAAATGGCTTCCACTTGCAAGGAAACAGGGAGGGGCACTGCATCTGTGAGAAAGCTGAGCTTGGTGGAAGTGGATAAACCAGAAATTCCACCATGTGCTTTGGAAAACCACACCCCTTTGGGGCCAGAGCATAATTTTAAAAAGATGGATAATTCATAGTGCGGACTTGTAAAAATTATATAAATATCATCATTCTTGTGATTTTTCTGTGCACATTTTAAGAGGTGTTAGAACTCGGTACCATGTCCTGAGGCAAAACCCCATGAATTATGGAGATTGCAGACACAGGGTTCACGCTAGAAAAATGAAAAGTTACAGGAATATGTGTAGAAAGGCGGTGTACATGTGTGCCATTTTTGGTAAACGTCTGATATTGGTTATCCAACTAAAAACGAAAATAAGTTGTCATTTTTTAATGCAAGCTCTTAGAAACATCAGAGTTGGAACAGAATGTACCATAAGTAATCTGTAATATGTACATGTAATGTCAACCACTTGTGTATCTGGGAAATATGTATTTGGATCAGAAATAGATTTGTGTGCAATTTGACAAGAAGAGGATCCTCTGACCATAAACCTACCTCATCACTCTGACTCACAACTCAGTTCCCCCAATCAAGGGAGAGAGGAGAACTGGGCCAATGATAAGTTGAGAGGGGCAGGCTCAGTTATGCTACGCACACACCCACTTTCTAAAGACATTAAAAGAGCCACTGAAAGCCAGACAGGTACATTCACTTTCCACTTTCTTGCGGGACGCTTTGCCGGGAGACTCCAGACTTCAAATCCATCAATCTCCAGAGACCAGAACTTAACTCCAGAACCTGTAGCAGAGAGGCCTGAATACACAAGCTGAATCCTTTTTCAGCAGGCCTCCAAATCATTTGCAATCTATTCAACAGCCGGTGCGAGCTGTTTGAATTCTTTGCCAAGAACTTTTGCCAGAACCGGTAGCAGACCCAGAAGGCAGAATTATCCAGAGAGACCAGAGATCCAGAGAGACCAGACCCAGACCAGATCGCTGAGAGCTGACCCAAATCGCTGTGCGCAGAACAAGTACCCAGTGGCGAGAGAACCGCAGCCAATCCTGACCCGATCCGTGACAAAGTCACATTCCTGTCCAAAATATAGTGTGAGTACTCAGCCAGAAGTGTGCAAAACCAATCTCTTAGTTTAAAATAATCTAATTCAAACTATGTTAACCTATATAGAACTACACCATAGCATTGTGTGTCCTTCTGTGACTTTAAAGTTGCAAAACTGTCATCTGTCATTCTGAAACTTTAAAATTTCATTCCTGAAAATCTACCTCCACAAAATCGTCCATATCTCTTGAACCGTTTAAGCTTTCCAACAAGCTCTAAATCGACTTGCTACTCCTTATACTTCCTCCGTAATTGCGCTCGACGCACGCGACTAAATTGCTGTGATTTGACATTTTGCTTCATTTCAGCCACGTGTAAAAATATTTGTCTTTTGTTTCCTTTGCTGAAATTCGTTCGCAACCTGGCAATCATTCATAGAGCATTGCTAAAGTGATCCTGAACAAATTTAAAGTAGCTATCACCCACCCTGAATCTCTTATAGGGAATTAAAATCATCTTTAGCATATTTTTTCCTTCTTTGCATACCACCTTTAAAGTACTTTGCCTGTGTTTAAAATCATCCCTGTTTCTCTAAGCTTGCTAGGGGGGAACTGAATTTGTATTGTACTCCGATTGTATTCCTGAGAACTGTGTGCTCTTCCTTCCATCTTCTATTGCATAAGGGGGAGCGGGGGGTGAGTTGCCAAAAGGGGAAAAGTGATTCTATTACCTTTTGCTGAAATCATATCAAGTTTATTCCTGTGTTGCTTCTATTCCACCTTGCATTTCCTTGTACCATATAAAGCATTCTCAGCTACCTTATCCTCTATACTACTCCTAAGTAATTAAACCAGTGTGCTAGTATAACATCATCCAGTGTTGATCACTGTCATATATCTAAGTGTGATATCATATATTAATTTATTATAAAAGTGTGATATATATCTATTGTTTAATTTTTCAAATAAACCTTTTAAATTGCAAAACAAACCTACTTCTTGGCTCAGTGGGGTCAGGGGGATTCAAAGAGAGGGGTGTTATACAAGGGTTCATCATCCAGATTATAATTTGCCATACAAATATATAAATAAGGGCTTCCCTTGGGCATCCCAGACAAGGCACTGACTTAGTGGGATTGCTTGATTGGAGTCATTTAACAGAATTGCAAATGGTATCATGCGCCACACTTAGATGGAATGGTGAATGATAGCATGACCCTCATCTAGATAAAATTATGAGATTTAGCATTGTACCACAATTAGATGAATTATAAATGATAGCATGTGCCACTCTTAGATGGAATTGTAAATGATAGCATGTGCCTCATCTAGATAGAATTATGATTGTAGCATATCCCTCACTTAGTTGGAATTGTGAATGATAGCATATCCCGTACTTAGATCGTCTTGTGAATGATATCATGTTTCCCATTTATTGTTGAACTTAGAAATTGTGCCTAATGTACGCCCCCTGTCCTGCTTCGTGCTTCATCACAGGTGCTTTACTGATAACCACCATATCACACTACTATGCTTACTCTCCCTTATACACCATCATTCAACTAGAACACAGCTGTACTATGACACATTCGGACTAGCTGTTCTCATAATGACATGACCCTACGACCTCCACATCATCCTAAAAAAACACAGCTATCTGAGCACTTTACAGCTAGCTTAAGCGTCTCCTCAGGCCTAACGCAGCCAGAACTCAGTCTGGGTGTTCACCCTCCAGACTGAACACATCCAACTGATTTCCTCAGCACCACACCTACCGCTAAGAAGCAGCTATCATGCAACAACCACACCACACATATCCGGTGGACCCACGCACCATACCACACTCTCTCTCTCTACTGACTGAGCTGCGGTTCCTGAGGGCGTTCAACCTACCAGCGCTTTGAAATCATACCAATGATACATAAGGCGCTACATAAATGCCAAATAACATAACATAACATAACATGACTGTGCTAATTATGTTGAATTTTATGATGATATACCCTGTGTCACGGAAAATGCATTGGCGGGAGGGGTACATCTCTTTATTGATGGTTCTTCGAAATTTGATCAAACTAGTGGAGAAAGGCATTCTGGTGTAGCTGTAGTAAGACTTAGATTGAATGGGGAATTTGAGGTTGTAGCAAGTGCCAGGCTACCGTCTCACTTTTTGGCACAAGCAGCAGAATTAGTAATACTTATTGTCATGGTCGAGAAACACGAAGGACAGGAAGTGATGGTGTACAGTGGCTCTGCCTATGTGACGTCATTCGTACACGCTGGCCTAGCACATTGGAAAAGGAGGGGCTACCTTGGTACAGCCAGCAGTCCAGTGCAGCACGTATCCTTATTCGACAGGCTTATTAAAGCACTACAACTCCCAGTGGCCATAGTGGTCATTAAATGCCCAGCTCATACTAAGCTAACAGATTTTATTTCTTCCTAGAACAAAGCCACAGATGTACACCCCAAACAGGTTGCATATTCTTCTGAAATTTCAAGTTTTGATACTCCAAGGGAAAAAGTAGTCACAGTCATGTGATGCAAGAAGGGTTTAATAGATTACCAATGACCCAATTAATGGAAAATGAAGGACGTGCTTCACAGGAAGAGCAGAAATTATGGAAACATAGGGAATGCTCTTTATCCCCCAAAAAAGCATTATGGAGACAGGATAGCACGGGAAAACCGGTGATGTCAGTGGCATTATTAAAGATAGTGATTGAACAGCTACATTACCCCATGCATGTAACTAGGGAGAGCCTTGCTGCAACTATTGCGGAAGACTGGTTCGTTCCAAATTTGTTAGAACATGTTGCATTTTTTATAGTAAACTGCATCGTGTGTCAATATTTACTGCTAGGGATGCACTGAAAACGATTAGAGAGTTAAACCCTCGACCAAATGGCCCTTTTGAGCATTTTCATATTTATTATGTTGACATTCTGCAAGTATGTAATGGGTTCAGTATCTGATGGTGGTGGTGTGACCCTTCTCTAGGTGGATCGAGGCAAGTCCATGCACATATCCTGATGCCACTTGCACAGCAAAGTTTTTAGTATGTGAGGGCCTTCCAAGATGGGGTGTGTGTGAAGTGCTGAGATCCGACAATGGGCCACATGTTGTTAATGAAGTATTTAAACATACAGAGCTCCAATTGAGTGTTATTCTCTAGTTTTCTTCTGCTTATCACCTGCATGCAAGCGGAATATGTGAGGGACTCAACAGCCTCCTGAAAGATGGGCTTGCCAAAATCAAACTAACACTAAAGAAGGGATGGCTATTTTGCCTGCCCTTAGATTTGTATGCCCTTCATAATCAGCCTGGTTCAGACCATCACCTCATCCCACACGAACTAGTGACAGGACGGCAAATGAGAACACCTCTTACACCTCCATTGAGGAGTAGACGTGATGCCCAGAGTACAGCTAAGTTGGTAAATGATGAATTAAATAACTATTTGACATGTATGACCTCAAGCAGTTCTCTCATTTCAGATCAATTCAAGTGTCAGGGAGGTCGGTCTCAGAACACAGATGAAGACAATCCAGCAACCGGATAACTGTTTATTGGTGACACTGTCCTAATAAAAAACTTCAGCCAGAAGTGGCACAAGCCTCATTTCCATGGCCCTTTTGTCACTGAAAATATAACACCCTTAGCAGTGAAAGTCCAGGCGAGCTTGGCTTCCCTTAAGTGATATAAAACCATATAGAGGTGAGACCGCCTCTCCTACTGTTGCCGATCCAGAAGCAAGCAAGAAGAAGAATTCATTGTCCGCAGACTCGATCGATAACGAAGAAGAAGGACGATAAAGCAACCAGCTGTTAATGAAGATTTTGCATTTGGACTGTGACTCAAACAAACACTCTTTATAGATATTTTAGCAGGAGTCCAACCCTTTGCTGAGAGTTACAGGAATCTTGAAAAATGAACTTTAGAAATCATATCAATTAATCAAAGTTATCACTAGTTGACAGCTTTTAATAACAAATTGGAAATGAGATCGATATTCAGATTAATTTCTCACTGAGTATCTGTTTGGTTAACCCTATGGTTCTCATTGATGGGGATGTGCAGTGGCTTGTGCTTGCTGTTTTTGTATTTATCCTTCAAGCATATCCTGCTCTTCTCAGAAGAGACGTTGATATTCACACTTTTTTACGCTATCCTAAAAATGGCCCAGTGATTAGAAGGCTCTTAATTGCAATGATTGAGCACATACTACAGTTTCAGGAGTAAAAGAATATTCTTATTATCATATTAGAAATGAGGAATGGCGAGGTTAACACAATTTTAGGGAATGAACGAGCATGACCAGTACCAGGATCACGTCTTTGTGTCTTTCTGTTTCTCCTGTTTCACACACTCTATCACATAAGTCCTAATAAAGCAGATGTCCCTTTGGTTCACCCCACTATGAAGACTACTTTTGATTCACTTTGTGGTCAGTAGACAAACCTTGCATATGGGAGGATTATGAGGAATGCAGACAAAGATAGTGAGGGGATAAATAGCTATTTAGATAATGCAGAATACTGGGTGTATCAGCACATGAGAAAAGTGGGAGAGAGACCATTTAAGGAGAGTTGCTATCTCTGTGCTCTCATGGTATGCAGTAATAAAATTGCGGCAAAAATGTCACCTTAACTAAAAATTGCGGCAAAAATGCTGTGGTTTGACCCGGCAAAGGTGTACCCCATTATACCATTTAAGGGGAGCAGAGGTTGTGGGGGTATCCCCCGTTCCCCTTAAATGGTATAATGGGTCTGAGGGTTGTGGGGGTGTCCCCCGCATCCTTTACATGGATTGCGGCGGCAAAACCACTGCCTTTTTGCCACAGTATTTTGTGTAAACCGTCATTTTTGCCACGATTTTAACACATTGAACTGCTCTCATACCCCATGCCTTGAATACAGTACAAACATTAATTAATGGAGAGGTGTCTGAACACGTTTCCAGATGCCTCATTCACCTTGCAGCTTGCATGACCAGAGGACAGTTTTAGGGAAGTTGGGCCACTTTGTGATGGAGGTCGAAATATTTTTTTTCCATTCCAGGATGACTATATCAAAACTACACAGATGGAAAATGAACCTGCATGTAAAAGCAAGATGCTTACGTATCTGACGACAGGACAGGAAAAGGTAGTCATTAATGAAATGAAGAGAATGGACTGCCCTGATAAAGTAGAAATAGCTGGATCACCTGGATGTTGGGACCGAAAACAAGTATTAATCAATGGACGAGTTAAATCCAAGAAGGGATGGGAAGAAGGATTGCTGTACTGTGCAGCTCATCTGTTGAAGCCAGAGTATGTACAAGAGGTACAAAGAGTGAACGATGGGTGTTTGAGATCATGGGCCAAACATGCCAACCTGTTGACATGGGTAGAATATGAATCAGGCCCTATGATTGTGATCCCATTGGCGAATGGGTTATTGTGTTTCCAGAGAAATGGAAAGAAGCATGTGGGAGATAACATAGGCTGTAAGACTACAGTTGACGTTACTAGAATGGGAGTAGGGACAGCTGTCCTGATGCATCGATATTGGGCATGTTTGCCTAGGGCCTACATGATGCTTCCCAAGGATTGGGGAGGGACATGTTCCTTGGTGCTTATCCATGTTCCAGCACTGGTGATTCCTCGGAGTGACCTGAACATTGGAGAATTACCAAAGGTATATGCCCATTTGAGAATGAGAAGATTGCTTGAATCTCTTGACCCAACAGGAGAGAGAACTAGTTCTCAGCCAAGTCAACAAAAGCTCAACAAGACTGCCTCTGGGATCCAGAAGATGGCAAATGCCAAATGGTCAAAGATCATGAGATGGGAGCTTCTGCAGACAATCAACACCACCATAAAGGGATTCAATGCTATTAACGAAGAGCTGAGTGTCGAGAATGGGACGTTGAAAGAGGCCATAATGCTGCTGACGAATCTTCACAACAGGATGGAAGATGGGACAGAAGTCATTGCAGATGACAGCTAGTTTTTGTCCATCTTCTCATGAATTAAATAATGGATGGTGACCATTTCCAAGTTTCTTGGAGTGGTGTTAGTTATGGTGATGTTTGGATTCTGTGTAATAAGGATAATACTTATACAGTGCAAGAAGACAGCAAAGAAGGCAGTAGGAATTAAGATCATAATCAATATCAAATCAGGATTTGGACCCAAAGAGTTGACTGGTGAAGATGTCAGAAAGTAAATAGAGGCCAGTATAGTAGCACCTGAAGTTCCTGTATCCAAAAAATCACAGGAAGTATGTGGGGCGATGGGTCTATTGTAATCTGAGTGGACAGTGCAGTTACATGACCTGGAGTGTGGATGGACATGTCAAATCAGCCGGATCCCTGAAGAGAGTGATGAAGATCTGGACCACGAAGAAGCACTTCATCAAGAAGAGATAACAGAATGTGGAGACTAGTGAAGTTGTGGTCGATCAATCAACCAGAGGGGGTAGTATAGAGGTGCAGCCCAATGATTCTGCAGGAAGTCCTGCCCCTGTCCCAACTATATGCTGTAAGCCTGAAATTGTGCCATGCTTGACACCAACTATTGTGACCATTCGACTGTGAATATTCGAAAACCCTATCAGATGTATTCCCAAACAGATGACAATCCCATGGAGGAAGTTCCTGAAGTAATATGAAAGAACAAGAAAAGGACCTAGTGAGGTCACAAGAAACGAACGTGAAGCACAGGGAAGACTGACTGAAGAAGAGAATTTATGCATTTTATTGAAACTGATGACAAAGTACAGAATTGAGTAATCTTTCATATGCGAAAAGAAGATTGCACGTGTGAATAGCACTGCAGAAAATTCAAGTCTTTCAATAACTGTACAGATGAAGTAACACAAGTAGACTAAGTAGACTAAGTGATCATAGAAACTATGTCACAACTTTAGTAAGTTCAAACCCTGGAGAGAACGATCAAAAGCTGTGTCGCAACAAAGAATTAGCTGGGATCGTGGAAGATGCAGAAAGGGCTGTCTTGTCTGGTGTCAAGGCTGAAGCAGCCAAGACTGGTTATCTATTCTTGAAGGTGATGAATGTGAGATGATGAATCATCCTTTGTGAAGGTGCAAAGAAAGAACACTGAGTGCAAAGTTTTATTCATTTAAGCCAATTGTCTCCTGTCACGTGAGCAAAGGATGGAGAGTTGGGCATGCAGTTCCAAAACTATGTGTTACGCTCACCTGGTCTCTGCATAGGCGTTGGAGCACAGTTTCAGCCCTCCCAGGTGTTAGATCACCCCCGTCCATTTAAGGAGAGTTGCTATCTCTGTGCTCTCATGGTATGCAGTAATAAAATTGCGGCAAAAATGTCACCTTAACTAAAAATTGCGGCAAAAATGCTGTGGTTTGACCCGGCAAAGGTGTACCCCATTATACCATTTAAGGGGAGCAGGGGTTGTGGGGGTATCCCCCGTTCCCCTTAAATGGTATAATGGGTCTGAGGGTTGTGGGGGTGTCCCCCGCATCCTTTACATGGATTGCGGCGGCAAAACCACTGCCTTTTTGCCACGGTATTTTGTGTAAACCGTCATTTTTGCCACGATTTTAACACATTGAACTGCTCTCATACCCTTTGCCTTGAATACAGTACAAACATTAATTAATGGAGTGGTGTCTGAACACGTTTCCAGATGCCTCATTCACCTTGCAGCTTGCATGACCAGAGGACAGTTTTAGGGAAGTTGGGCCACTTTGTGATGGAGGTCGAAATATTTTTTTTCCATTCCAGGATGACTATATCAAAACTACACAGATGGAAAATGAACTTGCATGTAAAAGCAAGATGCTTACGTATCTGACGACAGGACAGGAAAAGGTAGTCATTAATGAAATGAAGAGAATGGACTGCCCTGATAAAGTAGAAATAGCTGGATCACCTGGATGTTGGGAACGAAAACAAGTATTAATCAATGGACGAGTTAAATCCAAGAAGGGATGGGAAGAAGGACTGCTGTACTGTGCAGCTCATCTGTTGAAGCCAGAGTATGAACAAGAGGTACAAAGAGTGAACGATGGGTGTTTGAGATCATGGGCCAAACATGCCAAGCTGTTGACATGGGTAGAATATGAATCAGGCCCTATGATTGTGATCCCATTGGCGAATGGGTTATTGTGCTTCCAGAGAAATGGAAAGAAGCATGTGGGAGATAACATAGGCTGTAAGACTACAGATGACGTTACTAGAATGGGAGTAGGGACAGCTGTCCTGATGCATCGATATTGGGCATGTTTGCCTAGGGCCTACATGATGCTTCCCAAGGATTGGGGAGGGACATGTTCCTTGGTGCTTATCCATGTTCCAGCACTGGTGATTCCTCGGAGTGACCTGAACATTGGAGAATTACCAAAGGTATATGCCCATTTGAGAATGAGAAGATTGCTTGAATCTCTTGACCCAACAGGAGAGAGAACTAGTTCTCAGCCAAGTCAACAAAAGCTCAACAAGACTGCCTCTGGGATCCAGAACATGGCAAATGCCAAATGGTCAAAGATCACGAGATGGGAGCTTCTGCAGACAATCAACACCACCATAAAGGGATTCAATGCTATTAACGAAGAGCTGAGTGTCGAGAATGGGACCTTGAAAGAGGCCATAATGCTGCTGACTAATCTTCACAACAGGATGGAAGATGGGACAGAAGTCATTGCAGATGACAGCTAGTTTTTGTCCATCTTCTCATGAATTAAATAATGGATGGTGACCATTTTCAAGTTTCTTGGAGCGGTGTTAGTGATGGTGATGTTTGGATTCTATGTAATAAGGATAATACTTATACAGTGCAAGAAGACAGCAAAGAAGGCAGTAGGAATTAAGATCATGATCAATATCAAATCAGGATTTGTACCCAAAGAGTTGACTGGTGAAGATGTCAGAAAGTACATAGAGGCCAGTATAGTAGCACCTGAAGTTCCTGTATCCAAAAAATCACAGGAAGTATGTGGGGCGATGGGTCTATTGTAATCTGAGTGGACAGTGCAGTTACATGACCTGGAGTGTGGATGGACATGTCAAATCAGCCGGATCCCTGAAGAGAGTGATGAAGATCTGGACCACGAAGAAGCACTTCATCAAGAAGAGATAACAGAATGTGGAGACTAGTGAAGTTGTGGTCGATCAATCAACCAGAGGGGGTAGTATAGAGGTGCAGCCCAATGATTCTGCAGGAAGTCCTGCCCCTGTCCCAACTATATGCTGTAAGCCTGAAATTGTGCCATGCTTGACGCCAACTATTGTGACCATTCGACGGTGAATATTCGAAAACCCTATCAGATGTATTCCCAAACAGATGACAATCTCATGGAGGAAGTTCCTGAAGTAATATGAAAGAACAAGAAAAGGACCTAGTGAGGTCACAAGAAATGAACGTGAAGCACAGGGAAGACTGACTGAAGAAGAGAATGTATGCATCTTATTGAAACTGATGACGAAGTACAGAATTGATTAATCTTTCATATGCGAAAAGAAGATTGCACGTGTGAATAGCACTGCAGAAAATGCAAGTCTTTCAATAACTGTACAGATGAAGTAACACAAGTAGACTAAGTAGACTAAGTGATCATAGAAACTATGTCACAACTTTAGTAATTTCAAACCCTGGAGAGAACGATCAAAAGCTGTGTCGCAACAAAGAATTAGCTGGGATCGTGGAAGATGCAGAAAGGGCTGTCTTGTCTGGTGTCAGGGCTGAAGCAGCCAAGACTGGTTATCTATTCTTGAAGGTGATGAATGTGAGATGATGAATCATCCTTTGTTAAGGTGCAAAGAAAGAACACTGAGTGCAAAGTTTTATTCATTTAAGCCAATTGTCTCCTGTCACGTGAGCAAAGGATGGAGAGTTGGGCATGCAGTTCCAAAACTATGTGTTACGCTCACCTGGTCTCTGCGTAGGCGTTGGAGCACAGTTGCAGCCCTCCCAGGTGTTAGATCACCCCCGTCCGGTCTTTCCCTCTGCAAATAAGCTGTGAGCGGCGGTAATTGGTGACACTGCTCCTGCGTGAATATGAGAAAAGGTGAGTGCACTGATCGGTGACTATTGTGCCTCTCAAACCCTTTACCCAAGGCGCGATTTCTGTGGGCATGTACCGGCGCATAGGGCTCACTTGTTAATTATTGAAGGTAAACTCTTCTTCCTGCTACTTCTGGCAGGGGTGCTTGTCGATGGGATCTAGTTCCTTCACTGATCCCTGGTAAGTAATAGTCCAGTCCAGCTGCAACTATGCTTCTCCTCTTATCTCTGTCCCTTTCAGTTTTCTCTTTGCCTCTTCTAATTTTCTGTCTTGGTATTATTGCTCTCAATATTGCTGTTAATTCCTGAATAATGTTTTCTCTTCTGTTTTCTTCCCAATAGGTGGAAATGCAGTTCAAAAGAAGCTGTGGGGGGCGCGGAATGTGGCCAGGCAGAAGATGGTTGAAACCACTATGTCCGACAACAGGTGAGTGATGGTTTAAGAAAAAAGCGCGAGGTTCAGTGGTAGCGCAACCTTAAACTGAATGTCTTTTAAGTGTCTAACCTTCCCTTTCATTCTTAATTGCAAGTGCTGCTGTCGCTGACGAAGCGCGTCGTGCTGCGGTGCCAAGATGAACATTTCAGCATCCCAGAAGATTTGAAGATGAGCTGCGGTGCCAGGATGAATATGTCCACGTTCTGCAAGGCTTGAAGATGAACTGCGGTGACAAGAAGAAGATGTCAATGTTCCGGAAGCTTTGGAGAAGAATGTCAGGATCAACAAAGATGCGCACAGGTGAGAGCAGGTTCTCCAGTTGGTAAGTACGAAAGCAGGAAGCAGGATTTCCAAAGGTAAGTTTAATCTCAGGCGGTGGTGAGCGTTACGCTGCATGGAAGTGCAGAATAACGCAGGGATTGGAGCAGTTTATATATCTCTGATTGTGGGCACGCCCACTCGGCCTGGCTTGCCTGCCACACCCTGCCACTCCTATAGAGTCAGCACGTGCAGGGAAACCCAATAGCAGCAGCAGCCACATGCAAGAGTACACGTGTGGCTGCTTTAGTGATGGAAGTTCCCATGTTAAACACACCTTGCACCCAAAATGAGGTATTACGTCCAAAATAAAAGCATTCTTGTCCAAGTAAATGTTCTTGCTTATTTGTTATTCATGAGCCTTGCGCCAAAGGCGCCAGGACCGGTTCCCTCCGGGACCCCTGTGTATGTGGCCCATGAATGTCTGTGTTCTTTGCCCGATGGCCATGACACTATGATAGCGTGTGCTCACACTCCCCGATATTCTCAGAGGTAAGAATATTTTGCAAGGCCGAGTTGAAAGACAATCTTCATGTCACAAGGCATGTGTAATGAGAGATGATGGGCTAACTGAGTGGGGATGTACAGTCAAGTCCATCTCCTGACACCTGGGGTATGAGCTTACGTGCTGCTAGCAAGCCAAAGGTTCCAGACTGGCACAGGTCTACATGTTTCTTGTATCTGGCTTGTGCCTCTAAGAGGCTGTCCCTGGCAGTCTTATAGGCAGAGGAAATGTCAGCCAAGGTGGACTCAATAGTGGGAATATTGGTGGATTGGAGTGGTAGGGAAGAATGGCCCAAGGATGTATCCCATAAGTGCAAAGAAAGGGGCTAATGCCAATAGCTGAGTGGGTTGTGTTGTTAAATGCAAACTCAGCTGTAGGTAAGAGGGGTCTCCAGTTATCTTGATGTTGATTGGCATAACACCAAAGATACTGTTCTAGTGTGGCTTTTAAATGTCCTGTTTGTCCATTGGTCTACAGATGGAAGCCCGATGACAAAGCCCTCTCTATTTCCAAGCGGTTACAGAGTGCTCTCCAGAATTTGGATGTATATGGACACCCCCGATCTGTAATGATCTTGTCAGGCAGGCTGTGTAGCCAAAATATGTCGTGGAGGAATACCTCAGACATTTCCGATGCTGAAGAACTCCTGGGAGAGCAGAAAAATGTGCCAGCTTGGAAAAAGAGTCAATGATGACCATACTACAGTAAAGCCCTGAGAGATGGGCAGATCTACGTGGAAGTCAATAGAGATCAGGGACCAGGGTTTATAGGGGACTGGGGGCTGTTCCAGCAACCCCAGGGGTTTGATGGTTCGGTATTTGCACCTGGCACACACCTGACACAATTCACAGTACTTTTGCACATCCCTAAGGAGGGTAGGCCCAAAGAACCGACTAGACACTAAGGGCCTCATTACAAGAATGGAGGTAGCCATGGAGCTATTAGCTCCATGGCTGCCTCCGTTCCAGGCTCCATTACCACGTTCCTGCAAGGGTGATTTACCGGGTTACTCCGACATAGGAGGACCCGGTATTTCCTCCTTGCAGGAACCCATCCCCATTCCCATTTGGGCCAATTCGGGCCCCCGTTATTGCCTCCCTTTTCCCCTCATGGGACCCGGAAAGCATGTCTGGTTTTACCAGGCGTGCAATCTGGGTCCCGCGATGGGAAGCTCATAATCGGCGCTCCCGAAATGAAGGGTGCTGGACCCATACCGGCCTCCTTCAATACGGAGTGCCAGCCTTATAATGAGGCCCTAAGTCTTGAGTACCCTTGACCCCACGATATCCAGCAGAGACATTGTCGTGACACCACTGAAGGACCCTCCTTTGAATAGGCTGTGTTGGCAGGTACAGTTTCTGGTTAACAAACAAGAGTCCATCTTTCCAGTCGATTTGAGTGTGTTTCTTCTGTTGAACCGTGCCCTCATGTTCCAGAGTGGTAGCGGACTGAAGGTCTTGTAAGAAGGATGATAAGAGGGAAACTATCCTGTTTCTGTGGAAGATCGGTGTGTGTGAATCTACGGAGGATGGTTCAGCATGGTCTCTGCGGGACAGAGTGTCTGCCAAGAAGTTAGTGCTGCCGGGTATGGAAGTGATCACAAAGTCATATTGACTAAAGAAATTAGCCGACCTGGCCTGACTTGAGTTGACGCACTACATGCTGCAGAGTATCTGCGTATTCTTGTGCTTAGTGCGTAAAGTGAATGGATGACTCCCCCCTTGTAGGCGGTGTCTCCACTCTTTGCATGCTAGTTTTAATACCAAGAGTTCTTTTTCTATCACTGCATAGTTCTTCTGGCTGGAGGTGAGCGTCCTCGAGAGGTAGGCAAAAGGATGTTCTAGACCATCCATTTCTTGTAACAGCACCACTCCCACTGCTCCTGCGGAAGCATCTGCTTCGATGATGAAATGTTTGGATTGATCGGGCTGACTAAGTATTGCAGCAGAGCAAAATAACTTCTTGAGATGGTTGAAGGCTTCCTCAGCTTGTTGGGACCACCAAAAGGGTTTGGTCTCTTTCTATAAAAGAGATGTGATATGCAGCACTACTTGGGAGAAATTGGCGATGAATTTTCGATAGAAGTTCGCCAGGCCGAGGAACCTCTGAACGTCCTTAACCGATGATGGAATCGGCCATTCGAGGATGGCAGATACTTTTTTTGGATCCATTTGGATACCCTGTTCAGATAAAAGGAATCCCAAGTATGGTACAGTGCCTACAACAAACAGACATTTCTCTGCTCTTAACCAGGAGGTGATGAGTCTGAAGCCGGTGGAGAACATGTCAAAGGTGTTGTGTATGTTATCGAGGAGAGTGAGAGAAGACCAGAATCTCATCCAGATAGATTATGGTATTCACAAAAAGGACGTCCAAAAACAATCTGTCCATAAATCTCTGGAATACCGCAGGGGCATCGACCAGTCCAAAAGGCATTACCTTGTATTCAAATAAGCCGAAAGGTGTGTGGAACACAGTTTTCCATTTGTCCCCCTTTCTAATACGCAAAAGGTGGTAAGCGCTCTGAAGATCTAATTTGGAAAACACAGACGCCCCCTGGACTGCTTCCAGGATATCTGTAATGAGGGGCATCAGGTACCTATCCCGCACTGTGACCTTATTAAGACCCCTGTTATCTATACAGGGTCTAAGCTCGGTGGAATCTTGCTTGGGGATGAAGAACAGTGGGGCTCCCACAGGAGATCTGGATGGTTGAATCAGCCCGTTGACCAGATGAGTGTCGAGGTAAGTCCTTAGTGCCTTCTTTTCCACCAAGGAAAGGGCAAACATGCGTCCAAACGGAACCAGGGCATTGGGTACCAGATCGATGGCACAATCCTCGGGACGATGTGGCAGGAGGTCAAGGATGGCCTTCTCAACAAACACTTCCTGGAATTCTCCCAGCTCTAGCGGTACACAGCATATGTCCCGGGAATCCTTAAGTTTGGCTGGCACAATGGACACTGTTTTCTTAGGAATGTTCTCCAGACAGTTCTGCCTACAGTAAGTAGAGGTGAAAGCCATGGTGTTTCTTGTCCAGTCGATAGTTGGGTTATGTTTTCTCAACCAGGCAATACCCACAATTACCGGGAAGTGGGCAGCCGGATAATGTTGAATGTTAAATCCTCAGAGTGCTGCATTATTCTTAATTCCAGGGTCTCGGTAGAGTGTGTGATGGGTCCTGAAGTGCGTGGAGAGCCATCTGCTCCTTCCACCTTCTGGTCCTCTTCACGCCGCAAACGGCGTAGGCCTACCTTCTCAGCCCAGATAGTGTCTATGAAATTACCCGCAGCTCTGCAATCAATCAGGGCCATGGTGTCGACAACTTGGCCTTTCTCGGAAATCTGTATAGCAATGACCATGAGACGGGAGTCCTCAATGTCAGTCTTGGGTGCAACTGTAAGCGTAACATAGGGACTGTTAGATACACCTTGGACCCTTGTCCTCATCAGATTTGAGGTCAAGCTTGAGGTTGGTCATTTCCTGACCGTCTTGGGGGCACTTCTGTACAACAACGGAGTAGGAGTCCGTCCGAACCGCAGTACAGAGGGAAGCTTCCCGCTGATGCTTTCTTTCTTCGAGCGTCAATGGTGTGCGAGTTGCCCCTACTTGCATGGGCTCATTATGGTTGTTCCTGGGAACAGGCTGAGGAGGAGGCTTTATCATTGAAGGGTAAGGTACTGGTGCCTTCTGTTTCCTTTTCTCATTCCTACGTCCAAAAGCGTGTATTCGATCTGTAAAACTGTGGACAGTAGGTCCGAGAAGGAAGCCTTTCAAGGTCTCAGCTTCCAGATGTCTGCCCTTCCTCCAGAGGAATCTTTTTTTTGCGAAAATAGGACCTGCCACAAAAGGAAGCCACTGTTATCATCTAGGGATAGAATGGTCCGGGGGCTCTCCTTCAGGGACAAATCAGCAGGGGAAAACAATCCTGATGGCAAAAAAAACCCTGAACAATTGTAATGTTGAAGAAGCACCAAGTACTCCATGGTAGATGAGGGTGGTTCCGAGGAGTCCGCAAACAAGTGTAAGTTTCCATCAGGGGAGAGGGAACAGGCAGAGCAAGGATCGGAAAGAATGCAAAGCCAACCGAACAAGGAGAATGTCACGGTCGGTACTGGAGGCGACAGGGGCACTGAAGCGCAGTGAGAGTGGAACGAGAGAGTAGGTAAGGTAGAGGAGGCAGAGAAGAATGAGCCACCGAGGAGCAGAGCATAGAAGAGAGGAAGCGAGCACCAACAAAAGCAGACGGCGCAGAAGCGAAGAAGGGAAGCAAGAGAGAAAACACGAAAGCTGTGGGTGTCACAGAGGAAAGAAGGAAAACACAGCGTCTAACCCAAAGACAACCGAGCGGTGAATGTGGTTGCAACGCGCCAGCCGCCGTGTAGGATGGAATGGAAGACCCTCCGAGCCGCGGCCATGTTGGAAAACACTAGACCACGTAGGACACTGCAGTACTATTTTGATGGAACAATTAAAGAGGGCTCACACGCCAGCGGTTCCACAGGCGCCATCGCCCCCGGGGCATGACAGCTCGACAGCTCAGCGCTGACCAGCTTCTCTAAGGATGGCTAATGGATATCATTACGGGACACCTTTACAGCTTTGAAGCAGTGTGCGCATTTGGCACACAGTTTTGATTCTCACCCTTCTATGTCTTTGGTTATCCTTCCTCAGGATTCATGATGCACTCACTTGCGCATTCAGATTTACTCTTCACTGTTTTAACTTCTCTTTGATCTATTTCATGATTTCACCTTGTGGGAGGCCACAGACCTCTAAAATGTGGTGCCAGGGAGCGAAATTAGTGCTTGCTTCTGAGCGTTATTTTAGTGCGAACTGTGGGAAGTCTGTGCTTGACTTAAGATAAGGTATGCATTTAATATTATAAAATGATGCATCATGTTTACCCTTTGCTTTTCTGAAGGGAAAACCCTCCTTTTTGCAGCGGTTTAAAAAATCAATTTTGTCTATTTGAATATAAAAGTGATTGCTTAACAGTGTATATGTGTGTATTGATTAGAAAGAACGCCAAAGATAATGTGAAGTGGTGCCAATAAAACCAAGGAGGTTTGGGCTGTTTTGCAAATTAATGAGAATTTTTTGTTTTGAAGATAGGAATTACCAAATAGCTTTATAACTGTCATAGATATCTGTGAGAGTTATATGACCGAATCACTAAATACTTAATGCACACTGGGTTTGGTACATGTTTCTTTTTTTTTAAAACAAAAGTCACCCTAACAATAACTCTTTTGCAAATATCAAGCATTTATAGAAGTTTGGCCATAAAACTCCAGCTGTCAGAGTGATATGTTTGCTAACAGCTCAAAATGACTCGCAGCGGTCAGAATCAGAAAAACAAATTTAGCTACATGTTTAAAAAATGACATCCAAAAAACTGCAATAAAATGCTCTCCTCTGGCAATCTGCTGCCCAAAGCATAGCCTGGTTGGCCTTGTTGTGAATACGCCAAAAGTCAATCCTGAGTGAGGCAAGTTTCAAGGTCGCCTGAGGTTGATTGGGAAAGATAGTAAAGCAAAGGTTATTTTCAGGACCGTTGAGAAGAACAGAGCTAATATCAAGGGGTGTGTTGGAACAGCATGCACCCTATGAACCAGGAAAGACTGAGGCATGTCCAAAGCCATATTACGGGATACCATTCTGTAGAGATGGATAATCAAATATCATGGTCAAAGGAATGGAACACTGCAGATAGATTAAATGAAAGCGAGGCATCAAGCCAATCGGAGTCCACCACCCATCTGATGTCACCTATTATGGACACTTTGTCTGATTTCATACCATAGAACCATTTAAAGGGTGAACACTAGACTGCTAGATCCAAGATGGTTCTTTTTTCAACAAATAGTTTGAGTTGTTTGCTTACAGCTAGCTCCACAAGCTTATTCGGGTGAGAGAGGTTTGAACTTGACTGATGATATCGCCCATCAGCTGGGACGGCCTGACTTTTTTTTTGTTGCTAGAAATGCTATAATAACTATTTATAAAGTAGATTGCACTATACCTTGTAGAAGGAGGCCATTCACCACCAAACCAAACTGATTGGCTACTAAATACCTGCAAGCAATCAGCTTGAAGACTACTGGGGGCAGAGATCAAGTGGGGTGCCTGAGAAATTAACTCGAATGATTAGTCCAGCTAGATAGGAGAGATAGAAGGTGCAAATGTATTAACGTAGGCTGCACTGACTTGATATGCTCAGGGGTAATGTGCTTGTCTTGAAAGCAAGACGACACAGAGCAACGCAGGTTCGATCCCCGGGGTCCACACATAGACACCTCTGGGTATTTAATCTTGTTTTGGTTAAAATAAAGGATATGATGGAAATGTATATAGATTAAGAAACGGAATTGTGGATTGTATAGGGTTACATGTTCTCATGCAAGATTTCTTCGCATTAACTTATAGGGCTTTGTAGTCTTTCAGATGCCTACAATGAAGTAGATTTACCTGGGGAGCATAGGTTTTCCTCCATTTTCCTTCCAGTTGCCATTTACTTATGTGTCAGTGATGCATATATATAGCTGGCTATCATTAAATATACGGTAAGGTTCGGCTGATAAGGCATTCATTGATGCCTGAAGTCTACAAGTAGATGAAGTTGTCTCAACCTGGTCGGGAATTAAGGACTATTGATAGTAGCATACTTGTGTACAACAATTCCTGGTAGTTCTGCATGGTTTAAATTCTTCCAATAATGTATAAGGATTGGTTAGACTTTTTGATTGGAGGATTTAAAGCTGACCAATTTGAGATTGAAGGAAGTGGAGAAATGGTCCAGCTGACAGCTGGTTTAGACTTGGACCTGTCTATACCATGGTCTTCTCCACTTACAGTAAGACCAATGGTATATCTGCTCACTTCAAGAATGTATTAAAAGAAAACACTTTTGTTGGGTTAAGCTGTTACAAAGTCGGGGATCTCATCCTGATTTCAGCACCACTGAGAACTCCAGTCCTTCCAGGATCTTGTTCAAGCCAACAAAACTCAACTTTAGTTTCCTTTGAGTAACTCCTTCTGCAGTGGAGTGAGTATGTTCTTGAATGCCTTATAGAATTGACTTGAAAACCCGTCCGTCCCTGCTCATGTTCCACACTTTCCAACATTCCCACATTCTTCGGACTACATTCCCTATTCCGAATGCTCTAATGTGGTCAACCAACAAATCATACTCACTTTCCTTTATCTTTTATCGACTGACTGACTTGAGAAATAGCTCAATGTCTTCCCTGTTACCCTGTTTAAACTTACCTGCTCCAGTTGGCGGGTCCTACAAGGATTCCTTGTTAGAATTCAAGAAGAACATATATGCCCTTAGCATTTAAGGGGTAAATTGCAAGTAGTGTTTCATAAATGTCTTTAAATGCAGCACTTCTGTCTAGCTCATCAATTCTCACGTTGTTGCTTTTGTTGTTCATAGCTGTAACAATTTCCATAGCTGCCCTCTTTGTCATTCCATAAGCCTGCAGTCTGGTTTATCTATCACATTACCCTCCATTACTGTCGCCAAAGCCAACATATGGCATTTCCCTTTGCATTGCTCATAATTTTTCACAAGTTCTTTGCTGTCTCTATAGACTATCAAACTTTCCATCTTTGCTTTTGGGAAGAGTAGGGGGCAATCCATCCGATGATAAGCGTTTTCCAGGACTGCTGGATAGAAACACATTCACAGATTTGTTGATATATTTCATTAAAAAACTCCAATGTTCTCCTTATATACTGATCCAATAAATGTGTTTTTCAGAGATAAGGCATTGATTTTCCTCGGTCCAATCCTTCCTTTATTTATGCGGAAGCTAGGTGCAAATGACTAATGTTGCGCTGAATATCATAGTTCTCTAACTGTTTCTGCCCAGGAAATAATCAATCCAGGTGGGACTATTATGTGCATTACAAAAACAAAGGTACAGTCTCTTTCGTTCTTGTTTACCAGCCTCTTACAACAGTCCCATCATTTCGCACATTAAGTAAGCATATATTATGATTTTGAAATAAGATGAAATCAAGAACGTGCACGGACATAAATCAACATAAACATTCTATGCTTTAAAGAGGAGATGTAGGCATGAGCGATGTTTCGACTGAAGCGGCCATTTTCTGAAAAAGAAATATGGCTCCTGCATATGTGAAGTATGAATTATAAGAAAGGTTCACCGTAAAGGAAAGGGAAATGGATGGAGAGAAGTGGTTTCAGTGTAGGAGGAAACCCACCACAGAAACATATTTTGCCATATTAAAAGTGGCATTAAATGTAATCAAGTTTGGCGGTAATTCCACTGGAAGTGCAGCCACATTTGTAATGAGGCCCATCAATGTTTTTTCACCGTGAAATCGCATAGAAGCTCTGGAACTTTACAGCATGTAAGAATGACCAGAGATACGATTTATTATGATTTCTAAAGTTATATGCGCAAATGCAGTTTGGCTACTTACCTACGATTCACACAAATCTCAAAGTTTGCCCGGACTGCTAAGAAATTCATAAAAAAGATCTGTCCCTCAGGGTTCTGTTTTTCTTTCACGTGGTCAGATGGATCGGCTTTCCATATTTCATTGCTATTAATCTTACTCAAGGCGTTCTCAACAAAGCTTCATTGATTTTCCCTCACATTTCCTGGGAGGATTTATAAGCATTCAGTTTACACAGTAGGACTAAATGAGGCAATTTCAGGAAATGGGTTGAAACAGCCGCATGAGCTTCCAGCAGATGAAAAAGTACTGCCTACTCTGTGTGTTTATAGAAAGGATGCCTTACATTGTTACTGCAAACACGAGTCATGCTTTAACGCAGATTCCTTTAAAAGATTGTCTCAACCTACCTGCACGTTTTTGTGGAAAACTAAGACTCAGCCTTTTTACCCGTTAAGTTAACCCTGTGTTGTCCTCAATTTGTGGAAATAACATTTGAACTAAATGAGCCCTGTTTTGTTGCTGTCTTCTAAAGGTGTTGTGCTCCAACCACTGAATAATACATCTGCTGTAATTTTCCAGAATGAGTCCAGTAAACACTCAATGATAATGCAAAACTCAAAAGCGTTGGGTAAAAATCGCTCATCACAAAGACGCACTTACCTCTCCAGAGAAAAGACCTTACGTTATTAGATAGCATGACAAGAGCCTGGCAAAGATTTGAAGGCCACACATGCCAGCTTGTACTTCACAAAGAAGATTAGAGAAGGTTGTCGTCTCGGGAGGATTGCTCAGGGACAACGCGCTCGCCTTGGAAGCGACTACACAGAGAAACATAGGTTCGATCCCCGGGTCGGTCTTA
Source organism: Ambystoma mexicanum (assembly GCF_040938575.1). Taxonomy (NCBI): domain Eukaryota; kingdom Metazoa; phylum Chordata; class Amphibia; order Caudata; family Ambystomatidae; genus Ambystoma; species Ambystoma mexicanum. Next base: position 132,958,666 of record NC_090935.1, on the reverse strand, counting down.
GAATTCTCTGGGTATTAAGCACGTTATAAATATCATATCATTAAGTTAGTCAATATACAATGTGGGAGATATGCATGGAGCATTCTGCATTGACTGCAGTGTCACATTCTATCCAAGCGGCAGCCTACAGGTTACACAGACTGAGCATTGCCATTATCAAATTGCATCAAGACAAAGGCATGGGTCAATGTATCCAGGTCAGTTCTAGACATGAAAGGATGCTGTCCTGAATTAAAAATGAATGCCTAAATGCGACCACTGTGGCAACCTGTGCATGCATGTCAAGACATTGGTCAAACAGGACCATGAGGTTTCCTACTTTGGTTAAGTGTGAACGGCATTGACAGGGGACAGCTGGGCCAATATCAGTCATGTGCTGGATCAACAATAAACACTACTGTTGTCAGAATACAATTTGAAACAGTTCACTTCCATTTCCAGAGGAGGCTTCCCTAAACACGGTTTCTGGAGTCTCAGAGCCATTTCCGGCCTAGAGACCTAGATTTGCCCGCTCTCTGAATGATGATGAGGCCACTGGATAATATCATAATATTGCATTTCTGGGGAACCCCTTCAAAGGCCTACAAGGGGCAGTGCAGGCAGACAAGACCACTGATGTCCTGTGAATCTGGTGGGTCGTGATGGGTAGAAGGGAGAAGAGACACCAAGAGCGGTTTCACTAATAACCACCACGTTCCACATGAAGGCCATCATCTTGCCATGTTCATGAGTGTCTTAACCTGCTGATATGCCCAACCAGAAAAAGCCTAAAATACCGCCCATGCCCATGAACATTAGTCACATTTTCCACCATACCGACTAGTGGAAGCTCATTTCCCTCTTTAGTTCTAAAGCAGGAATGGAACACTGGGAGCATCACCCTCCAAATGCCTTCTCAGCATATTCCCCAACAGTGGAAGTTTGGAAATGCACTGATAGTTGATTGGAACTAGAGCGAACATTAACATCAGGGCAGACATTTGGGAGAGTGAACAAGCCAATTATTTCTTTAAAGGGGCCAGGACCGCCATTTTGATGAGTGACCGGGCTTAGAACTGCTCTACCTAAGGACTCATTAAGGTTGTCACATGAACAGGTATCCCGCTTGCAGGTAGACCAAATTACCCAAATGTTTACCAAGGCTAAAATTAGACAAGTGTTGCTTCAGTCTGAGACTGACTCACACGTTTGTTTCAGTTGCTAGAGCCCCTCTCCTATTGTGTTTCAATATATGATGTGCTGTTTGTTCGTCCTCTGTTTCACCGCTCCGTCCCTTATAGTTCTATATTCTGTAACCTGTACCTCTTGTTATGTTGCCTTTGTGCCTTGATAGCTCATTTGGACTTTTCAGATGGTTTTCTTCTGTAACGCAATGTTTAAAAACACGAGGGCATATCTGATACAAGAGGTAAATGCAGAAACACTATCTTTTCTGTAACAACATTTTAAATCACTCAAGAACACCCCCCCTGAGAGAGGCTAAAAATGTACATTGCTGCAATAATAAGTTCTCACTATGAGCATGAGCTAAGCATGATACGCAATTTCACCTACAATTAACTCTGGGATCCCATCCCCTGTTCTTCTAGTGATCACATCTGAAACATGTTTTGCATAAAGTTAATTTGTTATAAATAGAAGAAATGCTTCTAACCACATGCATGAAGTCTCCAATTAGTATCCTCCCAACACAATCCTGAATGCTGTACCATTTTTTATTGAATAAAATGAAATATCAGAAAGCTTTGAGGGATGCCATGTCTTTGCACTGACTGCACTCTTTCTCCTTTCTCATTTCTCCTCTGAAGAAGGTGATTTTGCATCTTTGCTCACATATGGACATTGCATGATAAACTAGATAACAATGCCTACTTTTCGATCTATTCAAAGTTACATTTAACATGCTACATTGCTCTCTTGCTATGTGACTTATTGCCAATGCATCACCCCGACTGCTCTCAAACTCTTGCTACTGCCAACCCATCTACCTTTACAATGTGCATCGTCTTCCTCAAACTTCCCCCAACCACCCACACCCTACCCACCACATGGGAAATCTATGATGTCCCCTTTGAAACTCCCCACTTATCCTTTCCTCTATTCCATTGCCCAATCTCCAACCTTAAAACCTCTCCTGAATGGAATTCTGCTCACTGTAAACACTCCCACTCTACCCTTATCTTGATCCCTCGCGGAATAACCCTTCTCATCCCTTCCTTCTGTCCACCCTCTAACGCCACCAATGAGCTTTGAATCCACAATCACTTTGCAACACAAAGGTATTCCATCCGAGAGAGGCTGGGTTCCCCGGTCCTTCATCACTGAACACTTCATCTCCAAGTCCCCTTGTATATGTGCAATACCCAAAAACAATATGTGGACTGACAAACAATCAGAATATGGCTTCTCTCACAAATTGAAGGATCATTATTTATGAGAAATACCCTAACTGCTGCCGCTTACATGGGCTGGGCCTTCTCTGACAGATTGTTATAGCCCGCGACATGAGGGAGTGACAGACAATGAAACCCATGTTTCCCGCGCCTGCCACTTCCTCCTAGTGTGTTTGCATGACAGAGATGCACAGTGTCCAGATAAACATGATGGCTATTATAGCTGATGGATTCCTGTTGACTGAGCCTGCTTTCCATAGCCATGGAAAAAGAAGGAGCAATTCACATGAACAAAGCCTGTGTGGGTGGATTAGAGTATTGATCGGAATACTGATTCCCATACCTAGACCTCCGATTCCCTGCACTATCCACTTGACCCTATGGATGTTCATCAGTTTGAGGGATCAGAAGAGAATCAGCGGGTTGTAGAAAGAGCCATGGACAAACTTTTTTCTGTGGTTTCTACCACGTTCCTCTCATTTTTGATGTTGGTCCAGTCTACCAACTCATCTGGAAAAAAAAACAGGGGTGGAGTTAGTGTCATGATTAGTAGGCCCACTCCTTCTGCTTCATTTCTCCCCTCTGACCTTCTTCATTGCTCCTTTCAACATTCTGCGGCTCAGCCCTGATACCCTGATTTCGCTTGTGTCTGCATCTATCACCCCCGGGCAGTGTGAAATCCTTCTTTTCTGATCCTGATCTACGAGTGTTTTCCCTACCGTCAACAAATCAATCCAATCACCTCCTACACTCATTTTTCCCAATGGAAGAGCAGAAAGAGTAGAGTTGAGGAAGGGAACTATGGACTTCGAGCCATAGATAGCTTGCAATCATGAGAGTTATGAGAGAAGAAGACATTAGTCTAATAGTTGAACTTGGCCATGTGCAGAGCGGTAGTGAGAACAAGAAAGGTTCCTTATAAGAAGCACAGGGAAGCACAGGGAGGATGAGCATGGGTTTAACTCTAGTAAAGCAGGTTGAGGAGTAGGGTTGTCCTCAGCATTTGGATCACTGTGTACCTTTGAGAGTGAGACCCATAACGTGAGTCCTGACTTTGGGGCTGATATAGGTGGTTGTGATTTTAGGAGGAAGAGTGGAGGAGGTAGACAGAGAAGTGTAAAAGAGGCTAGTCTACAGGGGGAAGTGTCAAGAGAGGGACTCGCCTAATTGATTCAGGAGTAGAGGACGATGGATCCATTGATTTACCATCATTGTGGGTTGACAGGTTATGCAGTGGGACGAGAGATGCTCAGGGAGAGTGGAGTACATATGGACTTTAGCGTTTTTTTCTATCACAGAAATGTTTACAAAATACCCCAACTCATGGATTTTGAGGGGTCATTGATTTAGTTATCACCTTGATGCCGTTTCTTATTGTATTTATTTTGATGAAGAAGAAACTGCCCATTTCATTGGATCGAGAGAGGGGATTAGGTGATGTTATGAAGTAGAAATGGGGGCAGACCGGCGGAGTCCATTTATCAAGGGAATGAAAATGGGGTCCTCACTGCAGTACAATAGGAGTGTTAGCATACATTTCTTGTATTCTTATCTTGTATATATTGAGCGCATGTATTGAGTGCATGGTACTTTGACCAGAAACACATTGAAAGGATTACACGGTATTACACAGTAGACTCTGAAGCCATGTGGCCCTGTGCCTTACAAAACATTGTTTCCACAGGTGATAGTTGAACTTTAACCTGGTGGTGATGTGGAAGTGGACCGCAACACTGATTAGGGCCAGATGAAGGGCAAGACACATACTCAGACAGCGTCAGAGGACATTTTAATGCTTTGGTATTTACATAGACATTTTGCTGTAAATAGATCTTATCAGCCAACCAAAGTGTCTGCAAGTCTAAAAAGTAATGGCAGGAAGGGAGGGTTCTGGGAGAAAGCTGGCATGAGTGGGCGCTTGAATGATTGAATGATCATGCTATTTTATTATGTCTTGGCGAGTTCCAGTGTAGGGGTGCAAGAAGGGAGAAGCATTTGAAGCAAGAGGGTGCACATGCCAGATAAAGAACAAACTGATTGAGGAATATGTTATATTAAAGTGAGTAATTAGGAGAGTAGGGGGAGATGGAGGTAGCCAGATAGTTGGGGGGGCAAGATCATACATATCTTTCAAGACAAGAAGGAATTTGTCGAGGACCTTTTATATTGCTGTGCATCCTTGTGGCACTGGAGGCATTTCTGGAAACCCCAATGTTATAGACAGGCAAAGACTGTGACTCATGCTGCCTGTTGCTTGTACTGGTCCGCAAATCTTCCTAATTCCCTCTTTACATCCCCTTCAGTTCTTCTTCCTTTCTGGAGACTCCTCAGCTGGGATTTCTCAGCTCTAAAAATGGAGTCTCATCCAGACCTACCACCGGACTCTGCTTACTTTTCTTTCTTCCTGTGGCTTATTCCCTCTGTTTGGGCATCCACCTTGGTTGCACCTTGACACCTGCATTTACAATAGCTCAGGGGCATGGTGGCTGCCTGGAAGGCCTAGCCTTGTCACCATCATTGACCGAGACAGGTAAGGCCACACTCTGAGAGGACCAGGTAAAATACCCTACTGGGCCATTTCCAACAATGTGAACATCACAACTCCTGGTACATTTCCCTGCATCTGGTCCGATCATCATGAAATCAAACTAAGTCTCACACCCAACAAAACCGTCAAGAAGCTGAATAGTACCGCAAATTCCACGCAAACCAGAAATTTTAAAAAGATGTTACCAGCCATTCTCTCACTCGGTATCTCTAACATCATGAATACCTCGAGCAAAGAGGACCCCTGTGAGAAATGAATAACCATCTTGAATGATCAGTTCTCAAAAATGCTTGACCAATGCGCCCACTTAAACAAAAACTAGCAAGACCTAACAAAACAGCGAAAATTGGTTTAATGCAGACACCTGCAGACTCAAAAAAGAAAAGAGAAAAGCAGAAAGAAAATGGCAAAAAGTCCATCCACTACCAATAAGGAAAACTGGAAAAAGTTAGACCACATTTACAAAGAAAAATTGATCAGCTAATTAAAATTACTACAATGACCAGATCACCTCCGCATCCAACTCCACAGGAAAACTGTTTCAAATTCTGAAATCAGTCAAAAAGCCAGCAACCTTATCTCCTCCATTCCAACCCTCTCAAAAAGATTGCGAGATCCTCCAAAACTGCTTTCTCAAATACAATACTGAAGGCTAGAGCAAATATGAAATCCTGCACTACAGTCAATCACCCACAACCCCAATAAGTCTCCCCTACAGAATTGGATCATTCCGAGACGGCGAGATTTCATTTCTCCCTAATCTCAGTAGATGAGATGATGAAAACCTTATCATCTACTAAATGCACCCCTGCTCAGAAAATATCTTACCACCTAAGTTGATTCTTGATAACACAGAGCTGTTCGCCCCCTTCCTCTGTTGTATGGTCAATGCATCTTTTAGAGATCTCAAGGAGCCCACTTCCATCAAGACTGTGACTGTGACACCACTGGTAAAAAAACATGCCTAGATCAACGCGACCCAGTAAATCTCTGTCCCATTAGAAACTGCAACTTTTTGCTAAACATCCTGGACAAGGATGCCACAGGCCAATTACAAAAACATATAGACCAAAACAACCTCTTGCACACCCAACAATCCGGCTTCGGAGAGGCCCATCGAACCGAGTTGGCATTGTTGGACCTCCAGACCAAAATGCTGGGGATAATGGACAAGAGCAAATCTGGACTGCTGATCCTATTGGAACTCTCGGCAGCTTTTGATTTGCGGGATCACCAGAAGCTCCGAGAGGCAGGCAACTGCTCGCAGGAGGCCATTGAGTGGATCTCCTTGTTTCTTGGCAACAGGAGCTCCAGGATTCAATGGGGCGACCATTCACCAGCCTCTCAGCCAGTAGATTGCAGTGTGCCAGTTTTTCACCTCTACTTTTAAATATCTATATGCACTGTCTCTGTACCCTCCTTACCAACATGGGTATATTTTTACCAACTTTGCAGATGACACGCAGCTTGTTATTGAGTTAACAGGCTGCCACATTACCAACAATGACAAGCTCATTACCATCTACAACTCCATTGAGGCATGGATGAAGTCCAACTGGATGTGCGTCAATGAGGAAAAACCGAACTTATGGTATTTGGCTCCCCTCAATCCAGAACCAAACTTGATCCTGCCTATGCGGCATTTGAAATAAAAAATACCACAGTCAAGGTCTCAGACAAAGTAAAGACCCTTGGCGTTTACCTACAGGCCTCGCTGGGAGCAGATGCGCGTGTTGCACATCTGAAACAAACCTGTCGGTACCACCAAAAATGGCTAAATCGAATCAGACCCCACCTAAATCGGCAAAATAGTCCCATCATTGCTAGAGCCATCATCTTATCTAGACTTGATTATGGGAACTCTCTCATGATAGGAGCTAGCAATAAATGCGTTAAACAATGCCAAACTTTCCAAACCAACGCGGTCAGGACAATCACTAAAAGGGACCACATTACTAACTATAGAAAAGCCCTTCGTTGGTTATCGATTGATGATCGGATCACCTTCAAAGCGATGTCTTTGGTTCATCACTGCTTATAAAGAATCACCCCCGAATATAGGAAAAAGCAAATCAGCCCATATATGCCTAGTCGGACATTAAGGTCCGAAAACAAATTTCTAATCAAGTCAGGAATCACAAAAAAAGCTAGTGGGAAGGACATTTCCCTCCAGAGTTACCATAAGATGGAATTAACTCCCTCTCCCACTTAGACGGGAATCAAACTACCTTAAGTTCAGAAAGAATCTGAAAACAGTCCTTATCAGATAACTCGCACCTTATGATTCCCATTTACCTCAGACCAATAGTGGCCAAACGTCCCGTTTATTTATCTGTTGTCCCTGTCTTCGTATTAAGCACCCTTATGCCTGCGGGCTCCAGCGCTATATAAACATACAAATAAATAAATACAAAATACCGATTTCACAGATTTTTAGCTACAGATTTCCCCTTCTCCATAAACACTTTTCAGATGTATCTGATTAACTTAATTTAAAGGTGTCCTAGAACAGACGTCTAAACTCTTTGGCTCGCCACTTGTTTTGAATTACAACTCCCATGATCCACCACCATTGACAATGCTGGGTGGGGCTGATGGGAGATGTAGTCTAAAACATCTGGCAAGCCAAAGGTTGCTGACCCAAGTCTAATCCATAAGGGTTCTTGACATTTAGAAAAACTAATCAGATTCTGCTAATGCAAAATTCAGGTGTTTTGAAGTAATTGTCAGTGAAAACAAAACATTCTGATTAAACATTCAAAAGTACATTACAAAAAAGATATGCTGGAACATACCTGGAATTTAGCTAAATATAAAAGGGACAGATGTTATTTTCTAAACTGGCTCCAAAGCGAAACAAGGAAGAACGTTATTGCATTCAAGTTGAACTTTTTCCAATCAACTTCTTTTTTTATGTCTTGAGAACTAAACATGCCTGCCAATTGCAAAGAAAAATAACCAAAAGGTCTATCTTTAATTCTTTAATTCCAGTAGGGTTCAGCCCACACCTCCTGTGTGGTTATTAAAGAAACATAATTCTGCAGTCTCCGGTGATCTTTTACACATTTCCTTGCCAAGGGGACACTCAATTAATAGATAATTGCTTCCAGGGAGAGAACTCTACATTCTTTGAAGCTGTATTTAATAGTTTAGTCTCCTGTTGCTGCAATTTGTTCTAATGCATAGGAGAAATCCACAAACACTGTTTGTCTGTGGAATATCCTCATGCTCGTTGGGGATCGGTGTCTTTGTTTTCATTCTGTTCTGCGGGATTAGTTGGGTTATTACATTAATGCCTAATAGCTAAAGAGACGGGAAAATGTGAGACTCGCAATAAGGGGTCATTCCAGAAAAACCTCAAAAGGGGGCTGAATTACAGAGGAAACAGGAGAACTGTTGTTAATATTAAGATAGCTGCTACTCCAATGGGTACCTAAATATTTACTTCAGCCAAAAACTCCCAGCACTTTCCAATTTACCTAGACCCCTACTTGCTGTAATAGAGCTTTCAGCACTTTCTTTGCTATAATATATGGGATAATGTATCACCTACAGTACATTATAAGGATATTGGAAGTCACCAAAGAGTTTTGTGACCAAATAGAGGAATGAGGCTGAAGACTGAGTTCATTTGTGTGGTCACCGAGCTCCCATGTTGACTTGAAAATCCTTACTTTGTATGATGAGGGGGCTATTTTATTCCTTGTTATACATGGTCACACACTGTCATTACCTTTAATACCTCTTATCTTGCTAAATATAATGTAAGACATCTTCCATTTGCTGATCTATATAATCAATACAAAATCTGTTTGGATTGAAAAAAGCAAAAATGCAGCTCCTAATGTGTTGCCGGAAAATAGTTAAAGCAGTGTAATGACATGTATTGAAAAAAAAGAGCAATAATGCAGTCTTGCTCACGTGAGTTAAACTCCAGTGGTGCACACATTAAACATTCTGCAATTACCGGCTGCTATGATTAACAGAAAACTACTCTGCAAGAAAGCCGTTTGAAAAGCTATTCATGGCGTTAATTAAGTGCTGCATTGACAGCTGACATTCTCTCTTCTTGCTCAAGTGGGAGGCATTGTGACATCACAACGAAGAGTAATGACTGATAACAGCTGTTGTGATTACATTTTTTTAATTTCAGCTCAGTTGTGATGTCACAACTAGCCTGTAATAAGAACATGATTTCCAGGCTTTCATACAGATATTGCTGGCTGCCGTGAATCGTATTATGATTAATTCCCATATTCGGTCCAATATTTTTTTCTTTAGGTTTGATTTTTGACTCTCGGGGTCAATGTGAAATGGATTTAGCTGAGACCAAGAATGAATAGCTGTTCAATGACTGACTGAAAATGGAGGCATATTCTGGCATCCCGGGAGGGGAGCTCAGGGCAACGTGCTCCCCATGGAAGCAAGACAACACGGAGTACCACAGGATCGATCCCCGGGTCCGTGCTTAGAAACCTCTGGGTATTAGGCATGTTATTAAAAATCTATCATATCATATCGCAATGCACTCTTGTGCTCAAAGCGGTAATGCCACATTCATGTCCAGCACGAGATACATGGTCAGTGTGGACCAATGCATCCCACATCGTCACAGACTGTTGGGGCTTGGATAGCCCTTAAATGAAACACGGACACCAGCGGGAGATCTGAGGACCAACTTTATTTGAATACAATATGCAAGTGCCGTCCCGCCGGCACCCTCCTCCACTCACTACATCACTTCCTCCCGTGAAGTCTCCCCAGTATGTGAACTGCCTTAAAGGGGCAGCCACTCGTAACAACAACCCCGGACAAATGTCATTACAAGTAACTTAAACTTAGTCAACTGACAATGCTGTCAGCACTCCTCCACTAACCTGGGAGGCCTTCTGATGCTCCTCTGGGGTCTTCCTTGCGGCTCTCGGCTGCGGTCCGCCGTCAGTGTCTCCCTCAGGGTTGACCTGACATTGAACCTGTGGTCCGACGGGGACCCACGCTTCATCATGAATATCTATGTATTCTGGGTCAGGATCCTCAGGAGGTGGCCTGTCTTCTGTTCCTCTCATGGCTTGATTGAACCTTGAACTGTTGCGAGTCACTTCTTGTTCTCCATTTGCGGCTGTTTTCATAGTTCCTTTTACGGCAATCACTTGAAGAGGTTCGGGTGAGAACTGCGGGTCTGTCTTTTTTGTTACAGCTCTTTGTACCCACACTTCATCTCCTATTTGGAATTCTTTTGACTGTGCTCTCCTCTTTCTGTCAGTCTGCTCCGGAGTTTTCTGATTGGTTTCTTCATCGCGCTTGATGACTTCCTGGCCAGCTTCAGGCCGCCTCGTTGGATTATTGACAATTCTAGTCCTGACTTGGTATTTCATCATGAGCTCTGCTGGGGTTTTGTTGGTGGCTTCATGAGCTGTGTTTCGATAGTCTCTCAACATTCTGCATAGCGCTTGGTGGGGTCGGTCCCCTCCAGGCGTGCTCTTTGTATGGTCTTTTTGATGGACGCCATGAACCTTTCTGCCATTCCGTTCGCTTACGGCCATCTTGGTTTTACTCTTTGGTGACGGAATCCCATGTGTTTTGCGAACACCCCAAATTCATGACCACTGAAAGGAGCTCCGTTGTCTGATTTCCGTGTATCCGGTATTCCCCATTCGCTGAAGACCTCATCAAATGTCGCGGTGACATGGGCAAACGCTGTCGATTTTGACCCGTTTCACAATGGGGAACCTGGAGTGTTCATCGATGAATAATAGTAAATAATCTCCTTCCTTCCTCCCGAGGTCCATAGAAGTCGACTGTGACTCTTTTCCATGGATGTTCCGGGATTGTGGTTATTCTAAGCGGTACTGGTGGCTCAGGTTTCGCTGTGCACTGGCATGCCGTGCAGTTCTTGACCCACCGGTCGACCATATTGTCCATGAAGGGAAACCAGACATTGCATCTTAACTGTTTTTTCGTGTTCTCCGCTCCACGGTGTCCCTCATGTGCAGTTTTAATGACCTCCGAGCGTAAAGTAGAGGGGATGACTATTTTGCAACCTCGTAACATAATGGACTTGTCTTGGACTGCTAGTTCCGCCTGCACTCTCGCCAGTCTCTCAATCTCGTCTCGGCATACGCCTGGGTGTCTCTGGATTGCTCTGCGAAATGCTTTCCATTTGTCGTTTTTTGTCATTCTGATTGCTAGGCCCATGGATGGGTCCGTGGCCGACGCAACAGCAATCGTTTCAATGGATATGGCGGGCGGTAATGCATTGGCAGTGACGTAGCTAATGTATTCCAAGTCACGCTGCCGTGTTGTGGGTTTGCCAACCGGATGTCTGGACAGGTAATCTGCTGGGTTGTTCTCACCCCCTGGTCGGTGTATGATGTCAAAGTCATACTCTTGCAGATGTATTCCCCACCTTTTAATCCTGGGGGGCATTTTTGTACGTGGGTTGCCAAAAAGAGATAACAAGGCTTGATGGTCTGTAATTAAGGTGAATTTCTTCCCAATGATGAAATTATGGAAGTGTTTGCATTCCCAGACAGCTGCCAGGCTTTCCTTCTCTGCCTGTGAATAGGCAGATTCCGGTGGAGCTAGGGCTCTGCTGGCATACGAAACTATGTGCCTCGGGTGGGTGTCTTGACCACTGGTTTGCGCTAAAATGGCACACAGACCCACCAGACTGGCGTCCACCACTATCTCAGTATGTCACTCGGGGTCAAAGTATGCTAATTTCCTCGCCTCCGTCAGGGAATTTTTGATGGTGTCGAAAGCTATCTGGCATTCCTCAGACCATGCAAATGTGACGTCTTTTTTGCAGTAGGTGCCTGAGCGGTTCAGTAATTGAAGCAAAGTGTAGAATGTATCGAGCGCAATATCCGGCCATCCCTAGGAATGATCTGACATCAGCTAGCGAGTAGGTTTGTCCAGCTGAAAGATGGTTGATACTTTATCGGGGTCAGGGGTCATGTCATCTGCTGAGAAGATGTGGCCAAAGAACTTAAGTTTGGCTTTGCTGAATCGACATTTCTCAATATTGAGGGTTAATCCAGCCTCCTGTACTGCCCGGCATGCTTCTCGGAGGGCTTCATCATGTTCACTGCGTGACTTTCCAAAGACTAGAATGTCGTCACTGTAATTGAGAGTCCCTGTGATGGGACGTATGATCTACCGGATTGTTTCATGAAAGATTTCAGCCGCAGAGGAGATCCCAAAATGTAGCCGCTTGTAGCGGAGCAGTCTATCATGTGATGCAAATGTGGTGATGGGTCGTGAATCAGGGTGAAGCACTAGCTGATGGAACCCTTGATTCAGGTCTAATTTCGAGAAGAGGACAGATTTGTTTAGCTGGACTATCATGTCCTCGATTTTGGGTCCGGGGTGCTGCTCTCGCTGTATGGCAGTGTTGGCTACTCTCATGTCAACGCATAGTCTCAGGCGACTGCCTTCCTTTGGGACAATTACGAGAGGGCAGACCCATGGTGTTGGACCTGTGGCCGGCTCGATGATGTTGTTGCGTAGTAGCTGCTCTAGCTCTTTTGACACTGCTTCCTGTAGGTGAAATCCTACCATGCGCGGGTGTTGTGGGACTGGTAGAACTGCTGGATCTATGTGTAGCTTGATCGGTGGGCCCTTCATTCTGCCTAGGCCATGGCACAGTTGTGGAAATTCTTTGATAATGTCATCTTTCGTGATGGCTGTATTGTCGTGGGATACCATGGTACATATTTGTCCTTGCTTGCTGACTTGTATCTCTGAAGATTCGATGACATCTCCATCTTGGACCGGGTATATTGATTAGACCTAGACCTGATGCTGTCTTGTAGCTCAGTAAACAATGCCCTTTGGTGGGGCTTCCTATGACGTGAATGACAGTGTTGGTAGTCTTGTCGGCAAAAGTGAGTCTCCTTTTGAATGACCCTATACAGTGTAGCGGGGCATCCGCTCCCCATTGATATATTTTCGAGGTTGATGGGTTTAGTATTGGTTTGTTGTGAAGTAGTTGAAACTCCTTTTCTCCCATGATGTTTACTGTTGCTCCTGAGTCAATCAGAAAACAGAATTGTTTATTACAAATGTCTATTCGTATTTTGGGTGCCTCCTGGGCTTCCTTTTCATCCATTATAGGATTGATGAACTCGTCTTGGGCATATAGGTCATATGCATCTTCATAGTCAAAGTCTCTGTGAGTTTCGAGTGATGGCTCATGTCGTGCTGGTGGTGGTCCATCATACTCATCCCTCAGTTGCACGGTGTGTTCAGTTAGGGAAGCGGCCAGTACCCACACTTATTTAGTCCCTGTTTAATATCAGTGATCAGGTATAACAATGTGAGGTTTCTACTACAGCGTCTTCTCATAGCTCCCGCCTGCTTCACAGCACTTGAATTATATCTGCTATTATTACCAAGTCCAGTGATATTCAGCAGAAGGATGAAGGGCTGAGTTGTATTCCAGCTTGCCATATCACAGACTGCAATGAGGACAGAAACACACAAACAGAGGACCAGCTGGGATTACCCCATGACAGAATCAAAAAAGATGCAAGAATATAAAGTGCACCACGCAGGACTGGCCCTGATTTGAAAAACACGGAAGTACCGTTGAAACACGTGTTATCACAAAGGGCACGCTTTTTGACATATATAAAGGAAACTGATTACTAATGAGGAGGCTATTTGTTTCTCTTCCGGTGTTATGTGTGCATGAGCGTATTTCAGAGTAACTGTCAAAAACCATATACAGGATAAACCCAGGACAGAAGTGAGCACTTAACTTGTTGGGTATGCTAATGGTACAGTTAAAAAAACTCTCTTTTCGATTGCAACCCTCCTCATTAACAGTTTTGGGACAAAAAGCAAGATGGCCCCATGCGCTATCATACAACGAGTCCACACCTAAAATCCAGGTAATTCAATTGATACATTACAAGCACTGCTGACCATAAAAGTTATCAACTGCAATCGAAACACAGGAAAACGGGGGTGTGTAAGGGGAGGAATTCAATTTTATAGTACAGTAGGGAATGTTATATGCATTTGTATAGCATAGAAACTACGAAGAACGCAGCATGACTAATTGGTTTAAAATAAAATATGTGAACACCTGTTCATTGGAACAATCATCCATCAGACTTGAGGATGTCTTCAAGTCTATGCCTTGTCGAAAAAAGTTGTGGATACCAGGGCACCAGCAAGCGTGTTTCAAATTCCATATCGCTGTAATAAAAGACCATGACATGTGACCAGTGATGTCAAGAATGTACTTCTATGAAAAGCTTGAACATAAGAGCATGGAAGTAGTTTGGGCACTATTTAACCCCTTAACTGCTGAGCCTTGTTTATTTATTTATTTGATTTATTGTGCATTTGTAAGGCACTTATACAGCAAGTAAATTGTGTTTGAAAGAGCCAACCAACTTTAACCGAGTCTATGCAAAAAGGACGACCATACTTGTCCTAGCACTTAGATTTAAAGACCTCTTCATTTAAAGGCATGGTGGCGATAACACACATAAAAACGTTTTATATAATACCACATCTACACTGAGCAAGCTGAGAGAAACATTTTGAATGCATGCCTGGGAGCAATGCTGTTTTAACAAGCCAGGCTAAGATAATACATCTGAAGCAGGCACCGTTTACCGATACCTCAAGATCCCTTTGATAGGCACACATCTGGATAGGTAAGGATATATATAGTGTATGCATCAAAAAGTATATTTAATAGAATTGTCATTCAGATCAAACCAGAAGTTGCAACGTGCAATTTGCATGAAACATGGTGGCAAAACATCAGCCTGAGTGAACGCTGCAAATAAGCGGAACTCACCTTTTCACTATTATTATCTTGTGTTCTGAAAACCACTCTGGGGCAGAACTGTTCACTAATCATTAGCAGTTTTCCCTGCTTAAAGGATGCGGTCAGTACTGACAATATTTTAGCAAAGTGGACCCAAAAATAACTTTCATTTGTTGTTCAATAGTGGTTATAACCCAGAGGTTTCTAAGCAGGGATGGAACCTGTGTTGATCCGCATTGTTTTGTTTTCAAGGCGAGTGCGTTGCCCCCGAGCTACCCTCCCGAGCAAGTTCCCCCTACGGATCCAACGCTTTTTAATGTTGTTAAGGTTTTTGTACCACGCACCGTCACCACCGGAATTGGTCCCCAGGTGCTCGGGCGGATCTGCAAACAAGAAGACGGGGTGGGCTTATTTGGGAGAACAGGGAGTAGGAAAGTGAGAACGGTGATGTCCTGTTGCTAGCTTCAGTTCGGTTTTCACTGTGTGCTGAGCTTGGGTGTGAATATCGGATCAATGTGAGTACTCATGTGCTGTTGGTGGGACTTATGTGTTGTTTGTTTTTGCGGTGTGGTGAAGTGCGTGTGGTTTTCTGTGCGAAAAGGTGGTTTTGTGGATTTTTATGTGAATGCATAAATGTGAGCTTTTGGGTTAGTGGGTTATGTGTCTCTTAGACCTTTTAATGGAAAGACCAACCTTAACTAAAACATATAGGGCCTCATTACGACTTTGGGTCCGGGTCCCGGTTCCCTGAATAGGGAATTACCGGGCCATTCCGAGTTTGGAGGGCCCGGTAATTCCTCCTACAGGGAACCCGCGCCCGGTCCTTCCCCATGTGTGGGAGCTAACAACGGGCCAATTACGACCGGCCCGTTGTTAGCTCCCTGATCCCCTCGCGGGACCCGCTCTGGACGCCTGGTAAAACCAGATGTCCAGAGCGGGTCCCGTGTGGGGACCTCGTAATATTGCGGAATGGGTTTAACAACGCTGCCACCATTAGCGGCACACGTTAACCCATTCCGCAATACTTATAATGAGGCCCATACTGTACACAAAAGACTAATACCTATGTAAAACCTGAAGCACTCGAGAGGAGAAGCTCTGATTCTACAATGCATAAGGGCTGGGGAGAGCCAGTATCCATGAATTGCAGCTTGCCAAAAAGAAGGTTATTATCCTTAATGAGTGGAAAGTGGAGAGCAGCTGGTGAGAGAACCTGAACAATTGAGGTTCAGTAATAATTCACTTCTGTAAACGTTGATATTCTGTAGTAATGAAGAGATATAGGAAGGACGGCTCCAACTGTGCCGGGTGATTGAGCTGTTCGCACCATCTATTCATTTTAAAATGAAACCATCGAGTTTGCAATTGCAGTGAATACCCAGTTGCAGTTAATGCCATAATGAGTGTGTTTCAACCTAGAGAAATGCTGAAGGGGAGTGAGAAGATTCGGTGTTTTAAATTGAGTGCAATTTTGTATAAAACAGAGATCCAAAAACAGTACGCACTTATACTCCAGTTCCTATATTGATTCTTTGAGGTCGTCATAGCGCTTAGCTCTTGCAGCAGGTAGGCAGTGTTTAGATGCACATGAAACCCCATGATTTTAGGATAAGCCACATGCTATCATAGAAATGGGCTTATGTTTACAGCTAACGCAAACAGTTTATTTATTCATCTAAGAGTTATTTCGTTACAGGTTAAATCAAATGGGTGCTTTTTCATCATAAATCAAATTGTATATTTCCGCTCCCAATTTGCAGTTTGTCCATTTTACAAACCACTCTCCACAAGTAAGCTTACCACACAGTCATTATGGCGTTTTCTAAAACCACAGACTGCGAAATAGCCAACAAGCATCTTTAAACAGTGTATGTTATATAGATACTCTTGATGAAGCAATTTTACGGTTCTATGTGACCCCATTTTAAAGCTCTCAATTGAAAAAGATCGATTTACAATGGGTGATTTTCTATTGACGGTAAAAGCAGCATTGTAAATGTCTTTTTCACATGACATCTTTAAAATTAGTTTTTTTTGCTGTAAATTTCAAGGATTTTCACCCTCCAAACCGCCCCATTTTTCTGCCCCATAACCTCCACCCCATCCTCTACCCCCACACTCTCCTGCAGGATTTCCCTTAAATCAGGTGTTTTGCCACCCCAAACCCCATCTCTGAGCACCCGCCCCCTCACTCCCCACCAAAGATTCTCCCCACCATAGACTCGCCCAAACCAAAACACAATTACACACACAACACACACAGCAACACACATGTGCACACACTCACTTACCCGTTCTCTTCAACCTGCGCTTTGTTGCGTGTCATGACCCACGTTTGGACTATTATGCTGCAACAATTGGTGCTGTGGGCTTAGGAAATCCAAGAGGGCGGAAAAGCCCACATTTGCACCAGAATCCTGGAGAACCGTGCAGTTTTGCGCACAGCAAAATGGTCCCCTGACCTGCCACCCATCAGTGCTAAGGAATATGATGCTGTTCAAAATCTGTTGTTATTAATGTCAAAAATGGATGCAATGCTGGTGCTCACCACTATCAGAAAGCCGGCGTTTTAAAACCACCAGACACTTGTGTAAAACTGAACAAATGAACCAAACCAGGCCAAAGAAAGACTTACTAAGAGGTGGATACAATGTAAAACTATATTCTGAAATGACTTGAAGGAAGTCATTGTCTAATGTATGTATTGAAAATAGTTGGGGATGTCAGCATCTTAAGTGAATTTGGGTTTAAAGCCACTAAAATCGAAATGTTTAGAATACATGAGTGACCTACTTTTGAGTGTCACATAGGTTGAAATTGTTTAAATGTCATAGTTGTGAACTTAGAATCAGTGTTCTAGCTGCATGTGTAAAAATTGCAAGTTTGGTTTGAATGTAGAAAACTGGGAACCAAAGTGACATTTGGCTGAAGCCTGGCTTGAAGAGAGTGAATTCTGCCCAGCAACTACCCCCGACAGGAGTTGAAACTTGCTCAGCAGCTGTGTTCCCAGGCCTGGCTGCATTCTGCTGCCCCTGCCAAAAGGAGATGACTCCTCTCTGATTGAATTAGGGAAGGGGCACCTGGGGACTGCAGGAAACTAAAGAATGAGCCTTCCTTGGCCCAGGCAAATGTTAAATTAGGGGGGGTCGTAAATGGCTTCCTCTTGGAAGGAAACAAGCAGGGGCACTGCATCTGTGAGCAAGCTGAGCTTGGGGGAAGTGGACAAACCAGAAATTCCATCATGTGCTTTGGAAAACCACACCCCTTTGGGGCCAGAGCATCATTTTAAAAAGATGGATAATTCATAGTGCGGACTTGTAAAAATGATATAAATAATATCATCATCATTGTGGTTTTTCTGTGTACATTTTAAGAGGTGTCAGGACTCTGTGGTATGTTCTTGGGGGTAGTAGTGGAAAATAAGGTATTACTCCAAATGTCTGTATGTTAAAAGTCTGACACTTTATCATCTGATGCCCATATTCCTTGTGCATGTTTGTGTAAAATCTGGAAAAGTTTAGAGGTCGTTATCTGGATGAAAAGGGCAGAATTCTGTCAAAAGTTGACACAACATCTTACAAAGACAGGGATCGGATGGTTTGGTGCTACAGAAAATATGTTAACTGGACATATAATATTAGAAACATGGTACATAGATAAATTTGTATTTGAACCAAATATAGATTTGTGTGCAATTTGACAAGGGGAGGATCCTCTGACCATAAGCCTACCTCATCACTCTGACTCATTGTTCCATTCTCAAATCAGGTCAAAGAGAAATCCTTGACCTATCAAATCGTGAGTGGGTTGGGCAAAGAAAGTTAGCATCCACACCCATTTTCAAAATACATAAAAAGAGCCACTGGAATCCAGGCAGGAACATTCACTTTCCACTTTCTTGCGGGACGCTTTGCCGGGAGACTCCAGACTTCAAATCCATCAATCTCCAGAGACCAGAGATCCAGAGAGACCAGAGATCCAGAGAGACCAGAACTGTGCAGTGCTGAGAGCTGACCCAGATCGCTGTGCGCAGAACCAGTACCAAGTGGCGAGAGAACCGCAGCCAATCCTGACCCGATCCGTGATGAAGTCGCATTCCTGTCCAAAATATAGTGTGAGTACTCAGCAAGAACTGTGCAAAACCCAATCTCTTAGTTTAAAATAATATAATTCAAACTATTTAACCTATCTAGAACTACATCATAGAATTGTGTGTCCTTCTGTGACTTTAAAGCTGCAAAACTGTCATCTGTCATTCTGAGCTTTACTTTTATTTTGAGAATCTACCTTCACAAAATCGTCCGTATCTCTTGAACCGTTTGTGATAGAAGCGTGATTTAACTTTTATTTTAAAGCTGAGATTCTAGGCTTTGCAACAGCTTATATACTTCCTCCATGATTGCGCTCTATGCATGCGAATAAATTGCCACGATTTGACATTTTGCTTCATTCCAGCCACGTGTAAAAATATTTGTCTTTTGCTTCCATTACGGAATTCCGTTTTCAACCTGGTAACCATCCCTGAATCATTGATAGGGCTGGCCTGAATTGATTTAAAGTATCTCTCACTCACCCTGAACCTCTAGAGGGAATTAAAATCATTTTAGCATATTTTTCCCTTCTTTGCATACCACCTTTAAAGTACTTTACCTGTGTTTAAAATCATCCCTGTTTCTCTAAGCTTGCTAGGGGGGAACTGAATTTGTATTGTACTGTGATTGTATTCCTGAAGACTGTGTGTGTTACTTCCACCTCCTTACATTGCATCGAGGGGGGGGGGTGAATTGCCAAAAGGGGAACAGTGAATATATAATGTTTTGCTGAAATCATATCAAGTTTATTCCTGTGTTGCTTCTTTTCCACCTTGCATTTCCTTGTACCATATAAAGCATTCTCAGCTACCTTATCCTCTATACTACTCCTAAGTAATTAAACCAGTGTGCCAGTATAACATCATCCATTGTTGATCACTGTCATATGTCTAAGTGTGATATCAAATATTAATTTATTATAAAAGTGCGATATATATCTATTGTTTAATTTTTCAAATAAACCTTTTCAATTTGCAAAACAAACCTACTTCTTGGCTCAGTGGGGTCAGGGGGATTCTCAGAGAGGGGCGTGATACAAGGGTTCATCATCCAGATTATAACTTGTCATAAAAATATATAAATAAGGGCTTCCCTTGAGCAATCCCAGACAAGGCACTGACTTAGTGGGACTGCTTGATTGGAGTCTTTAACAGCTTCCAGGTCCTGCTGAGCCTGTCAGCCCCTGCGCGCCCTCGTGTGCTACAGGGGCGTGTCAGTTCGATTTAGAAAGACCACTTTTGCGGTCACTGAGCGGTCTTTCTACATCCATTTTTTTTCCATTCGAGAAAAAGACAAATTCTTTTGACCTACAACAAATTGTACTTCAGTCAAAATTGAACCTTAACTGCCCCCACTCCCCCCCCCCCCAACCTTTTAGTTTTGCATACTGCTATGATTGAAGATTTGGGGCTGTGATGGCATACCCTCTATCTGGGTGCATTCCAGAACTATTTTGAGATTTGTTGATGCTGGGTCTCTCTCTAAGAAAGAATAACTTACTAAACAGTCCGCACTTTTCAATGCTCCATGCTGAAAAATTATAATACAAATACTTTATATTTTCTGGGCATTGTCAACTGACATGCAAGCTACTGTAACTGGGGGGGTTGTCCTATACTCTAGAATTTAAATCTTTGCAAAAATTAAATGCAAGTTTCTAAATGGGGCATTCAGCATTTGTCCCATTAGCAAGCTACTTGTGAAAACACATGAACATTCAGGTATATTTACACAGCTTTTTATTATTTAGCTGATTATTTAACGTTTTTTCTTTTTGAAAGCAATTAGTGATATAAACAGTTGCGCCCAAAGTAAGATACACAAACATGATAATTTCAAGGCATTCTGAATGAGCATAAACATATAAAAGACAACTCATAAATAGATGGGAGCATCATGAAAACAAATTTGATGAACACAGAGTATCAATGAGTTTTGTGAATGGGAGACCTTGATTAGCGATCTCCTCTGCCCGGCTGTAATATGACCTTGTGATTGGTCATGACATGCAAGCAACCGCCACAATGCTTGGCCACATGACACTGCCAGAGAAGCATGCACATTCCTGAGACAGCCTGCTGGAATCCAAACTATTCAATGGGCAATCTTCAACTGTGGACACCCATGATTCCAATTATATATAACTGTGCAACACCAAGGACTGGTGTAAGCTGTTTGGTAAAATGTGAACATAAAACCTTAGCTGGTTTGATTTAGTAGCATATGAGGAGATACAGTTATAAATACCATACTCATCTGTTGTCATGTTATTATCAAAACGTTATCAGCGACCCCTGCAATGCTCAAAGCTTATGTGCATTGCTCTCGGCTGGGTTTGACCCTCGACAGATTGAATCATTGTTGGATTCAAGACAAAGGATTTCACTGAAACCTTTTTGGGGTATCAGTCTACCTTAGGTTCCCTGCCAACGGGGTGAATGTAAGGATTTATTAAGAAGGAGCAACTTCTTCCCCACCCACCTTAGTTGAGCAACATGCTGCTGGAAAAGCCTGTCTGCTGCTGAAATACTGGCACCCAGACTCTGCTCAGTGGAGGTGGCGCACCTCCAAGTGTTCTATGCTAGTCTTCCTGGCTGGCAAGGTCAGAAGAAGGACTTACCTTTCCGATGAGTCCCTGGACTGGGCCACACAGCAATACAGGAATGAGGAGCCATCTCTGGCTCGGTTTACTACTTCCCTCTCCTCTTAAGCAGGCACATGTCAATTTTAGTGCTGCTTCAGGACCCAACAGACCTGCCTTTGACATTCTATGCCTTTTGAACGACTTCAGTCCTTCAACTTGACCTCTCCTACTTCTCCACGGTGTTCATTCAAATCCCCTCTGTTGAACCACAATACATCCTTGGACCCTGCTGAAACGGCTAACCACTTCAGCTGAATCAACACGAATCAACACATCTAGGCTCCATCAAGCCATTAAACTACGAGGATCTGAACATCACCTTTTTCCAAGCTTCCTCGAAGTATTGAACAAATTGACTCTTTTTAAAGTACACATTGTTTGCCACCAGTCAAACCAATTCAACCATGTTGACTCCTATTGACCACGCAGAATGTGCACAGAAGCTGGCACATAACCTTTGAGATTCTAGAAGGTTATTTGAAGGTATACCCTTGTGGGGCTGTCCCACAGAACTCGTTTTTAGGGCCTCAGTGACCAATATGTTACAATCCTTTTCCTTTTTAAGAAACATACATTCAAACTTGAAATTCACTACACAGTCAATTGCATACATAATGTTGCCTTTGCACCCAAAGTTCCCCTTTCATCCGTAAAATCTGCTTGTACTGTGTATTTCTTTTCAGGGTTGTGTTTGTATTTTTAATTTAATCAAAGACAATTTTACAGCACCTTGATTGTACATTTATTTTATTTTTCTCCTACAGTGCTATTGCTATTTTGGATGCTTCCTTGATGAATGACACCCCTCTTGAAGAGGATAGCCTGCTTAGAGCCATGCTTCCCTAAAGAGGCAAAGGAGTTGGACCATTCTTGTGCATGTTCTACCTTTATGGTTGATATAACTGGTGCTTCAGTAGTAGTGTGAAGCTGAGTAGAAGTTTAGACTCCATTACGCATCCCCCCACTCCTGAAGAGCAGTTATCATTGTGTCCCAGGTGGCAGTAGAGAAAATGGCACTGCTGGT
Organism: Ambystoma mexicanum; assembly: GCF_040938575.1. NCBI lineage: Eukaryota > Metazoa > Chordata > Amphibia > Caudata > Ambystomatidae > Ambystoma > Ambystoma mexicanum. Next base: position 132,936,179 of record NC_090935.1, on the reverse strand, counting down.
CCAGGCTTCCATGTTCATCAACCAACATCTTCTTTTGCATCTGTGGAAAGAGGATCCCATCCTCAAAAGTCTACTTCTTCTTAAAGGGCTTTTGTCTTTAACCCCTGCAGGGTCCTGAAATGGGAAGGGGGCAGGAAAAATCACTTGAAATGAGGAAGACGGAAACCTCTGATCTTGGACCTTAGGGTTACAAGAGGATCATCCAGGGTCCTCTTCAGCTCTCAGATTGTTGATGCAATCTTTGACTTTCAGAGACATAATGGGAAGCCGTACAGCATATTACACTTTCCAGAAACTGAAGTGCTGACATCTGAATTCTCCCAGTTTTTTTGGAGAAACCTAAAAGCTGCAATAGAGTAACTGTCAGGGTGAGATGAGATATTGCATCATCCCAGGACTAACACAGAAAAGGATATTGGGCAAATATATAATCATCCCACACCCCAGACCTCCAGAAAGCTGCTAATTGGTTAAGCAGTTTAGTGAAAATCTAGGCATCAGAGGCTAGAGAGAAAGGAAAGGAGGGGAAACAGTATTTAATGCGGTTCCCCAAAAAACACATCTCTTTTCTGTGTTAAGCAAAATTTGGGACCATCGGGTAGGCTTTTTTTAAATCCTTCCCCATTAACCAGTATCCTGGTCTCAATACGTCTCTTAAAAGAGAAGTTGTTGCATCTTGAACATTTTGATAAACAGTGAACTTGCTGAGATCCCTGATATTGAGTACAGGCTGAAACACCTCCTCTTTCCCCCTTACTGGGAATGTATTGCTCACAAAACCCATTTGGGGAAGAGGTGGCTGTTCCATACCTCTCGTCTTCAGCCACTTCATTCTCTCTGCATCAGTGAAGCTCTGGATTGATCTTCAAGGGAGAAACAGAAAGAAGGTCAAATGGCAGTACTTACCCCTTTACCAGTTAGTGTACACATGGATCTTGAGTAACAAGAGACCAGGTTTGAAAAGTATATTGATTTCTTCCTTTCAAGTGGTTATTAAGTTGCAAATGTGTAAACCGGGTCAACATGGAGAAGGCTTCCTTAACCCCTGTCTCTTCTAAAGCCTATAACTCTGACTGTTGCCTTCTCTGTAGAATGAAGCTACGTTTCTGCTGCTGGTAGTCTGTTTGGTCATTTCCAGCTCTTTTTAAAAAATACATTATTTTTATTAGATATTATAGTCAAATGTAGACGTTTTTATCATTGCAAAAAAAAGGAATGAGTACAAGAAAAAAGTTTTAGAAAGGAAATCTAAAAACATGTGAGGTCCTTAAGAATATTCCTTACGAATATTCAAAACCTGGTAAAATGTTAAATCAAGTTTGTTGTTACTCGCCATAAATCAGTCTCAAATATCTATTAGTTCGAGTTAATTCTGTTCTAGAATGCCATAAGCCCTTAGCATTTTGCTACGTACATCTCACAAACTAACATAGCAAATCAGAAGATGTTTAGTGGTCTTCAACACCTGCTCCCCACATAATCTACAATAGCGTTCCAGCCGGGAAGATTTCAACCATGCCCCTACTTTCTCATGTGTATTTACCACATTACATTTTTATTTTCAGATATTTCCAGAGAACATCACTATGAGGGAAGGCAATGATATGATGTATGGCGTCCCAGCTGGAACTTGTAATTTTGACGCTATATACAAGCCACTAAAAGATTTGATCACCAAGTCCACAAAATTTTAAGCACAATCAAATGTCTTAATGAGTAGTCATTTTGTATTTCTGCACTGTGCATAACTAAAATGGTTGAAATTCACAGGAAGATAGAGATCCATGTAATCACTTGAGGTCAAAGATATAATGAAGTGTGCATCCTGTGAGAAAAGGCACTTGAGAATGATATCCACAATGCTGTCCTGGACTAGTGAGCCTGGTGGGGGTGGGGGGACAGGGTAGTACTTCTAATACAATTTGGGGCATTGAGCAATCAGAATGGCACTATGTTTGCAAATATTCAATCATAAATAAACATACTCAATGGGGGTGGAAGAAGGTAATTTGAGTAGTGTTTTGAGAGAATTACGATCTGATATCTTTCCCATTTTTATTGCTCGTATTTCTGCCCCATATGTGATCACCAGGAATATGTTAATTTGGTCAATTCTAATTAGAGTATTGTGTGAGGGGTTAGAAAGGAGAGGCGGACACAAAGTTGTAATATTCCTATTCTCAGACGTTTTTATTGAACAGAAATGGGTTGGAAAAATGTCTCTCTAACCCTATCCTAAAGAAGAGTTCCATGTCTAGGAAACTAAAACTTAAGATCAGTCTGTGTCAAGTTGTTAGAAACTTAGAAACCGTCCTTGTGTCCAAAACATTCTAATCTGACCCTCACACAGAAAACAAACAATTAAGGGTGCAAGGAAATGTCTCTGACATATGTTTATCAGAAAGTGTTCATAATCAAAATATAAAGATAAATCCAACAACAAGTGTTCTCCAAGGACAAACCACTGGATCCAGTGTTGGTTCCCTTCCCCTTAATGTTTAGCTAGGATGGCAAAAGTGTTTCTTTTGATCAACATTTTATTGGTATAACAAAAGTGCTGTCTCTTTATTCAATAGTTCCATTGGTTCTTTATACTAGATACAGAAAGATATTGTTCAAACAATACATTCCAGGACATCCAACATTCCCTTGGTTTCTATGTACTGGAGTCACAAAGTTCGTATTCATATAACAAAGTCCACAATCCACTTTCATTAATTTATCTTGTACTTTGGCGAATTTTAACTTCTCTTGTACTTTGGTGGAAAGACTGGTGTACTCCTCTGCCAGGAATCCTCTTATGGGCTCATTGGTTCCCCTGGTATACTCCCCTGCCAGGTTTCTTCCCACAGTTTTAGAATGTTCTTTAAAGTTTCAGAGACTTCTCTATTAAACTCCTTTGTCAGAAATCCTCTTTGGGGCTGTTTTGATACTTTTGCATACTCCTCTGCCAGGTATCTTCCCACAGTTTCCACATTTTTTATATTTGTACAATTTCAAAATGCCGGGTATAGTTGGTTGACGGGACTTCTTTTATGGACTTTTTAGATCCCGTGATATACTCCCCTGCCAGGTATTTTGCCACAATGTTAGAGACTTTATACAACTTTGGTGTATTGCCTGGTATACTCCCCTGCAAGGAATCCTCTTAGGGGTTCATAACATCCCCTGTTATACTCCCTGCCAGGTATTTTGCCAAAATGTTGGAGACTTTATACAACTTTGGTGGATTTCAGGTATACTTCCCTACCATGGACACTTTTATGGGTTATTCAGAACCCCTGGTACACTCCCATGCCGGGTATCTTCCCACAGTTTTCAAGTTCTTATACTTATACATTTTCAAAATGCCTGGTATGTTTCGTTGACAGGATTTCTTTTATGGACTTCTTAGATCCCCTGGTATACTCCCCTGCCAGGTATTTCACCACAATGTTAGAGACTGTATACAACTTTGGTGGATTACCCAGCATACTCTCCTGCCATCAATCCTTCTCTGGGTCTTGCAAATCGCCTGGTTTAATTCTCTGCCAGGTATCTTCCCCAAATGTCAACTGCCTGGTGTATTCATTTAACCAGGACTTCTTATTGGGTCCATTGTCCTTTACACTATGCACAGCTGCATCAATTTTGTTGTGTTTCTATACGTTTGCAAAGGCTAACACTTGCTCCGGCTTTCCCCAATATTGACATCTCATGCATAGATATTTGTTCAGGGTTTGTTGCTGCACTTTCTCCTGTTAGTATTCAAATAGTCTTCCTTTTGGGCATTGCTTTAAGATTGGGTTTTGTATTTAAACCACCTTTGAGCATTGTCCATAATAGCACTCTCACATAATTAATTCACTTGATTGCATGCATTTTGGTACATCCTGGGTCCCCAAGGGCTCTGGGCAGTCTCACCGGTGGTTTTCAGTGTCTTTGACTTATGGCATGACTCCTCAGTGAAGCCTCCTCCCTGGGATGGCTTCCTATACAATGCAGACTTTTCTCCAATGTTTCCTGCAGCTCTGTGGCTTGGACCAGAGTATGCTGCTTCCCAGCACAACAGTACCTCCAGGAGCTCTGCTTTGGCCGCCAGTGCTTACACGGTCTTCAGGTGTGCCTGCTGCCTCTCTCCTTCCTTCATGCCATGCTGGAATGTGTGACTTGGGTTCGTGAGCCGCCACATAGATGTGCCTGTTCCCTCTCTCTTGGCTTTCTCCAGCACAGTTCTCTCCCGTTCTGATGCATTGAGTGCCGATGTCATTTTTAAATTGTGCATGCAATTGAGATTCAGTCAAACAACTAGTCTGTACATTAGGTTTCGGGCTTTGCTTAAACTGGATCAACTCCAGCCTCCTCTTTTTCATCTCAGTACTTGAGGCTTTATGGGAGCGGAAGCCCATAGATGTTACTGGATTTTTAAAAGGATGTTGTTCAAAGGTTTTATATAGAGAAACATAACAAACAGGAGATATTATATGTGTGTTGTGAAAGTTTGAGGTAGAGATGGAATTTTGTCTTGAGTGACACAAAGGAAGGGGGGTTTTGGTTTTTACAATAAGGGGGATTTGTGGTATGGCAACAAGCCATCAAGAACTTGGGTATTATAAGGTCTTCTTCAGCAGTAAGGGGAGAACCCTGTGTCTCGTCTGAAGAAGCCACCACCTCCCCCTGGCAGCTGTCTCCTCCCATGTGATCCTCCATTATATATCCACTTTCAGTATCTACATCAGTTAGTGACTGCCATCCTATGGCCACAGGGGAGGTGGTTCCTAGAAGACAATCAGTGATGACTCTACCAGATTCATCACAATTGACTGTGCAGCCCCCAGAACACCAATAAACTGAGGAACTTTCAGCTTAATGCTTTGTAATTGAGGACACATATTAAGGTTTTGGTGAATAATGTTACCTGGATATTTATACTCACAGATAATTTCCACAGAACGACCATTGAGAGTCCATTAAAAAACATGTGTATATTTAGTTGAATGAAAGGCCATGAAGATTTTTCTATGTTAATGTTCAGCTCAATCTGGTTAGCCTAATTATTTAGGGAATTTAGTTGCATTTGTAGTTTAACAGGTGTACAATCCATTGTGACCAGGTTGCCTGCATACGGCAGTCACTGGAGAGGCATCCCACCAACATTCAATGGGCAAACACTACCCATAGACAGTACAGTAGCCAAGTCAGCCAGATGGTGGCTAAAGAGGTTGGAAGCCAAAATACAACCCTGCTTCAGACCGGTTCTAGTACGAATCCACACTGCTCCTTACCACTGTCGCAAAAGTCGAGCTAAAATCAATGTATGCAACATATACTGATAGAAGCAAGTTGGATTTATTTAGGAACAACACCAGATTAACTAATCCATGTATCCATCCACTCATTAAGCAGGACGTGTGCAAAGTTTATTTTTGCAGGCGGGTCCAGTATAATCAGTATACAGTAATTTGCAGGATTATTTCAAAGTTCCTTTTTATATATTGGTACAATGATGCTGTTAGTCCATTGACAGGGCAACTTGCCTGAGTGGCTAATCTTATGGAAAAGCCTATGCAGAGCCTCAGATCGGGCAGTAGGATTCTTCTTAAGTAAACAATTAAAAGTATCATTAGGGTCTGGAGCTCTAGAGGATCTACTCATTATTATGAGAGCATAAAATTGAGTGATGGTAAAATAATAGATCCATTTGTGTATAACCACATTGATGGTGCCACTTTCTTTATTGGCTGATCCAATAGTATTATTAATGTGGTTAATCCAAGCTTCTTGCGAAACTCCACTAATCTGAGGCAAGTCAGCTTTAGTGCCTTTTCATGATATACCAAAAGGAAGATATAGCTCAATTATAGGCACAGTCAGCCATTGAGTGCCAGATAGCCTGATCAAGCTGTCGAAAATAGCTTCTGAGTCATTAAGGTATTTGAATCTTAAATCACGGTCAATAGCATGGTCTAATTTCATTTTTAAAAGAAAGAAAGTATTTGCCCTAGTGTTCTTTTGGCGAGATGAATGTTTTTATCAAATCTACGAGAGTGGTCAAGATTAGAATTTGGAGGCACATGTCCAATATTAATTTCTCCATTATCAATGGCATTTTATAATATTACAATTGCCATGTCCTCATAATGCTTAATATATTCGATTGCTCCTTGATTCATCTCATGTACAGAGATCTCAAAATTGTGGGCCTCATGGAGTGTGCCCAAAGCTAGATTCACAGTATTATTGGCATTCTCAAGATTATGGCCATTCTAGCTAATACGATTCTTAGCTGAATTATAATGAATACGACCAATACTATCAGTCTGCAAATGATGATAACCATAATGTGTATCCATATGCAAAGGAAAATTGTAATTTCCATCTCTAGCGAGCACTGTCATAGCTGCAAGAAATCGATACAAAGCAATGTTAACAAACACAGAATCAATAATTGATGCACTCCCGGGACACTGACCGTTCAACATGGAGAAGCCATTATGATACAACAAGTTTGCCCAAAGTCACCTGTGATCGAAACATGTCACAGTGGGATTATAAATGATGGGTTCTAGAGAGAGGATGTCATAATCTGGATGAATAGTTGAATTAAAATCACCAAAAATTAATGTGGGTAAGTAGCAAAATTTCTCTAATAATAATCCCACCCCTGCCAGTGAATGAGATAAGTGGCCTCTCTCCCCTGGCCCCTCCCCCTGCACTTCCCATCCCCCATTAGCACAAATAGTTTGATTGTCACCTTCCAGGTGGTCATCGAGAGCCATCACACTATACAATTTCTTCAAAGATCTTATTCATAATATCAAGCACGGTATCTTTAATAGAAACCAAGACGCAGGATGTCAGCATGAAGGCGATGTGGTTTGCACGCTTTCATATCATGCGGCTAGCACGCCTCTTCAGCCTGACAGTCAAATCCTCAGCCTTCTGGTAGTGGTAGTCCAGTAGTGCGTTCAACAAACAGCAAATACAGCAGAAATCAGTAAAAACAGCACCACTTCAGCACAGATCCCTAGTGGCCCATGCTACAGAAATAGCTGTTATCTTATCATCGGATGTCCTAGACCTTCTGGCAGTCACAGAATCCTGGCTGCACGAAGCAGCAGGTCCAGCACTCTCCCGAGCCATTCCAGAAAACGATCAACCAATTAGAATGGACAGACCTAACAGCAGAGGCACCTCTGGCCATTATAGCAAAAACAAATCTTGCTCTAAGACTACTCACTGGACCTCCCATGAAATCATGTGAACTGCTCACAGCTAAATTGGCCATCTCAAATTGTTGCACATTAACTATTTACTTAATTTATAGGCCACCTGGCAACATCGGCACCTTCGAGGAGGACCTATCTAGCCTTATAGCTAATAATACTACAGACTCATCACAACTCCTATTACTAGGAGATTTTAACATAGGATTAAATGACCTTGAAGACAAACTAGCCCAATCTATAGCTGCTATGTTAGCTGAGCATGACCAAACCCAAAAAGTCCTCATCCCAACGCACGACAAAGGAAGGACCCTCGACTAGGTTGCCACTTTGAACTGCAACACCATCATCAATAAAATCACCCCTCAACAATGGACAGACCACTACCTAATCAACTTTTCCTTAACTATAAACAAACAGATTACCAAAGATAAAGGCATGGCACCTCCCGTACCCACCAGATCTAGAAAACACACCACACCGGATAACCTCCTGCCACTCATACTCCCTACCATTAATGCTCTTCCTAACAACTCAGACCCCAAACTCCTTGTGGAGAGCTACAATAACACTATGAATAAAGCACTAGATACCAATGGACCTTTGAAGTCACGCAAAAGTAAACAACAAGCTCACCTCAATGCCTGGTTCACCCCTCACATAAAAGAACTAAGAATCCAAAAAAGGAAATTAGAATCGCAATGGCAACACACCCCTTCTGAAGAAAACAAATTACAACTTAAACACTTCGCTAACAACTACAAAAAAGAAATCCTACTTACTAAAAAAAACCTTTTCAGCAAACGGATTTCCAAAGCAAGTTCCAACACCAAGAAATGATTTGCCATTTTAAGGGAAATGGAAGCACCGTTACCCCCACCTGATAACATACTCAAGGACAAACAATGGTGTACCAGCATCCAACGTGCCCTAGCTAACTAAATCCCAACACATCATACTAAAATCTACCAAAAACTGTCCCCTAGTGAGACACTAATCACTAGTCCTCCTACAGACACAACCAGACCTGCTGCATTCAAATTCACCAAAATCTCCATCCAGGAAACTGAAAAGATGATTGCATCCCTCAAGCCCTCCAACTGCAAATGTGACGACTGCCCAGCCCAACTAATTAAGGAGGCAGCTAGAGACCTAGCCCCCTTTATACCGAAACTGGTTAATGCCTCTTTCTCCACTAACACCATACCAAGCAACTTAAAAGAGTCATGTGTTTTACCTCTCCTCAAGAAGCAAACCCTAGACCCCTCCATTCCCACTAACCATAGGCCCATCACCACGGTACCTTTACTTCTCAAGATAATAGACAGAGCAGCTTACCTATAAATTCAGCGGTATCTTGAATCCAACCAGCTCCTATGTGTCCGTCAATCTAGGTTTAGACCACAACCTGGCACAGAGATAGCCTTAATTGACGACCTCAACAACAAGGGAAACACTGCTATGCTACTCCTCATTGACCTGTCAGCGGCATTTGACCTGGTGGATCAAACAGTCTTGTGTGAACACCTGGAATCGGCGGCTCACTTTTCAAGAGAAGCTGTAGCCTGGTCCAATCATTCTTGGACAACCGTACAATGAGAGTTTTCTCTACCTCTGCATCAGCAGACCCTATCAAAATAGCCTGCGGTGTACCCCAAGGTTCCTGCATCTCCCCGACCATGTACAATATACTTATCAAGCCCCTATTCGACAAATTGTACAGAGTGGGCATCACCTACACTAATTATGCAGATGACACCCAGATCCTCATTCCCCTTTCAGGCAATTTTGTCTTCGATACGGCCTTGGTAAATTAAATATACCTCATCATTCAGGCATGGATGGCCACTCATGGCCTCTGCCTGAATGATGACAAAACTGAAATCCTCCTCCTCGGTTCTGCTGCCAACCTAAAGAAACTCAGCCCCACTACTCTGCATTCAACATTGACAGCAAAATAAGCACAATAGCCAAAGTAGTGAAAACATTAGGCTTCACCTTGACCCCACCCTGACCTTGCAGAAACAGGTAAATGCCCTAGCATCTTCCACCTCCTATACAAGCTCATCAGGGCATGCAGAGCTTTCCTAACAGAAGCAAGCTTCATCATACTTGCCAACGCCTTGATACTCTCCACACTGACTACTGCAATGCCCTATATTTGGTAGCCAACAAATACATCATTGACAAAATGCAAATCCTGCAAAATAATGCCCTTAGAACTGCCCTCACCCTCCCTATTAGAGAACACATCTCTAATACAAGAAGAGAACAACAGTGGCTATAAATTAGCGATATGATCTCTCTAAAAACAGCCTTACTAACCTACAAATGCCTTAATAATGCTGCTCCCCCCTACCTTGCAGAAGGAATAGCGAAAAGAACATCTACCCGTCCTACCAGAAGTACCAACTCCTACTGCCTACAGATACCCAGATTGAAGCTAAAAAAAACAGGCGGTAGTAGTTTCCCGGTTAAGGCTGACCAGTACTGGAACACACTACTACTTGACATCACTATAGATCAACCCTACTACAGTTTCAGACGTAATATTCTTAAATGGCTACACTCCAACGACCATCAGGATGAACCACAATCTACTTCAGTTACTGAACACCATCTTGACCCTAACCTTCTATGCTTCTATATATGTATATTCTCTTTCTAGATTTGTTCAATTACTTACTTGTTATGCTTTTCATGTACCTTTGCGCCTTACTTTGTAACTAAGCTTAAAGTATCCATGTATTCTGTTCTCTGTTGCGCCCAGTTACCTTCGGTTCGGTGTGCCATACAAATTAATAAACAAACAAACAAACAAACAGGTTGTATGAGCCGCCATGCAGGTTCAATGGGCGATTGCATGACAGTCACATCCTCAGCCTGCTGGAAGTGGGAGTCCAGGAGTGTGTTCAACAAACAGCAAATGCAGCAGAAATCTCTAAAAGCAGCTCTTGAAGAGAGTACTGATCCAGAGTGGAAGAAGCATGACTGAATGACTACTGGCATGGCGAGACCGAGAAGTGATCCGTGGGCTGAATATTTGCTTTAAGGCAGCCTGTGCCCAGACTAGAGAAGTAAAGGTAATAACATACTTCCCTAAATCTTTGACAAAATATACCCCAAACAAATTTGACCATCTCATGTTATTTATTTGTCTCTGTCAGGCTAATCCTCATAATCCCCTTCTTATGCTACGCACCACTGATGGAGTAGTATCCCCCAAAAACCAAGTGACATATTATGCCCATTTGCTCACCTTTGTAGAGTCTGACATGACTACCACTAACTTAACTTCTTCTGTCAGTTCAAGGATCTTTACGAAAATGCCTGTGGGGTCTAGCTCCTGATCCTGTAAGATATCCCAAGCTTGGTAAACCCACTTTGATAGTTCCTGGCTATTTTTGGAGATAAATATAGCTAGCTTTAGGTCTATTGACAGGGCAGTGGTGAAATTTCTGAGGGAATTGCAACGTTGATTTTCAGTCCTTAACCTGGATATAGTCATTGTATGTTTCATAAGGTTGTACATTTTGAAGGAAAGTCCCTTCTCACGTACATTCCAGTGTGAATACACACGACTAGGAAAATAGGACAGGAGATAGCGTTGCAAGGATAACAAGGTTTAAAAATACAGAATACACATATCAGCAAAGGACTCCGCTGCTTGAGAACATTCTGGTAAGTCTGAGAGCAAGCAGAAACTTAAAAGACCATGTGGCATCATCATATAAAGTAATTATTGGCAAGGCCATATACATGGGCCTGCTACATAGGAAATGCCAGGCAACTATTGGTTAGTTTCTTCGCCGTCTATCAGGCTCCACGTGGGTCATCTGGGCTCATCTGGAGGATGGGGCATTCTCAAAATACAATGTTGATTCTAAACTAACACGCTAAGGCTACTTATTATATCACTGTGGCATGCACCTGGACGGTACAGGGAGTAGTGCCAGGAGGAACGGAGGATGAAATACAGTCACACTGACCCACACATTCTGGGTTCGTTGATACCGCACCTTTCGCACTCAAGGTTCACCATGCTTAGCTTTTCATCTCTAATTTATCCCTCCCTGTACTTTGTGTTACCAGGGGTGGGTTTTATGTTTGGGGGTGAAACAGTTGTGTATGCTTAGATCCTTTATGGGTGCTTGATTTGTGCTAGGACAGGCGGGTCGCTTGCTTATCATAGCATGCAGGGGTCTGGGGGTTGGTCAGTGGTGTGGGGTTGGCTTTAGGCTGGCTGGGTGGGAGTTAGATGCCTTCTGGCAGCTCAGTGGTGATGAATGCGCGCAGCGCAGAGTCTGGTGCTCTTGCAGAGCACATTCCTCTGAACGATACTAAATGTTTGCAACAGTGAAGGGACATGGGGGGAAGTGGATTTCCATGAGAACAGGCGGTGCAGATTCATTCTGCCTTAATGATATTGGGCCTAGTGAAATATTTCCACGGAGCTCAGCTGGTGCAGCATGGTTACGCAACCCTGTGCTTTTCTCCGTAACTACATGTCTTCTACTGTATATCTACTGTTCGTGCTATATTGCTTTTCGCACCAGGTTTCAGAGTGCGGTTTTCTTCCCCCTTACACACTACACTATCTCATAGGGGATTCGCCTCACCTGAAAGTGCTTAGGTGGGTGGGATATACTCGTTTCCATCCTAACACTTGTATACACTACCTTTCCCAAAGGACCCTAATACCTGTTGTATTGTAGATGTAAAGAACATATGTTATCCTTAGCAATCGTGAAATCACAAAGAGCTTGGTGATCTACCACATTACCATGCTGTCCTCATCATCATCAGTAGCTAAAGATACACAGAATGATCCTCCTCTCTGAGGTTAGTTTTAGAGATTGTACTCACATCGATATTCCCTTGGTGACCAGCTTGAGGCTAGAGTGCACTTAGGCATTTTAGCCTGAGCATGCAGCCCAACTTGAAGTTACAATCCCACATATGTCAAGGTTCATGTGTTTGTTGGACTTGGAAGAACATTGCACGCTGCTCCATCATCCTCAAAGTGGTTCCATTTTGTTGAGACATTTTATGGTTAGGGAGAGTACACTGTGTCACTGGTATTGTGCCCGCTCACTAAATTCTCATTGACCGATGTATTAATAAAGAGAATGAACTTCCTCACAAACCGTCATCATGAATGTGGGTGTTTGGAGTGGTATTTATGTGTCCCTCGACAGGAGGTGCTTGCGGCCTAAGTCTGTGTATTATGCTCCACCATACTCCAGCTGCTGGCTTGTCTGCATCCTGACTGATTTATTCTTTGCTCTCCTGCAAGGATCAGCTACAAAGTATGCCTTCAGTGGGCCATGCTAAATCAGCTGGACATCACTGAGCCTCATCTGGTCCTTTTCACTTGCCTAAAAAATGGTGAGGCCACTACCAGCCAGCACCTATCTGCAGGGCTGGAGGCACTGAAAATAATTCTACTATTTAAAAGCTGTATGCGTGCTCTCTTTTCAAATCTAGTTTAGCTGTTTGACCACATAGCGACGAATCAGCGATCACTGCAGCGAGAATTGATCGCCACTTGGGACGCGCTGCCAGAAATTCTAATGTGCTTAAGCACTCTTGTTGTCACTAAATGTTTGTTTGTTTGTTTATTTATTTATAATGCGCGCCAGACCCAACGGTAACCAGGCGCAACAGAAAGAATATGCAAGGCTTACAATGTTACAATGTGCAATGTTACAAGAATTGACAAAGTTACATAATTTACAGTGATACAAAGAAAAGAGGTAGTAACCTACTTGACATTGCTGCAGACCTAGTTTGAGGTGAAGCAATAAGTTATGTACAGTGTTAATATAAGTATCTACATATATGGTATGAGTCTAATAATACATATATACAGTCCGGATATACTAGCACAACAAAGGTATCTAGCGGTGCATTACACCTCATTAGCGTTGATGTATTCAATAAAATTCCTTCTAAAGTGTGAGAAAGGTTGGTCTGCCCTCAGGTTATGTGGCAAGGCGTTCCACCATTTGGCCGCTAGCACAGGGAAGCTAATGCCACCAATTTTAGCAAGTTTAAATCTGGGTACTGCCAGGCAGTTGGAGTTGGTGGTTCTTGTCGGTCTGCTAGAAGTTTTTCTTTTTCTTTTATCCATCAAGTAGCTGGGAGCAACATTGTTGAGAGCTTTATGAGTCAGGGAGATCATTTTTAAGTGGATTTTATTGTCGATAGAGAGCCATTTATATTGGTGTCTAATGGAGGAGATATGTTCCCTTTTGTTTATGCCAAGAGCAGCTCTTAAGGCATTATTTTGTAAAATGTGTAGCCTTTTGGTGATGACTTTGTTAGCGCCACTGTAAAGGGCATTGCAATAGTCAAGTCGGGATAATATTAAGGCTCTCGCCAGGATCATGCAACTATCGTTGGATAGGAAGGGCTTCCCTGCTCTTATTAATTTTCAGGTATATGCTGAGGTGGAGGCTAATGAGTTGACCTGTTTATTGAAAGACATGGTAAAATCAAGATAAAAACCCAGTGTTTTAACTTCCCTGGAGACCTTGATACTATTGCCGTCTATATTGTGTCCTGTTTATCTTCATGCAATACATCTACTTCTAAAACTAGAAATCAGAATACTTAAAGAAATGAGGATGTAACATCAGATAATAAACCAAGGACAACCATGAGTGTACCTGAGGAGTCCTCTTTATACAATTACCTGTAGGTACATATCCTCAGTATACATGGTGCATGATTATAGAGTACTTTAAATAAATCCTATTATAGAGTCACAAACCCAAGCACAACAATGAGTGTTCCTGAGGACCCACCCCTCTTTGCAAATTACCTGATGATAAAAATCCTCAGTGCACAACGTGCAAGATTATAGAATACTTAAAAGAAATCCTCTTATAATGTCACAAGCACAACAATGAGTGTACCTGAGGAGACTTCTTTATAAAAAAAATACCTGTAGGTGCATGCCTTCAGTACACAAGGTGCAAGATTATAGAGGACATAAAGGAAATCCTCTTATAGACTCACAAACACAAGCGCAAGAATGAGTGCACCTGAAGAGCCCTCTTCAAAAATTACCTGTAGCTTCATATCCTCAGTATAGAAGTGCAATATTATAGAATAGTTAAAGAAAAATCCTATTACAGGGCCTGATTCATGGAATATTTTGAACAGAGCAACATAACGTTTCACTGTTGCAAAGTGACTTTGCACTGCCACCAAATACCCTGACTCATGGAGCAGTGCAAAGTGTATTTCTACTGTGCCGAGTGACTTACAACCCAAGCACAACAATCCTTGTACAAGGGTGCAAACGGCATCTGTTATATATAATAGCAAGTAGGTGCATAACGTCATTACACAACCTGCAATTGCATCTGTATATCAATAGAGAATACTTACCTGTGTCTTGTGCAGGTTCATCAAGAAAAGAGGCTGTGGACATTAGGGGTCGCTTCTTAAAGGGAACTGAGCACACGGGTTAGTGGTGAGAGGCACTGAAACTCTGAGGGGGCAAAGGGAAATATGCGGGTGCTAGTTCATTTAATTTCTCGCTTCTATGAGACATAAGGGGAATACCGATGTAGGAATCTTTAAAAACAATGACAATGAATGCCGCCTCCGTGGATCATTCCTGGATGTAGGGCTCTACGTGATGTCAGACTGAAAACATAGAGAATTAAATGTCAACGAAACATAAACAACGAACACATATTGAGGTTTCTTTTTTTTTGGTGGGGTGTACTCCACCAAACCACCTGTTTTCCCATGTTTAAATTCCCACTCCAAGCCCCTACCCACCAGAATGAACCCCTTACCCCACCCCCATATATATATATATATAATTTTTCATGTGGTATTTTTTGGATAGTTTTTATTTGTTTAAATTTCATTCTCTATGTTTTCTTCAGTATAATCACTGCATACCGGATGCCGCTGTGCCTTGTATTCATGAGATTGTGGAGCAGGCCGATCTAAGGTATTACAGCCTCTGCATGGCTCTGCTGGTGGTCCCTTATGCCAAGCTGCACCATTCACTTTCAAGATACAGAAGACGATTGTGTATATTCAAAGCACTGTTTGCCTTGCAAAGTCTTTGGCAAACGATAGCAAAGGTCAAATTTACACACCTAAAAATACAATTTCTTTCAATTTCAATTTTCCGTTTGTGGCTGGGACCACACATTTCACTGCTGCTTAAAAGTGCAGGAGTGAGCGGATCCTACAATGAATTAGGGACGAACATACCCACTGTACATGGCTTTCACCTGACATTGCAGGACAACAGGACGCAAACACCAACGAACCAAGGATTATAAATAAGAGTTATTTTTGATGGACTCAAATTGCAATGTTATGTGCATATGGGGAAAAATGGCACGTGAAATTTGAAAGTTTCCACCACCGCTGAGGAGCTGGGCATGAGGTGCAATACGAAAACGCATATCAGATGGCACATCCCACACACATCTGTCTGTGAGAAATGAAGAGTGCCGCAACATTTGGCGAATAGCAAAACATGGAAGCGAGGCGGGAGAATATTTTCAGGCAGAAACTAACACCTACCAACGGAGCAGATTGGTATCACGTGGTGCTTGAGTCCTTCTGCTGTGCTGCACCTGACTGCCGAGTTGTTCCGATAGTGCTAATGACGTGCAGGAAGGAGAGGACACAGGGGGCTGTAATACCCTAGCGGCAACATAGGCTGAGCATATGGAGTGTTAAAGACAGGTGTTTCAGCACGGGATATGAGTTATGTAAGATCCCGAAGCCTCAACTTTAAGAAGAAAAAAAAAACGATATTATTTTGAAGGTTTTATTTAAACATTTCAAATTCTCTGAACGTGTACAAATGTTTAAAACTGGTTATGAAAAAGCACTCGTTTTCAGCGTAAAAATAGGTGGGACATCAAAGTTGATTTTGTTTTCACATCCCAGAGTTATTTAATAATTCGATTCGAAGTTGATAAATACCTGCTATCCCGAAATTGCTATTTTACAGCATTTTGTAAATGTGTTTAAAAAAAAATAAAACACATTCTATCCCTCAATTGCTTACAGGCCGATTCATGGAGTTAATGTGTGCTGAAAATTTCGGCGCAGGCATGCGAAAACGTGCGATTCGCAGTGAAAGAGCGAAAATCGCAGTGCAAGTGCGAATATCGCAGGGAAACCAGCGCATCAGGGATGTGCGCTGAAAAAGTGCGCGGCGCACTCCGGCGCACAGGTCATCTAACGGCGTGCGCTAAGGCCACAGCGAAAGCGCATATAGCGCGGCGGACATAACAAAAGTAGGCGGAACACAGGGCGTAACACTCGGAATGGGGAACAACTCGTGAAAATGTGGGCGTCACGGGGGAAGTACAGGAGGCAAGTGCGCGGAACACCCACATGCTCGCCTACAAAACGTATTCATGGAATCGAATAGGGCAAACTGGCCACACACAATATGCTCCCATTAATGTAGAACTGAAAACACACATGGCCAAATACTTACCACACTACAATGCGGCTACCCAACCCCAAACATAGCATTCACATGACAGTACTACGTTAAAGGATACGTAGTCTTACAACCTGGTGATGCTAGCACATAGACCACTTCCAACTGTACAGTGTTGGTGCCACGCAAATCTGGAAGTGCACTGCTTACAACATGAACTCCATCTCCAAAGTAGACGGCCTTGTGAAGACATGAGGAATGAACCTGCAAATTAGGAGGGAGACATGGATGCACAAGCACACATCAATGGGCTCATGGCCTGCACGGCTATGCACATCGTGAGAGATTCTGAATCGCTGTGGTCGCCCTCATCACTCTGCTGCCGCCACAGGAGGTGGTGGTACTATGGGAGGCAGCCCACGCAAAGCCCTAGTCTGGTCCTCCATGGCAGCAAGCATGCAAGTGTGGAAGGTCTCGTTCTGGAGGAATATGGTGTACAGATCCCCATGCACCACCTGACGTGATGCCCGGACCTCCTCCCGAGTTGCCTGCATCTCTGCTTAGAGCATGCGTGTGACCCGCTCCAGCAGCTGTTCTGTCCTCGTGACAGTGGAAGCCTCAAGGTCCACAAGAGTCTGCCTGAGGTGATGGACTTCTACCCTCAGGGCTTCCCTCTGGCCCTGGGACTCTAAAGAAATGGCTTCCCGCAGAGTGTCCAGGGCCACCATCTTTCCCTGTTGGACGCCAACATGTCCTCCCTGAGTGATTGGCAAATGGAGTCTGTTGCCTGCTGTAGTTGCTCCATCTGCCTTTCTGGGGGGACAATGGAAGTAGCCACCCTCTCCATTGCTTGAGCCATCAACGTAGATGATGTTGCCTGTTGGTTTTCCATACCGTAAATGGATTGCTCCCATGCGCTATTGCCAGGTGGCGTACGGCCACCGCGTTGGCGGGCACCACACCTGTCTGGGGCAAGGCGAACTGTGTCTTGCTGTGTCGGCACTGCCTGAGGCTGCAGGACTGCATTCCCCCTCTGACCTGCTGGCCCATGAACAGGATCAGATGTTGCGGAGTGTGGCCCTGCCTCCGTAACCACCAAAGGCGGACCTACCAACACTGACATCCCCATAGTGGGCTGTACCCCTGGTGCAGGTGGGTCGTACAGAACAGAATCCCTTCCAGAAACACCTACCTGCAAAGCCACATAGGTCTCATCATCCGAATCAACACCTGAATAGAGCTCTGGGGAGGTGCACCTAGAAACACCCCTTGAGAGAACGGTCTGCAGCAAGAGTGAGTTCTCACCCACCACCACACCCCGTCCCCCACTGGTGCCGGTCGTGCCTGAGATCCCTCCTGGGTCTGCACCATCTCTTCACCCTCAACAACATCAAGTGCGTCATCCCCTGCAAAAACATGAAAGACAAAGAATGGAAAAAGGCATTAGCACCATGGCACACAATTAGGCCTGACAAGCTACAGAACCAGTACTTGATTGACACATGTCCCACATGACTATAACCCTCCCATGCCTGCACTGTCATTGAGTTTGAAATGGAGGAAATTGTCAGACACTGATGACACCAAGATGGAAGTGCAACACATTAGCTGCATGCTGGCTAGCAGTGCCATCACACATTGGCCTGTGAGTGGCATGTCCAATCCACATACATGACACATGCCATCACACAGATGGCATGTACCATAGGCATGTCACATATTGTTTGAATAGGGCTGAGAAATGCGTAGAGAAAGTGTGCGAATTGAAACAATCAGCCTGAATGAACACTGAAAAATACGGAACAATGTTGTTCCAAGATGCCACTTCAAGGGCAACTGGTGTGATGTTGCACAAAATGTCTACTGTGGGCAGAAGGGATACTGTAATACCCAAATCCAGGGGCGCAGAATGTTTTGGATGAAGCACATGGGTGACCCAAACCACTCAGGCACACACACCCTCACCTGGCACTCAATCAGAACCCCTCACACACACAACATACACATGGATCACACACACATGCATGTGCACTCACCGGACAATGCCTCGTAATCTGGCAGTTCTCCCACACCTTGGATCTGTTGCTCTGTGACGTAGGTCTCAGCAACAGACTCATGTACAGTGAGTTCAATGTCCTCTTGTGGAGACCCACCTCCAGTCACCAGAGTAGCGGCATGACTTGAGGCCAGTGAAGTGGGAGAATGGAAAACCAGACTCCCGTCCTTCACCTCTCGCGCTTGGCCTAGAGGGTCGCGGCCCAGACACCCGCCACGAGAAGAGTTTGCCCATTTACCAGATGACCAAATACCCTGGTACAGAAACATACGGATGTGTCCATCTGCCTGCCCAACAGCCCGCACTGGCCATGCCGACACCTGCGGCACGGACCAACTAGACTGAAATCTACACATCGTTAGAGATGCCATGACGACCTAGATAACGGGAAGCACCGCTGAACTATTATACACGCTGAACATTTCCACACCAATCTACACGAAGAACATACTCAGTGCTCTGACGTAGGCGACAGGCTTATTCACGGACGTGCATCTTTATTATTTTTACATAGGCTTTCAGAATGCAGAAACGCAAGACGCACCATGAGCTCATTTATAACGCTTGCTCACGCTTCTCTTGAAACCCGTTACCATCATGAGAGATATAATGGAAACACGATACTGGCCATGAAACTGTATGCCACTATAACCTAAAGCATCCATGCACTAAATGGATTACTCGTGCACCAGGCCCAAGTAGGCCCCAAGCAAGAGTTCCCGTGGACATTAACAAAGCAAAAGTCAGGTTGCTGAGCCTGCAGAAAGAACCCAGTGGAGCAACCAGCCAAGGTCGTACTGTTGCAAACCCACAGTCAAGAAACAAATCTTCAAAGGCACGATGTTGCAACCTCGCACTCCACGTACCAATGTTAAAATCATATCTGCAAATTAAACCAGACATACAGTGGAAAAACAATATTAATTGTGCAGAATTATGCCTCAAACACGGTCCCTCCCCACGTGACCAAGCCGAACCTGACGAGATGCCAAAACCCAGGAGAGAAAAGGCGTCTGGGTACCTCGCTACGAGACGCAGGCCGACACACTTGAAAGGCTCAATGGACACCTGCTACAGTGGGAACGGTCAGTCTCCCACCTATGAATAAATCCTCACATTGCCTGCACGTACCCATACTGAAACACTGTTGCAACCACAGGTGCACCGTGTGCTGGGAACAACGGTGGTCCCAGGCTGGGGAGCTCACGGATGCACCAATCAGAACATGAGGTTCTTATCTCAGACGTCAGTAACGTTAGCCAATCCTCAGGGGTCTTCATGTAACAATTCTTATGTATCTAATTGTAGGGACAACCCAGATATACCACCTGACTACACCTTAACCACTAATATCATTCTCTATAGGCGTACTATACTAACCCCACCACTCGAGCAACCAATCAAGAGTGGCGATAGGTTCTTTTGGTAACTTTTTGGAATGACGCAAGTAGCGCGTCATAATGTAGTAAAAAGGGCCTGCGAGCCCCACTATTGTGTGTGTGTCAGGACGAACGCGTGCGCTCCTTGACCCATCCCTGCCGTTTGCATAATAAACGACAGAAGTTGCCTTGCTCCTTGTGTGTGCCTCATACTCTGTCTCGATCCGAGATATACACGGGAGGAGTTGGGGCCTCCCTGCCCGGAGGTCTGCGGACGGCCCGGCCGACCCCGGCAGAATCCCCCCCGACAAGTTGGAGGCACTGCTGAGATCTGTTTAAGATCGACTTTTATTTTTTATTTTTCCAGGCACTCCCGTTGCGGGGAGGCCCGGCGGCGCGGCCCCCTCTGCCGTTGCCCCCTTCTGAGGACTACAGGACCATCGCGGAGCTGCGAGAGGACCGGACAGCGCAATCCGGATATTGGCCCTCGGGAGCCGGTTGAGAAGTATCCCGCCCGCGGTCGGCGAGTGTCCAGACGTGGTCCAGACGAGGGGAGGTGGCGAGCCGCTTGGAGGGGTGCACGCAGTCGAGCGGCCCTGCATCGAGGGAACTTGGTGAGCATGACACGCACAACAAGCAATGCGAAATTGTGAGGGAGGGGGCGGAAGTAAATAAGGGAGGAGGGAGGTATTGTAAAAAGGTGGGGTGAAGGTTTAATTGAGTGATGATAATGGAATGAATGGTAGTGAATTGAGTGCGAGAGAAGGCGGCTAACGTTACGCGAAAGAGGGGGGCGGGGCACGAAAACAACACGTGCAGACGCTCGTAACAAGAAGCTAACGTTACGCGAAAGAGGGGGGCGGGGCACGAAAACAACACGTGCAGACGCTCGTAACAAGAAGCTAACGTTACGCGACAGAGGGGGGCGGGGCACGAAAACATCACGTGCAGCCGCTCGAAAGACACTGATTGGCCTAAATCGCGACTACGTGTGAGGGTGGGTGTGTGTGGTTTCCTACGATTTGACATTTATCATTCAATGAGTAGATGAGGTTCCCTATTGTTCGAGCAAGAAACTCGATAGGTAGATGAGGTTCCCTATTGTTCGAGCAAGAAACTCGATAGGTAGATGACGTTTCCCTGTGGGCGGTGGCTAGTTACGTAGTTGCCCAAAACGGAAGATAATTGGCTGGTTAAGCCCTCCTGTTGAGGGGCGTATCACACGCGAGGCGACGCAGCGTGCGCAGTCCGGTTATAGTATTGATGAGATTACCTTGTTCCAGGAGAGACAGGAAGACAGCTGTAGGGTTAGCGGGGTAGATTGCAAGTGTATTTTGAATTTAAAGAACATAACACGAATATACCAGTAGTTCGAAGAAATAGGTGACGTCACCAGTAGGGATTTAGTAAGATATCGTGAACACAAGAAGCTTTGGGTTTGACACTGGTGGGGAAGAGAAACATGATAAAGGAGCGGACACGGAGATAAACGATAAACGAGTGGATCAAAGAGGAGAAGGGGAAGGGGGCGTGGCTGCGCACGGAGAACGCCGGCCACGGCAAGTGTAAAGGTGGGAGGAGAACGGGGAAAAAGGACGACTGTGTAAGATCGTCGTAAGGGGTACGCAGCTGCAGGGGGCTGTGTGCGCTTCGGCCGCAGGGGGCCGTAGGGGAAGGAATATAATATAACATCGTAAATATATTTGTTTTATAATTTTTTTTTGTGATTATTATCATTGCATAATTTGTCAAAGGATTGTCGTAAGTCCCCACACTTGCGGGGCAAGGTAAGCAATAAAAGGTTGTATGTTGCAAACTGGTAGCAAGGGGAAGGGTAAGAAAGGGTGCGCTAGTATGTCAGACGGGAGAGGGTTGGGAGGGTGGGGGAATACCCTCACTACCCCACTACAACATATATGCACCACACTGCCACCACATAGGGAGAAGTTAATTAAGTACAGCATAGAGTGGACCCAGGGGACGGACAACAAAATGTTGACACCATGGCCGCCTAATGGTAGCTTTGACCCATATGCCCAACATTCACTATTAAACCATCTGCACAATACATACAAGGGGAAGAAGTTGGCAAACCATGTGGAGGTGTTTAACTTATGGAGGATGTTCCAGGGGTCTAGACCAGGACCAAATGGAATGTTCACTATGGGGGAAACACCGGAAGAAAAGGAGATTAAGAAAGAAGGAACGGATGGGGAAAAGGAGAGTGAAGGAACAAAGAATATGGGGAATGAAAAATTGGGTGGAGGAAAGGTTGATAAATTAGCTGACATAAAACAGGAACCGAGCAATGAGATACCCTTAACACCGGAAGTGAAAACAGAGGGGGGAGGGTTGTACCCTTTAAGAGAATTAGGAGAAATAAAAGGACAGTTAAGGGCGGCTGAAGGATACTCAAACCCGGCATACAGCCCTCCACCATATGTGGCTCATGGAAAGATACCAATGGGGGACGGGAGGAGAGAAGAGCAGACTGTAGAGATAGGAAACGATGAGTGGGTAGCTGCACAGATATTGTTGAAATTACGAGGATCACTAACTGGAGAGGAAAGGGAGGCGGTAAAGAGAACAAACGAGGATAGTGAAAGAGAGAGTGAAATGAGGGGAGAGGAGCTGCTACGGCAGAAGGAAGAGATTTTGGAGGAAAGATTAGCTAAACTAAGGGATGAGCAGAATGAACTGATAAAACAACTTGAGGGGGAGGAAAGAGAGAGAGTGAGGAAAAGGAAAGAAGATAAGGACGAATTGGAAAAATTAAGGGAGCAAAGTGAGGAGAGAAAGAGGGAAGCTGTAAGGGTAAAAGCAGCAGCAGAAAGGGTATCAAGAGTAGTGATGAGAGAGAAGAAGAAGGAAGAAGAAGAAAATGAAAAGGAAATGGAAATATGGAGGAGGAGGATAATATCAGAGACAGCTAAAAAATATGAAGAGGGGAAGGTAATAGAGAGTATAGTAGAAAGAGAAAGGGTGAAATGGGAAAGGAGGAGAGAGGATGAAAGGATATTGGAACAGATGAGCAACGAAGTAATGGAGGAATTAAAAAGGAAAAGAGAGGAAAATAGTAGGGAGATGGAGGAGAGGAGTGAAGGGGAGAGAGAGGAGAGTAAGAGGGAGAGTGAAAGATGGGGAGAAGTATATAAAAATAGAGAGGTAGCAACAACGTCAGCACTAAGGGGAACAGGTGGTAACAACGGAAAGGAAGAGGGAGACCTAATAGACTTAAAAACTGTAACAATAAAAGGAAAAAAGGCAGAGTGGGGGGCGCAATTTATGAATGATTTTTGTAGTGAGGATGGAAGGAAGAGTGAAAGGGAAAGCTTAGATAAGCTATACCTCACTAGAACAAACATAGATTCGCCATGGGTGAGTAGAAGATGGGAGGAGCTGGAGAGAAGTAAGGAGGAAGTGAAAAGAATGGGAGAAACACAAACTAACGAACACACGCCACCGACGCTCACCAACCAACACACGCCACCCACATCACCATCACGCTCTCTAACGCCACACCCCACATGTTCAACAACTGCACGCTCTCTGCACAGAATAAAGCTCGCACCCTTCATGGACGAAGTTACACCTTATGCATGTCGGCTTAGGGACCTCCCTAGTCGCAGGCAAGACAGGCAAACAGACGTGCCAATATTGAACACAGGAAAGGATGAAAAAAGGGGAAAGGAAGAAGAGGGAGGTAGGAGAAGAGGTAGTAAGGAAGGATTTGAAGTAGTAAAAGGAATGGGGGAAGAGGAGGGGTGTGAAGAGTTAACATCATGGAGCATAAAGGATGACACAAGACAGAATGTAATGCCACTGCTGGAGAGAGGAGGGGTTAGACCACAATATGTACCTTGGAAACATACGGATAAGGAAAACATAAAATGTAGGCTCCCATCATTAAGTGGAGGTGCGGGTAAATGGATATATGAAATGGAAAAACACACCGCAGGACAGAAACTAGCAGTGGGAGATGTTAAGGGCCTGTTAATATCAATATTAGGGGATAGAGCGGATGACATTTGGAAAAGAGCGGGATTCCATGGGGTAACAATAACAAACACATCGCATGATGGAGCACCATTTGCAAACTGCAGACATGCGCTATGGCAGGCACTAAGAGTGCAGTACCCAGACACATCAGACATAGGAGCCATTACTTCCCGTAAGATGGGTGAGAACGAGGATCCTGTTGATTATATCCAGGATATTCAAGAGAAGTGGCGCATGGAAACTAGAGAACAATGGGACAAAACACCAGCCATATTTTATCATATACTAGTACAAGGGCTCCCAGAAGGAGTTCAGAGACAATTAAAGAAAGTAGTGGGGATGGAAGCAAAACCATGGCCGGAAATACAACTGACTATAGTACATCACTGTAGAACATGGCAAGGAAAAATGAAACAAAAGGAAGAGGACAGGAAAACAGAAGAGGCCAAATTAGTACAGAAAAAACTTACTAAATATACCATGGAAGGGGCACTAATAACTGCGCCAACACCAATGGCCCAAAGCCCAACGCAAGTAGTGGCTGCACAAAATCCAGCTCAAATAGCGCCTCCACAAGAGGTAATAGAGCAAGTGCTGCCTCTGCAATCACACGCACAGAACATGGGAGGAGGGTACCCAATGCAAGGAGCTGGGTATTATAATTATAATAGAGGGAGAGGAGGGTTTATGAGGGGAAGAGGATACGGATATAATACCCAACAACAGGCTGGGGGACTCAGAAATAATTACCAGACAGGGCAACCAGTATACCAGGACAACACAGGGAACTTCCCATGGCAAAACAGGGAACCACCCGTGTGTTGGAGCTGCGGACTATTAGGACACATGTCACGTACATGCAGGGTCAGGCCAGGAACACCAGCATGGAACGAACAAGCACAACATAGGACATCACAAGAACAGCAGGGCATACAACCACAGCAGATGTCACCACAAGGGAGTGACCAACACTATTCCCTACCACAACAACAAATAAAACAATACCTGCCACAAGTAACTGGTGCAGCGTTAATACAACCACCACCACAACCTGAACGAACGCAATTGGGTGGGGTGACGGTGTTGGGGCACAACCCTTACACAGGGAATGGCCAGTCATTGTACCCCCAATAGGACAGCCCACAGACGGCCTTGGTGTGTCCCATCCTGTCAGTAACACCTAATAGTGCGGAGGAGCCACGCATAGAGGTAACGATAGGTGACAAAAAATTATCATTCCTTGTTGACACCGGGGCGACCCGGTCTTGCATAAGGGAAGGTAAGTTTAAGATGTCAGGCGAAGCCATGAACACACAAGGGTTTTCTGGGGCTAAAGGGTTGGTTCCATTTACTGATAACGTTCCGCTATCTATTGGAGATTACGATCTGTCAGTACCACTTTTGTATTATAGTGCCTCACCAGTAAACATACTGGGGAGGGACATAATGAACAGATTAAATATGACGATCTCCTTTACAGAGGATGGCATAATTTGCTCTACTCCAGGGATTAACATGCTTGCAGCACGACAGATTTTGCAAGCATACTGTGGACAGATAGCGATCAGGGCGGAGCCGGTAGACGGCGAGCTATTCCAGTACGGAACAGACATGGCATTTGCATGGATGCCAGGGATAGGAGGGAAAATATGGAGGAGACCAGCAGCCTATCTATTCCGACCAGAAACACCAGCTAATGAACTGGAAGGGAAGGTCATTGCAGTGGACATTGAGAGCATTATTGCAACAGCTGATTATGTTGCTGTGCACGCCCAAGATAAAGAAGGGAGAGCATGGAGGGCGGTGATAGCACTAGCAGAAGGATGTAGGCTGACTCAGGTGTCAGATGAAGAGTTGTTTTCAGAAGAAAAGGAGGAAAATGAAATGGTGTTCATGATGAGTGTAGAAATGTGGCTAACAGTGGCTCACAAACAAGTGGCACAGAAAATTGCAATGGCACTTGAGGCACCCGCTGGCACACCAGTCCCATTTTTTAAAGAAGATATGTCAAAGGTGCCAAAATCATTATGGACTATTAGCCCTTATGATGTAGGATGCATTAAAAGCATAGGGGGTGTAAGGATAAAATTAAAAAAGGGTGCCATACTACCAAGAGTGAAACAATACCCATTGTCAAGAGAGGCAGATGAGGGCATATACGAAACCATAACAGCCCTTATAAACAATGGCATATTGGTCCCCTCAGAATCCCCATGCAACACAGCTGTGTACCCGGTGCGCAAGGCTAAAGGAGGGTCTTGGCGGTTCATACAGGACCTCAGACCGTTGAACAACATAGTAGAAGCAGAGTATCCAGTAACAGCAAACCCGGCCACAATTTTGTGTGGCATTCCAGCAGAAGCATCACGGTTTACAGTGATTGACCTTAAAAATGCTTTTTTCTCAATACCATTACACCCAGACTCACAAGACTTGACAAGCTTCACTTACCGAAATAGGAAGTGGAAACATACCAGATTACCACAGGGATATTGTGAATCACCTTCAATTTTCAATAGGGTAATACAGATGGATTTGGGTAACGTTGAGTTGGAAAGCACAGTGTTACAGTATGTGGATGACATAATAATTTGCAGTACAAATGAAGATAAATGTAGAGAGGACTCATTAAAAATGTTGACGATATTGGCTGAAAAGGGGTACAAGGTAGACATGGAAAAGATACAATACTGTCAGGAACAGGTACTTTACATTGGCCAACTGATATCACAATATGGAAGAAGGATTGCACCACAAAGAGCACAGGCAATATCAGGCACTCCCGTGCCACAGACTGTAAGAGAACTGCAGCAATTTCTGGGACTGTGCAACTACTGTAGAGCATGGGTATTTGATTACAGCTCTTACATAGGACCCCTGCTTGAGGGTTTGAAGGAAGCAAATAAAGGGGAGAAAAAGTTGGGATGGACTATGGAAATGAAGGAGGCATTTGATGAATTAAAAGAAGCAATATCAACTGCTCCAGTACTAGCATCCCCAGACTATGAGCGACGATTTTTTATATTTTCACATTGCGACTCAGCAGTAATGAAAGCAGTATTGGCCCAAAAGACTAGCATGGGCTATAAACCAGTAGCATTTTACAGCGGTCACTTAGATCCAATAATGTTAGGACAATTCTCTTGCGAACAAGGTCTTGCTGCAGCTGCATTTGCAGTAGAAAAAGCATCATCAATAACTATGGGGTGTCCAACTACACTATTTGTAGAACATGCACTATTTGCGATATTGAATAAACCTAAGTCCACACTGACGACACAGAGGGCAACAGGTTATGAGATTATTTTGTCCAAAGCTGAACTGGCAATTGTTAGATGTAGCACGGTTAACCCTGCAAGGTTCCTAGCAGAAGTAATTGAAGAGGGAGATTACGCCCACGACTGCACCCAAGTAACTGAGATGTACTCATGTACTAGGAAAGTTGAAGAAAACGCACTAGAGGGAGGTGAGCTTTTGTTTATTGATGGGTCATCAACTATTGATCAAGGAGACGGGATAAGGAGGACTGGGGCAGCAGTAGTACAAATGATGGAAGCGCCAGTGTGTGTGGCTATTAAGTGTGTACAATTACCACAGCATTACTCTGCTCAAGCGGCGGAACTGGTTGCACTCATATTGGCACTAAAGGAAAGTTTTAATAAAAAAGTTACTATATATTCCGACAGTGCATATGTTACATCCACTGTCCACTCAGGGCTATCAAAGTGGAGAAGAAGAGGGTTTAGGAGAGCTGACGGCACTCCAGTACAACATGCCCTCTTGTTGGCTGAACTAATTGAAGTAATAAACGATCCCCAAGAACTAGCCCTAGTAAAATGCACAGCACACACCAATGGAGAAGACTATATATCAAAAGGAAATGCAGCAGCAGACGCACATGCAAAATATGCTGCATATTTTGGTGAGATATGGAACCCCACAGACTCACAGAGAGGGAGAGGGAGGGGAATAGCGAGGGAGATGTTAATAAAAGAAGGGTACACCCATCTCCCAGCCACCCAGATTATGGAGTTACAAGCGGCTGCACCAATGGCCGAAAAAGAAGTATGGGTGAAAAGAGGATGCACAATGTCACCAACCGACGCACTATGGCGCCAGGGTGGCACTGGGAAAGTTGTAATACCATTGGCATTGTTAAATACCGCCTTGAACCAATTACATCACCCTGCCCATACAGGCAAAGAAATAATAGCAGCACGAATTAGAGAAGATTGGTTCTGTCCCGAGTTAACATCCCATGTGTCAAATTTTATCAGCAATTGCCTTACATGTCAACAGTTCACGGCCGGTCATACTTTAAAGGTGATAAGAGGTACCATACCCCGACCAGAAGGACCTTTTCGGCACCTCCACATTGACTATGTTGATATGATCAACATTTGTCAAGGCAATAGATACATGATAGTAGTAGTATGCCCATTTTCTAGGTGGATCGAAGCAGGGCCCTGTTCACACCCTGATGCGTTTAGAGCAGCCAAATTTATAGTAAGGGAGGTATTCCCCAGGTGGGGAGTGTGCGAGGTGTTAAGATCAGACAACGGACCCCATTTCGCAAATGAAATGTTCCAGCATATCACATCCCTACTGAACATTAAACACAAATTTGCATGTGCGTACCACCCACAGGCCAATGGTGTATGTGAACGCCTGAATGGCCTATTGAAGGAGGCAATTGCTAAAATACAGCAAACAACAAAGAAAAGTTGGTTGTATTGCCTTCCGTTAGCACTGTTCGAACTTAGAAACAGGCCAGGGTCCGACCACCACCTCACCCCACACGAGGTGGTTACTGGACGCCAAATGCGCCTTCCCCTAACACCAACGTCAAGGGCATTCACCGACCAAGAAAGTTCTGCGAATGTGTTAGGTGATGAAATGTATCAATATGTGTCTTCTTTGATTACTAGCGTTGTGTTTGTGTCTCAACAGCTCGAGCGCACACGGGGCGGGTCCACCAGCAACCAAGAAATAGACGAAAATACAGAATTGGAAAAGGAGAACTTGTGCAAACTTGCCAAAGGCGACCACGTACTACTTCGAAATTTTAATAGAAGGTGGAACCAGCAGAGGTTCACTGGCCCCCATTTAGTAGAGGACGTATCAACAAGAGCAGTAAAACTAAAGGATAAGCGTGCGTGGAACCACCTGCATGATGTAAAAATCTACAAACTGCAGACCCGCCCCAGCGCCAACGACAGGTCCATTGGAAAAACGCCAACAACATCCCCGGCAGCGGAAGAAAACACAACCACAGACAACGACCCAATTGTTCCCTCGGAGAGAATAACGGACGAAGAAGGGGGCGATCCCCACACTGCCCACCCCATGGTCACACGTTCAAAGAGTAAAACTGCTCCCGCCATCTGAGCAAACCCCCCCCCCATTGACTACTAAATACAATTGTAATAAAAACTAAGGACTTCGCTTGCACCAATACACATGTAAACACGTGAATGTTCTCTTTTTCTCTCGCACATACAGGAGCTGCGTAATATTGTATTGTTAAGAAAAGTTATCTAACAAATTCAGTGTGCAGGCGTAGATGGTGCTGCCAGACGATAGTTACCCAGAAGAATTGTCACACCAATTTGTATACGAAATAAAAAGGCCAACATACTTAAAAAAGAAAAGGGTACGTGTATACTACACGGCCTTCCTCCTGGCCATAGAAAATTACATGCCCCACCTCCGCCCATACTTGCCGGTCTTGAGAGACCGATCACTTAGAGTAGCGTGGGAGCAACTCTTCACCTGGGCACTGAATGACTATTTGATAGGGAGAGCTTAATGAAACAAAACTAACATTTAATAACAAGCACTTTTTGAGAATTTTTAGGCGGGCAACTTTAACGTCGCAAGAATACGCTGCCAGGACTGCAGCAAGGTAAGAGCAAAAATGTCGGTGAGGTTAGCATATGTAATAAAAATAATAGGGATTTTTATGATCACCGGAGTTTTGGCTGCCTCTGTATGGCAGTACAGCTATGCTATGAGTTTTTTTGCTGCACCCAAACCTAATGTACCCCACCTCCCTGCTGCAACAGGTGTTACGTCAGGTGGTAACAGTAACAATGAACAAAAGCGAAATAAAGTTAAACGCAGCACATACTCAGACAATAAAGGTATTGATAATTATGTACAAGATTCAGCACACGTCACAAACAACATATGGTACCAGCACATGACCCGCATTGGTAAGCAGACAACTGAGGATAGCTGTTACGTTTGCTCATTAATACCATACGCCATGAGCGCTTCACGAACATTTGTTGCCACAGAAATAGATGAAAAAACAGCACAGTGCATAATATATTTGGCCCTGTTCCAAACGAAAGGAAGATTCCAAGGAACAGTAGTGCACATGACATGGAAAACACGAGACTCATACCCATATGAAAACAACTTCCTCAAGACCTATCTGAGTTATCACAAGACCAGTTTACATGCTGAAGCATTCAGATACATAACAAGTGGCCCTGAAAAAGGAGAAACAAAGAAGGTAACACTGCAGTATCTACCATGTGATTGGTACGCCACGGAAGTTCCGGGTAAACAAGGATGCTGGGAGAGGCCATTACTGACGATAACAGGAAAGGTGTTCCTGGGTACCAGCTGGGAGATAGGAGTGGTTGGCAGCAACATGGTAACAAAAGAAACTATCTCAACCATCGAGACACACAATCATCGATGTTGGACGACATGGATCAAGTACGTACCAATGCTCACGTGGGTAGAAGAAGATGAAGACCCGATAACTATATTACCATTGACTGCGCCCAAAGTATGTTACCAGCATAAAGGAGAGGTGGACGTGGGATATAACACCAATTGTGCAAGTGTGATGGAGTTACCTGAGGGGGGAGCGGGAACAGCAGTAATAATGGACCATTATTGGGCCTGCGGAGAAAAGGCATATCATACACTGCCTCCCCTGTGGAGTGGTGTGTGCACAATGGTACACGTCAATGTACCATCACTAGTGGTACCTAAGAAGCATGTCGATGTGGCGAAATTTCCGAAAATGGATGAAGGAGACAGGAGAAGAAAGAGATCTGCACCACTCCAGAAGGAGCACGAAAACAGGACCAACAGCAATGATACTGTCCTAAACAGGAGAAAAAGACAAGGAGAGCCATTAACAGGAAATTATCTGTGGGGAAGGTCGGAAACGGAACTAACCTCAATACCGCCAGAACACAGACTATTCAGCAGAGCAGCAATGTTCTTCTCCTCAATAATACATCCGGGACTGCAGGCATACGCAAACGCAAAATGGCTGCAAATAACCAGATGGGAACTAATGATGACCATAAATTCGACAGTAAATGGGTTTAACGCAATTAAAGAGGAGCTGCGAGCTGTAAGGATGGTAGCACTACAGAACAGATATGTATTGGACCTTCTCACAGCAATGGAAGGAGGAGTTTGTGCAAAGATAGGACAATCATGCTGCACGTTCATACCTGCCAACGATGCCGACAATGGTACACTAACAGAAGCAGTTTCACAATTGGCCCAGATGCACTCCAAAATGATGGACGAGAGTAACGGCGTAAACAAGGATAAAAGCTGGTTTTCACTATTATGGTCATGGATGCCATCTTGGCTGTCAGATGGACTGAAAATAATAGTGGGATGTGCTATTTTGGCTGGAGCTGCACTGATAATAATTAGATTTTGGAAAGCCCGGAAGGCGCGCTCAACTGATGAGTTGCTGGAAATGGTGGGAATGCACCCCTTGATGCCAGCAGATGACGGCCAGCACACAGGTGTGATAATACACGAAAGGGAGAAGTTGCGCACCCAAATCATCGCCAATCATCTAGACCCACCATCAGTGAAGATCGAGAACCCAAGGAACCCTAGGAGCTACATAGGAAGATGGGTGTACTGTACTCCTGGAGGAACATGCGAATACATGTATTGGTCATTTGAAGATCACGTAAACCATTATGGACATCTCGGAGGGATAACCAAGATATGGAGAGTAAGAGGAGATAACGAGAAGGATATGTTTGTGGTCGACAAGTCGACCAGAGGGGGGACTGAAGTGGGAGAATGGAAAACCAGACTCCCGTCCTTCACCTCTCGCGCTTGGCCTAGAGGGTCGCGGCCCAGACACCCGCCACGAGAAGAGTTTGCCCATTTACCAGATGACCAAATACCCTGGTACAGAAACATACGGATGTGTCCATCTGCCTGCCCAACAGCCCGCACTGGCCATGCCGACACCTGCGGCACGGACCAACTAGACTGAAATCTACACATCGTTAGAGATGCCATGACGACCTAGATAACGGGAAGCACCGCTGAACTATTATACACGCTGAACATTTCCACACCAATCTACACGAAGAACATACTCAGTGCTCTGACGTAGGCGACAGGCTTATTCACGGACGTGCATCTTTATTATTTTTACATAGGCTTTCAGAATGCAGAAACGCAAGACGCACCATGAGCTCATTTATAACGCTTGCTCACGCTTCTCTTGAAACCCGTTACCATCATGAGAGATATAATGGAAACACGATACTGGCCATGAAACTGTATGCCACTATAACCTAAAGCATCCATGCACTAAATGGATTACTCGTGCACCAGGCCCAAGTAGGCCCCAAGCAAGAGTTCCCGTGGACATTAACAAAGCAAAAGTCAGGTTGCTGAGCCTGCAGAAAGAACCCAGTGGAGCAACCAGCCAAGGTCGTACTGTTGCAAACCCACAGTCAAGAAACAAATCTTCAAAGGCACGATGTTGCAACCTCGCACTCCACGTACCAATGTTAAAATCATATCTGCAAATTAAACCAGACATACAGTGGAAAAACAATATTAATTGTGCAGAATTATGCCTCAAACACGGTCCCTCCCCACGTGACCAAGCCGAACCTGACGAGATGCCAAAACCCAGGAGAGAAAAGGCGTCTGGGTACCTCGCTACGAGACGCAGGCCGACACACTTGAAAGGCTCAATGGACACCTGCTACAGTGGGAACGGTCAGTCTCCCACCTATGAATAAATCCTCACATTGCCTGCACGTACCCATACTGAAACACTGTTGCAACCACAGGTGCACCGTGTGCTGGGAACAACGGTGGTCCCAGGCTGGGGAGCTCACGGATGCACCAATCAGAACATGAGGTTCTTATCTCAGACGTCAGTAACGTTAGCCAATCCTCAGGGGTCTTCATGTAACAATTCTTATGTATCTAATTGTAGGGACAACCCAGATATACCACCTGACTACACCTTAACCACTAATATCATTCTCTATAGGCGTACTATACTAACCCCACCACTCGAGCAACCAATCAAGAGTGGCGATAGGTTCTTTTGGTAACTTTTTGGAATGACGCAAGTAGCGCGTCATAATGTAGTAAAAAGGGCCTGCGAGCCCCACTATTGTGTGTGTGTCAGGACGAACGCGTGCGCTCCTTGACCCATCCCTGCCGTTTGCATAATAAACGACAGAAGTTGCCTTGCTCCTTGTGTGTGCCTCATACTCTGTCTCGATCCGAGATATACACGGGAGGAGTTGGGGCCTCCCTGCCCGGAGGTCTGCGGACGGCCCGGCCGACCCCGGCAGAATCCCCCCCGACACCAGCTTTTTCTTTGGCCTGCGCTTAAGGTCATTCCAGCGCTTGTAGCACTCACCAGCTGTGCGCCTCACAAATCCAAGGGCCCTTATGATGTCCGTGACGGTCTGCCAGTGTGCCTGACGTCGAGACGGTGTGGTCTTGCACCCTGAAGTGATCAACATTTCGCTGTCATGTGCGGACACGTTTGGCATCATTGAAGCTAGGCTTCCTTGGCGTGCCGGACTGTGTAGCCGTGTCTGGGGTATCAGCCTGTACTGGACGAGCACTCTTCCTCTTTCTTTTGGAAGGTGGTGTGGATCCTGAGTGGCCTATGCCGCTCTGGCCACTAGGGGCAGGAGCACCGGTGGACTGGGTAGTTGGAGTGTGGGAATGCACACTGAGCATGGGACTTAGTGCAGGCATTGGCTGAAGTGTGACGTAGTCAGGGGGAACGTTAGCAAGATGGACTGGGACCAACACTGCAATGGCTGGGAGAGACAGAGCTGGGGTGGATGGAGCTGCAGCTGCCCCTGCAGCCTCCCCACCCTGCCTACTCAGGGCAGCAGATGACATAGCTGCCCCTGATCCATGTGGACTGGTGACACCAACTTGCACCGCCACACGTGGCCTAGACTTGGCGACCTAGAAGTCAGCCTCGGAGTCACCATGTGCCAGGTCAGGTGCCACAATGGGCCGGTCCAACAAGGGCTGAGCAGAGATGGTGTCAGCCACGTTTCCCTCAACCATGGGGGGTGGCAGGGGTGTCCCTGACTGGTCCTCCACACATGGGGGGCTAGAGGTACCCTGCAAATCCCGGCCACGTCCCCTTCCGCGCCCACCACGCCCACCTCTTGAGGCGTGGCCACCTTTGCCACCCTTACCGCTTGGTCGCCTCCCAACCATGGCACTGATTTTGTTGTGCGTATGGGAGTTGCAGTAAACTATTGTCCTGGGCAATTGGGGGTCAAAGGGGTAGGGTACTAGATGGAATTCGTACCCTAGTGCTCTAGCAAGGCTGGGTGTGACCCCTGGGGAAAGATGACGGGTCACGCAACGCACAGGCACCCCAAAAACAGAAAATAACGTGCACGCAACCCCTCGTAGACCATGTGCGTGGAAAAATGAACCCGCACTACGCTGTGGCACCCAGAAACACAAAAATGAACATACACGTGTTACACAAAGCCTACAATGACCTCTGAAGGGGTACGCGACACACGGGGCAAGCACAGTTGGTAAATACGTGCTCGACTCACCGTCTGCCTGTAAAAAGAGCGTGAAAAAAAATGCGCGTGTGCGCTTTGGCAACACCCCCGCCAAAAGAAGAATTGTACGCTGTCTGAGGAGACAGGACAAAAGAAGAAGTGAACGCTGTTTGAGGAAACAGGCCCAACAGAAAATCAGAAAAAAGCTGTCAGAGGTAACAGGGAGTACGAACTAGAAACACTGTGAAGTAAACCGCGTGTGAACCGACAAGAAGTACAGAATTCACCCACCCGCTCTCCACGAAAAGCACGTACAAGGAAATGACGTCCGACACGTACCTTTTGAACCGGCCCACACATCCAACGTCACTTCATCGTATACGCGCTAAGGCCCTATCCTCCAATTACACGAGCTGACACTCGGACGTGCAGTTCTTGGACGTGTAACATGCACCCGGATTCAGGGAAACGCCCGCGCGCACACGTCACAGACGCGCTTACGCGCTAAGGGCCTTTGGTCCAATGAAATCGCACATGCGTGCTGATGCGCTTACGCGCTAAGGGCCTTTCCTCGAATTACACGCTGACGTGCAAGATTTTCACGTGCCAAATCACTCCGTATCAAGCTGGCCACGCGTTCGCACACAGAAGACCACGCTCCTGCCGAGAAGGCCAAATTACTGCCCCCCAGATCCCCGAGCACGCTCCCACCTGCCATCTGCTGCTGCCTGATTGCCTGCTGCCCACGTGCCATGCCATTTGCTGCCTGCACGTCAGCCCGGGATGCTGTTGCTGTGACCACCCCTGCTGGAACAGAAGACTCCCGACTGCTATTCCATCGCTCCACAGCCCAGCCCCAGGACCCAGTTGCCCACCTACACCTGCCTCTGGGCTTGCCATGTCGGGCACTACACCATCTGGCACCACTGGCAACCCCCAGCCAGAGAGGCAGAGGGCCACCAGCGTCACTGCCACCGAAGTTGGTGTCCTGGTGGAGCAAGTCCTGGGGCAGTATGATGCCCTCTTCGGAAGGTTGGCCGCCGACAAGGAAGGACGGACTTGGATCTGGACGGACATCGTGACTGCCATCAACGCAGAGGGGGTGGCAGTCCGCGACTTCCAACATGTCAAAAAGCGCTGGGAGGACTTCAGGTCCAGGACCCTCAACAAGGCCCGGCGCCTCTTGAAGGCAGCGGATGCTAAGGGGTGCCGGGGCCACCTGTCAGAACATCAGATGAGGGTCCTGGAACGCATATGCCCAGCGCTCCATGTCCAGGTCCTTGAGAGGCAGACCCGTCTGGAGTCGAGCAGTAAGTGTACATGCATACTGATTGGAAGCTGTGCGTGTGGTGGTGTGCCAGTAGTGTGCAGGTTGTACATGTGGTTTGTAGGGCCATGTATGGATGTGTATGTACAGGGCTGTCCTTTCATGTGTGAGACACATGGATGGTGTATGTGTGGGTAAGCATGCAGGCCAAATGCAGATGTGTGAGCACACATATTTGGATTACTGTGTATGTAAGTTGGCATGGTTATGGTGTCACACATGGATGTTGGTTCCAGCTGCATGTATCTGCACCGTGTACATGTGCATGTGTGTGTATTTGACATGGGTGCAACAGTGATGCAACATGGATGCATGTGAGACTGATATGTAGAAGACTGATTGCCAGATGTGACATGGATGCCAATCTCATCACTGTGACAGTTGGCAGAGGTGTACTCATGCATGCAAATGTGGTGGCGTGTGTGCGTGTCTAGTGCACTCCCTGTGTTTCATGTGATGTCTGTCTCACCTTTGGCTGCTCATGCTGTTGTATTTGTATGGCTGGTGCTGGCTGTTGCAATATGGCTGTGGAATAGCTCATGTGTGTGAGTTGCAATGACATCTGTGTTGGGGATTGTGATGCCATGTCTGAAGTTTGACAATGCCACTCATGTACAACTGTCATGTGTGTATGAGTCCATTGTACAGTGCCCTGATGCCTGTCTCCTATCTCTCCCTGTCTGCAGCGTCAACTGATGAAGAGGGCGGAGAAGGTGCTGTGGAGCACAACGGCAGGGATCGCACGCCAGCCGGAGATGCAAGGCCCGGCTCCCCTCGCAGGTTGTCATCTCGTCGGGGAGTGAGGAGTCTGGTGCCACATCCCAGGTCCCAGCTGCCAAGGGGAGGTCCAAGAGGCGGAGGTTGGAGCCGAAGGGGCAGCTGAGACCCCACAGGGCCCGACAGAGGAAGATGGCACAGAGACATCCAGGTTGGTGGGGGGTTTGGTGGAGGAGGAGGCCGTGCAAGGGACAGAGACGGGGTCTGGAGGTAGGGATTCCACTGGTGCTAGTGGTGCAGTGCAGGGGCAGGGACAGGAGGCAGCACAGGCTGCCGCAGAGGTGCCTGTGTGTAATACTGTCCCCGATCCTGTGACTGCATCATCTTGCACCAGCAGGGATACCTACGTCCAGACCCGTTCTCAGGGAGGGGATTGGCTTACACCAACTGGCCTTCCTCTCCCTGCGGATGTGGCTATCCGGCACCGGGTTGAGCCTGTCTTAGGTGGGGTGGCGTTGCGTCAACGTGCCATGCGAGCTGACCTGCAGTCTTTTCATGAGGAGAGTGCACGTCTTCTCGCATGGCTCGTTGACCGCGTTGACCCACTGGGACAGCTGCCCAGGGCCGGATTCCTCCATATTCTGGACCTTGTTCCGACCCCCTCCTCAACTGAACCTCCTATGCGCCAGTCGTCCTCCATGCCATCTTCCCACCCATGTGTCACCTGGGTGCCCTGTGGAGCTGCCTCTGACCCTGCGGCCAGGCTGGTGGAGGACACATCCCTGCCACAGTCGGGAGTCGGATGTCCAGCAGGGGTGGCCACCTCAACAACTGCACCCCAGCTGGAAGAGGATGTGCAGGCAGCAGGAGCCAGGGCACAGGCAGTGGCACAGCAGCAACAAGGTGCGAGCCATGATGGCTCGGGGCCTTCATCATCGGAGGGGCAGGCATCGGCCGGAGGGCAGGAGGACCCTGGACGGGAAGTGTCTTCCATGTGGCAGCAGTTGGGCCATGCGATAGATGCGGAGCGGCAGCGGGCGGAAGAGGCACGCCTCACGATGGTCAGCGCGGAGAACTCCAATGCGTAGGGCCCTGAGGTGGGCCAAGTGTCTCGATGCCATTCGCAGGGAACTAGAGTTCCAGATGTCATCGTCCTTGCGAACCCTCGGGGCCATGGAAGAAGACCGCCTCAGGGACATCGAGCAGGAGTTCGATGATGCCCTGGCCCGGGACATCAACATGTGAGCCGTTGGACTTGCCCGCTGCCCTTGTAAATAGTTAGATAGTGTTAGGTTTCCTTTGGTTTTTTCTTTTTTTTGGTTGCGCTTGGACAATGCACCACGTTTCTGTATATAGTTTTTAATTAGGTAGTATTTTTTATAGGTTTAATTTCTTCAGTTGGGATCATGGACCCTGGATTGTTCAACTGTATATAGTTCACTATTGGATTCATCTTTTTTTTGGGGATTTCCCCATGGAGCAATGGTTTTCACTTTTGTTTTTCCCTTGGATTTGATTTGTTGGACTGTGACTTTGGACACCTTTCCTTTGGATTATGATTTCTTGTTTTTCATTCTTTTTCGGACATGCAGCTTTTCTTTTTTTATTCCCATTGTTGTTTGTTTGATTTTAATTCCATTCATGTTGCTTTTAATACATTTTTTTCTTCATACTTCCATGTGTGGTATTATCTCATTGGTTTCATGCATGTCATGATATGGGTTTTCACATTCACTTGCAACCATTGTGTTTGTTTGACGGAAATGTGTTCATTTACATACTTGCCAGTGGGGTTGTATCATGTAATTGCCTTTTCTATGTGGGTGGGTGCAATACTTGGTAGGGTCTTTGGTCTGGGGAGGCTGCCCATAAGGGCCATGATTGAGGATCGTCATGACCTGGGGGCAGGGGGACATGAGTGGGGGCCTGCTGGCAGGTGCCCTGCACTGCTGCGGGGTGGGAGTGCAAGGGGAGATGAGTGGGACATGAGTGGGGGCCTGCTGGCAGGTGCCCCGCACTGCTGGGGGTGGGGGTGCAAGGGGACATGAGTGGGAGCCTGCTGGCAGGTGCCCTGCACTGCTGGGGGGTGGGAGTGCACGGGGACATGAGTGGGACATGAGTGGGGGCCTGCTGGCAGGTGCCCCGCACTGCTGGGGGCTGAGGGTGCAAGGGGACATGAGTGGGGGCCTGCTGGCAGGTGCCCTGCACTGCTGGGGGATGGGGGTGCAAAGGGACATGATTGGGGGCCTGCTGGCAGGTGCCCTGCACTGCTGGGGGGCGGGGGTGCAAGGGGACATGAGTCGGACATGAGTGGGGGCCTGCTGGCAGGTGCTCTGCACTGCTGGGGTGTGGGGGTGCAAGGGGACATGAGTGGGACATGAGTGGGGGCCTGCTGGCAGGTGCCCCGCACTGCTGGGAGGTGGGGGTGCAAGGGGACATGTGTGGGAAAAGAGTTGGGGCCTGCTGGCAGGTGCCCTGCACTTCTGGGGGGTGGGTGTGCAAGGGGACATGAGTGGGGGCCTGCTGGCAGGTGCCCCACACTGCTGGGGGGTGGTGGTGCAAGGGGACATGAGTGGGACATGAGTGGGGGCCTGCTGGCAGGTGCCCCTGACTGCTGGAGGGGGTGGGGTGCAGGGGGACATGAGTTGGTGATCAGTGGTGCAAGCGGACAGGTGGCTTGTCTGGGGTTCATGGCCATGGTGGTTGGGCTGCCTGCGGGCCATGACCAGGGGTGTGGGGTAGTCCCCTGTGGTGTGGTCTGCCTGCAGGGGCCCTGGAGGGTGTAGAGGGAACACCTGGGAGGACCCACACTGCCAATTCACATGTAGGACTCCCCTGCACCCCCGGAATACATGTACCCCACTCGCACAGGGCCTATCGCGTGTGAAACTTCCCCGTACCCCAGTAATACACGTACCCTGCTGAAATCGCATGTGGAACTTCCCGCGCACCCCTGAAATACACCTACTCTGCTGAAATCGCGTGTTAAACTTCCCCGCACCCCAGAAATACACATACCCTGCTGAAATTGTGTGTGGAACTTCCCCGCACCCCAGTAATACACGTACCCTGCTGAAATCGTGTGTTAAACTTCCCCGCACCCAAGAAATACACATACCCTGCTGAAATCGTGTGTGGAACTTCCCGCACACCCCTGTAATACACGTACCTTGCTGAAATCGCGTGTTAAACTTCCCCGCACCCCAGAAATACACGTACCCTGCTGAAATCGCGTGTGGAACTTCTCACGCACCTCTGTAATACACGTAACCCGCTCAAATCGCTTGTTCAACTTCCCCGCACCCCAGAAATACTCGAACCCTGCTGAAATCGCGTGTGGAATTCCCGTGCACCCCTGTAATACACATACCCTGCTGGAATCGCATGTAAAACTTCCCCGCACCCCAGAAATACACGTACCCTGCTGAAATCGCATGTGGAACTTCCTGCGCACCCCTGTAATACACGTATCCTGCTGGAATCGCGTGTAAAACTTCCCTGCACCCCAGAAATACACGTACCCTGCTGAAATCGCGTGTGGAACTTCCTGTGAACCCCTGTAATACACGTACCCTGCTGGAATCGCGTGTAAAACTTCCCCGCACCCCAGAAATACACGTACCCTGCTGAAATCGCATGTGGAACTTCCCGCGAACCCCTGTAATACACGCCCCATGCTGAAATCGCGTGTAAAACTTCCCTGCACCCCAGAAATACATGTACCCTGCTGAAATCGCGTGTGGAACTTCCCTGCACCCCAGAAATAGGCGTACCTTGCTGGAATCGCGTGTGGAAATTCGTGCACACCCCTGTAATACACATACCCTGCTGAAATCGCGTGTTAAACTTCCCCGCACCCCAGAAATACACGTACCCTGCTGAAATCGCGTGTGGAACTTCCCACGCACCCCTCTAATACACTTACCCTGCTGTAATCGCGTGTTAAACTTCCCCACACCCCAGAAATACAGATACCCTGCTGAAATCGTGTGTGGAACTTCCCGCGCACCCCAGTTATACACGTTCCCCGCTCGGCGTTTGCTGTTTGCCAGCCCTGTATACTGGTCCAGGGTTAGCCCAGCCCTTTGCGCTGAATTGGGAATTTTGATGGCTTTCCCTTGCGCCAGGGCATTCTTGGGGGCATAACTGGCACTGCTGCAGGGTCGCTGTGCCACTCTGCGCCACGGCTGGTTTTGGAGGCTAAAATCCATGAATACACTGTGCGCGGATATCGATTTTAGCACACGCGACTGGCGCAGATTTTCGCACGCGCACACTGTGCACCAGCCGCGTGCGCCACTTTTGTGCGAAATTCTATGAATTACCCTGTTAATGTTTTAAACAGATAACCACATTTACTTCAATAATACATACATCGGAAACCGATTTTGGGAATCGAACAAAACCCAGTTTACGTTTTTCTCTCCTTGGGAACTCTGTTATTTATTTATGTATTTATTTATTGTACCATAAAGATGTAAAAGCTCACTCCCCGACCTAGCACTGCAAATTAATAAAATATGACACCTCCCAGTAGGGAATGAGACTAGGAGAACAGGATGCAAGATTAGCAAGGTTTTAATACAAAGTTGGCATCCAGAGAACTCTGCTGCCCCGAGAGCGCTCTGACAAACAATACACTTACTTGGAATTATAAACCCAAAAAGCATCATCGATTGCATGACTTAACCTAGGGTACTACATTAGAACAGGATTGGTTACACAGCTAGACAACATATAGTTGTGTAGGCGCTGCTTCTTCCGGATGGGCTGCCCAGTTGGCGGGAGATTGAGTGTCACAAGGTCCAGCTGCCTTTGTCCGGGAGGGGTGAGGGTTAGGTCACGGCGAGATGAAGTCGACACTAACTAAGCTGGCATGAGAATCTACCAATGGACATATTATAAACAACAATCATTAATATACCTTTGAGTAAATCTTTGTGAACCTATAAATTGCATTCACCTGATTACATTGTCTTTCATTAGGACTTTTACGAGGTACAAGACTTAGGGGTCTTGTCCCCTGTGATAACCTGGGTGACGGGCAATTCTTTACACTTCAAGGCAAGCATGGAGCATAGTGACATATGTTAGTTTTAGGACACAATACACTGCGCCAGAGGTCTAGATTTAGTGGGGGCACTCTGGGGTGGGCCGCACAGCAGGGTCACATTTCTGGTACATCAAAAGAATACCTTAGGAGGGCACAGGGTTACATTGGCAGTAATCTTCCAACAGTGGGGGCAAGAGGGTATGAGCAGGTTTGTGGAGATGGATGAGCTAGAAGACATGGTTCAGGTCGGTTCACACAGGACAGTGATCACAGAGGAAGGGTGAGATGATATGGTGTACTATTTGTTGCAATTATTCCCAGGGCACATCCGTGAGAAAGGGATCTGTGAAGCTTTTAGACAGTGGAGGAAAACGTGGGGGCCATGAGCGCACTTTGCGCAGCGCTGCAGAGGGGAGAGAAGCCTTTTTGTAGTATCGGAGTGAGGCCTAGTCCGAAGATGGAGTCGAGGGCCCACAAAATGGAAGCCAAGTGTATCCCGCATATTAATGCTAATGTTAGCACAAAGGAAAAGGAGGCATCCCCCGCTAATGCGTGAGCAAGTGGTCTATATCGTGCAGAATGTGTGAGGGGGTCCAAACTACCCCTGACTCCCACACATTCCCCCCTTTCGTTACATCTTAAGTAACAAACTAATCCTTATGGTTATTTTCATTCCAATAGTACTCTGCTTCTTGCACTGCCTCATCCCATGCGGGTGTCCCTTTAATTGGCATCCAAGCCCTAGAAACACTTTGTAAGCTCTGACCTCTTCTAGCATATTCATCAGGTGTACAGGTCATATATATTCCCCCACCCCCATCCAGATCTACCCATACCTCTCTATACCATGGTAGTTCCTGTGGTTCCTTGATTGTGGTGTGATATAAGTTGTCCACCCTATCCCCAGGATGACGGTATACTGCCGTCATGCGGTATTAAGAGGGACCTGACTCCCCAGTTTGAATCTGTGCATCTTTCATAGTTGCTTCAATTGTCGATTTGCCCATTGTTACCATCATCATTGCAGAACTAGGCATTGATTTTGCACAACATCGAATGGCCACCTGGCACTTCCAGAACACTAGTAGCACAAAAACGATGAGTGGAACAAAACTTTTCATCATTACAATGAGCCAAGACGATATCCAATTAAAAATGTCGTCAAACCAGTTGCTTGGCTCTATATCCCCTTCCTTCCGCAATCTTTCCCCCAAATTATGCACAGCCGAGTTGACATGGGAGAGGGTCCCATTGTCCGCATCTTCAGAAGGTATGAATGTACAGCAGGCACGCCCAATTATTCGGTAAACACTGCCGTCCATTGCTGTGAGGAGATCCAGGACGTACTGGTTCTGCATTGTCATTAACTGCAGGATGCAGAGTTCTACCTTGATCACATTGAATCCCTCTTCAGTGTCATTGGCCAGTTGGATTAGTTACCAGCAGACGATCTTCAGCCATTTGGCATTTGCCCGCCCCTGGAGTCCTAGCGCCAGGAGGGAAGCAAAAATGTCTCGGCGAAATTGAAGAGTTTATATTTGTCTGGAATTTCGGCCAGGAGCTCTGATGATTGGCTGGAAATGTAGTTAGATTACCTTCTTTTGCTGTCCACTCTGTCCTGTAGTTTGTTTTCAGACAGAATGTCATATGTGGAGGGCTCTGTTGTTGCTGGCTGAGGTGCTGTCGATATGCCAGCCGAACCTCTCTCTCCTTGGATATTACTTTCTGGAATCACCATTAATGTCGAATGCAATGTGGCCAGGGCACAGGTGCACCTCCACGATGGCGGGAGATGCAGGTATGCTTACTGGCCACATACCCAATACGTGCCCATGAGTGCTGCTGCACCCTTTCTCATATCTGGGATGATGATTGTTTTGTTGCATTGTCTGTTCGAGCCAATTTGTACCTTCCCTTCGCTATGGAACCAAGTTCATGTTCAATTTCTTTCTGTGTTTTGATGGGTTTCTCGAGAGCTGTGACCCACGTGAGATTTGCGATGTGTTCGGACCAGACCGGAGTGTATGTCTTTTTGACCCATTGAAAGTTCTCCTCAGTGAGACCTTGCAATGCCTCTGCCTTGCACGTGATTGTCTTGTCATGCCATTTGTTTTCTGTGAACCGTGTCCCTCTGATAACAAAAAATGGTTCTTTGATGCAAATCACTCCTTGCGGCTTATTCGTGCAGGTTTTTTCATTCTGCAGCATTTCTATTGTAACTG
This sequence comes from Ambystoma mexicanum, assembly GCF_040938575.1. Classification (NCBI taxonomy): domain Eukaryota; kingdom Metazoa; phylum Chordata; class Amphibia; order Caudata; family Ambystomatidae; genus Ambystoma; species Ambystoma mexicanum. The sequence goes on along the minus strand of NC_090935.1, from coordinate 132,891,977 downwards.
TGTGTGACTGGAAGGTGCTTTGAATCCTACACAATACGAGATGAACTAAACATTGGCATCCGACAAGAGCACTTCTTGAGGTATAAGAAATTTAGGTGTGCCGGAGGCATGAGGAATGAGGGAGCAGACATAACAGCTCTCATTTGTTGCTTGTTTGGCTGTTGCACTCATGTCTGAGTACCATTTGTTTGATTTATCCGGGTGGCGGGGGTCTTCAATCTCATCTAATCACAGGCCATGGTATGCATCATAGCTTATTCCCTCCCGCCCCCCCTTTCTTCCTCCTCCTCCCCCCTTGACTATTATCTAATATTTTCACTCTCTGGTACTTTATGGTAAAGATGGTTTCCCACGTTGCATCACTCAGTTCACTAGCAGCTTGCCAAGACTGCGATACTGGGGGGTTTTGGGTGATTGGGGCTTTGAGGTTAAAGTGCATTACAGTAACATGTGATGTAGGTTCTGTGGTTGCATATGCATTTGTATATGTCAAGTAAGCCTCACCGAACCAGGAATAATCAGCATCATATTCATTAGTCTCATTATCATTATCGAAACCCGTAGCAGCAAGTGCAACAACAGGGGTTTTGACAGTTCGGTTTTTATATAACGTTGTGAGATTATCATTTGAAGAGCCATTATGTGTCCAAATAGTCTTAACTCCTTTATCCCTCTTGTATCAGGTTCACCCCACGCCCTCCTCTTTCATAATTATCCCCAATTATGAAAGTGAAAGTCCAGTACAGACCAACGCAAAATAACATCACAGAAAATACTATTGCTGCAAACGATGAACTCCACTTGTAGTTGTAATATTCATTCACCCTATTCTCTACCCTATCACTTTCTATATTTGAGTCGTTGTTAGTGAGGGCCCTCCTCTCCATCATATTTCCACCTAAAGGGGCGATATAAAATGGAAGTACACCAAAAAATACTTCAATTCTATATACATTTTTTTTCTTTTTCCATTGGGATTCACACTGCTATTCACATATATTTACTAATACTTTTCTAGTTACTTTAATTGATCCAAAAAAAAAACTTTCAGTAATTCATATTCACATTTTTCTAATATTCATTTTTCTACTTTTTATTTCATTAACTTCTATTAGAATTGCTGCAAAAACAATCTGAAAAGGTAAGCAAATAGAAAGATATAGAAGAATAGTAGGAGACAGGAAGGGAAAGATATACTGTACACTTCATTTTCTTCTCAAACTCTTTTATATACATTTGTCATTTTTGCACTCCTTTTCCCTTTATGCACTCCTTTTTCCTTAGTGATTACCATTTTTCCCCTTTTTACTTCCCCATTTTATTTCTCATGTTTTTCCTTCTCTACTTTTAGGGTATTTCAGCATCTGTGTTTTGCTGTTGTTCACTTGGGTGCGTGGTACTAATGTGTGCTCTCCTCACATCTGAGAGCTGCACCTAGTACTTCAACCCCTTCACTTTCACTACAGTTGGCGTGCAATATATTACTTCGTAAGGGCCATGAAATCGCGGGGAGTTCCATCTCCGCACGAAACTGCGCACATATACATTTTCCCCTGGCATTAGCTGTCCTGTTGGTCTGCCTTGTGCTGGTCTTGTTGTATCTGTTTCATTATTCCATGTGAATGAAGGTGCTATTTGCTTTGCTATACTTTGTACTGCACGTGTCAGTTGGGTAAAGTATTCCTAAAATTCATCCCCTAGCATGGTGGCAGCTCTGTGAGTATCTGATGCTCTTCTTACTGGTGATAGTGGTGAATGTATGCACCGTCCCGTCACTATTTCGTGCAGGCTCAAATGGTGGTCCTTACTTGGCTGCATTCTGAGTTGGAACAGTGATAGTGGCAAGCAATAGAACCAGTTCTTTTTAAGTGTGTTGCATAGCTTGGACAGTTTACTTTTGAGTAGGCCGTTGATTTTTTCTACCAGTTCCGTTTGCTTGCAGGTGGTAAATCGAAAATTAATTGTGCTTTACCCCCAACAATGTGGTGACTTGAAGAGGTCATTTACAAAATGGGTGCCATTATCTGACCTGATGACATCGCATATGCCCCACCTGGAGAATAATTCACGCACTTCACACACTTCATGTACTAAAAACTTTGCCGCACACTTTGCGTCAGGGTGGGTGCATGGCCCAGCCTCTACCCTCCTGGAGAAGGGGCACACTATTACAATGAGGTATCTTGCCCCATTACATCTTTCTCCCATATCGGCATAGTCAATATGGAGCTCTCTGAAGCCCCATAATATCCTGAGGGTCATACCTGAATTGTATGTCTGGCATTTTGTGCATTCTATTGTTAATTTTGATAAGTGCTCCTGTAAATTGGGGACAAACCATTCTTCCTGAATGTCTGCTGCAATATGTTGTTTTGTTACATGCGTTGGGAAATGTAGTTGTTGAAATGCTATTTGTAATAATTCCACAGGCATCACTACCTTTCCTGTCATTTCCTGCCACCATATTAAATTAGTTAATGACTGTTTAAATCCTCTTTTTTCCCATTTTTCTTGCTCTTCTGGGGGTCCACGGCTTTGTAACTCAATTATCTGCAGTATGGGGTGCAGTTGTACCCCTCCTCTTGCGCTTCTTGTTTCTGTGTCTTTACAATGCATTCTAGCAGTTGGGGGATATTAAAGTAGACTGCTTCTTTTGTGGCAGCATCCGCTGCTGCGTTCCCGTCTCAGATTGCATCCGTGTTGTTGGTATGTGCCTGGCATTTTACCAACACTACCACTGACGGTTCTGCTTGTGCTTCAATAAAATCATTCAACAGTGCTGCGTGTTGTACATGCAAACCATCTGCTCTCCTAAACCCTCTTCTTCGCCATCATGACAACCTCGAATGTACCATTGTTGTCACGTATGCCGAGTCAGAATAGATTTTTACTGCACATCCTTTGGCTGTATGTAGTGTTTCAGTTAGTGCAATCAACTCTGCTGCTTGTGCTGAGTAGTGTGATGGGAGGCGTTTATACACTATAACTTCGTACTCCTCCCCTTCTGTTCTTGCCACTGCTGCTCCTACATGTTTTTCTCCTGTCTTACTCTCAATTGATGCTGACCCATCTACAAAATATATTTCTCCTTCCTCGAGTGCGTTTTTGCTTGTTTTTGGAATATCATCTCCACCCCCCTCATATGTGGCACAATCGTGTTCTTGAATATCTTCTACTGTACAGGGCTCAGTGATGAATGTAGCAGGGTTCACACTTTTACCTCTAACTACATGGACTTTTGGGCTGGATTTTATGATCTCGTAAGCTGTTGCTCTTTCTGTTGTGAGTGTAGATTTTGATCTTTCCAGAATGGCAAAGAGTGAGTTTTCTGCATACAGTGTCACTGAGCATCCCATTACAATGGTGCCGCTTTTCTCTATCGCGAAAGCTGCTGCTGCGAGAGCTTGTTTGCACGCAAAGTGGCACTGCATCACTGTGTCTAATGTGCCGCTGTAGTAGACCGATGGCTTGTGGCCTAGTGATGTCTTTTGTGTCAGCACTGCTGTCATCAATATTCCATTGCAGTGTGAAAAGAGGTAGAACTCCCGGTCATAATCGGGGTTCGCTTAAACTGGGGCGTGTGTGATGAGATCTTTTAATTTGAACTATAGCGTTATCATTTCTTGGGTCCATTTCATTGGGGCGCTGTTCTTTTGTGCTTGTTTCAATGCTTGCAATAACAACGTGTGTGGGCGTTTTTCAAATCTACAACTGTGAAACACGTTGCCTCCTTTGGGATGTTACAGAAGATGGACGATGGGATAGGCACTAGAGGGAATTTTTTCTGTATGACGTCATTAAGTGGGCGGAGGTCTTGTATCATCCTCCAAGCCCCGACCCTTGCCTTTTTCATCGGGAAAATTGCTGTATTACAGGGTGAATTTGATGGCACTATTATATCCTGTTGTAGTAGTGCATTTATAGTTTCTTTTATTCTCTCCTCTGCTTCCCTTGATAATGGATACTGCTTCACTCTAGGTGGGATTGCACCTGGTTTCAATTTTATTTTTATGGGTGTGACCTCTTGCAAAAGGCCTACATCATGTGGTCCTGTTGTCCATAATTCTGTCATTACTTTTTCCATACCAGCTTCAAATACAGTGGGTGGTGCACTGACACTAGCCATGAGGGAGTTATGTATTTCTCTGTGCTGAATCATTATGTCACATGGCACACTTATCTACATTATAATTTCTGCCTCACTTTCACTGTCAGTAAACAATTCTTCATCAGTTACATCATGCAAAGCTATGTTTGGGTCTATACACAGCACTGTTCTCCACTCACATCCATGTGTGTCCAGTCCTATCACTGCAATACGTTTGCTTGATACTTGTACCCCTTCCAAATCAATAGACATTATTGTTACCTGGCACAATATCTGAGTTTACAATGGGGTGGAAAACACAATCTGATGGCACTCTCCATTCTTTGTGTGTTATCTCGGGCACTACTCTAGCAAGTACTCGTATTCCATAAATGAACATATCAATATCGATGGGCACCCCTTGTACTGCAATTTCATTTGTCATAGTGCTGATCATTAACATGGCCCTTACTGGACATATCCCTGGGGTGGAGCATACTATCCCCCATTCTGTGAAGGATATGGTCACATTCAATTTGCTCAGTAGGTCCCTCCCCAACAAATTTATTGGTGAGTCTTCATGGTACAGTAGGGATGCTCACGCTGTCTTCCCTCCCACCGTTACCTCTACATTTATTCTGTAAGGGACTTTCAAAATAGCCCCACAGAACTCCTGCGTTTCCAAATTTTTTTCCTGAGAGCGGGAACCAGCCTTCCATTAGGCACGATTTTTCAGCTCTCGAATCCACCACAAAGATGAACTGTTTGTTGCCTATCTCCGACACCCACTAGTGGTTCCTCCTCTGCATGTAGGGTAGTTGATAGGACTGGACACGGAAGTGCTTTGTGTGGGCTGTCCTAGTCTGGATATGTTTCTGTTCCGGGGACTGAAAAGACATTGTCCACCACTACAGCTACATCGCAAAAAGGTGCCAGCGCGCTGTTAGCAGTTGCTGAAAAAATGTTTGTATTTGCATTCCGCATTGTGTTTTGACATGCTACTTGTTGCTGCATGCCTTCCTGTTGGTGTTGCTGCCTAGGTACCATGTTTTGAACTCTCTGCTGTGGCTCATTACAATACTGTTCATGTTGCCCACCCATTGGTAACCCGTACGGGCTTCCTGGATGTGGGTGACCAAATTGCTGCTCGTTTCCCATGGGATTGGGCCCTTGGTAGTATCCCATTAGTCGCATACAACATTCTCTTGAAAAATGCACCTATCTCGCACAGTTCCAGCATGACCCTTGGGGTCCTCCCCTCATTCCTTGTCCTCTAAACCCTCTGTTTGCCATCCCCCCAATCCTCCTCTCTGTCCCCTGTACCCACCTCATCCTCTTGCAGGTCTGCTCTGCCATTGGGGCCCTTCGTATTGCTCCTCTCCTGCCCATTGCTCTTGTCTGTTTGCAGATCAAGCTGCTGCCATCCTTCCTGGTGTATTTCTGACCCCTCCTACCATTCTCCCTGCCTTTCAGTGGTTAGCACTGAATTGATTGCCGCGACCTTCACTAATTTATTCTAAACTAACTTTTCTTTGTCTGCCAACCTTCTCTGTGCTATCTCCTTCTCGCTCTCTTTAATCCTCCTTCAATGATGTACTATTATGCTCTGAATCTCCGGCCAGCCTTTGGCTTCAATCGCAGCTATTTTATCCAAGGCCTTCTGCACCTCTTTCGGGAGCCCTCGCTTAATTATAAAGTAGAAAAGGGTGGTGGATTGGTCCCATGCCGTGCCCATTTCTGATCTCCACAAATCTTGCACCTGAAGAATGGATTGCGCAGCCTTTTCCTCTTCTCCCATAGTGCATTGCATCACTAAATGCATGGGGTGTCTGGGAAGGTTTTCCGCAATGCATCCCACACCTGTGCCCTCACATTGTTGAATGATGGCCCATCATGGTGGTCACAGTTTAGTGTTATTCCCAGAAAACCGGCCTTCACTCACACTCCATCTGCTCTGTCTCCAACTGCAGACACTAATACACTTTTTACATCCCCTATCGCCAAGGACACCCCTGCTGTGTGTTTTTCAAACGTGTGTATCCATTTCCCCGCCGCACCCGAAAGTGGAGGGAGTAATTTCAACAGGTTGTTTATATCCATCTGTGCCCATGGTATGTAGTGGGGCCTCCCCGCTCCCTTGTGTATCAGAGGCATCTGTAGTTTGGCCTTACTTCCTTTTTTACTTGCCGTTACCCTCTTTGCTTTACTTAACAACATGTTTCCCACTCTTTGTCTCAGACTCCCTTGCCATCTCAGGAGCCCACCCCCATCCTCTGGGTCCTCCCTTAAGGGAAGCTAGTATCCTGCTGCTGCTACCCCCTCTTCGTACTCATCCGGATCACTCCATACTTCATCTATCTCCTCATCTGATTCTCTTTCCCCTTGTCCCTCTCCTCCTTGGCTGTCTTTGGCTTCTGCTCGTACTATCCTTTTTGGCTTGTCATTTAAATGGAAGAAAAACTCTCCTGATTGCCGCTCATGTTCGGGTCCCTTGGGCACATTCCCTTGCGGCGGCGGAGATGGTGTAGACCCCCCACTACGCTGGGTGGAGGCGTCAGATCACTAGCTACACTAGGTGGTACTTCTCCTCCCCAGGGCAACATCTGACCCCTATCACACAATGCTCTTAACCGTGTCATTTCCATTTGAGTATTAGCAAGTTGCCTTTCTGAATCCCCAGTAAGCTGTGCTATGTCCGTCGGTGGGGCACTAATAGGTCCGTATAGCCCTCTTGGGTCATTAGGTGGCCGTGCCGTGGCAGCTGGGGTTGCCGGGGCACTTGGTGAAGGCACATACCTGGGATCTCTGTATCCTGCTGATGGCCTAGTTAATAATAGGTAAAGCCTAGTGAAGTCATTTTCTCCTGTTTTTACTGTACACTCCTCCGCTGTTACTCCCTCTCCCTTCGTCGGGGTTGCAGGCCCTTCCGAGGACACTTCCTTATTTGTGTCACTGCTCACGGTTGTTTTCTTAAACATCCTCCATAAATCTAATACTCGCTGCCTATTTTGCAGTTGCTTACCTCGTTACTTTGCTAACAAATGGGCTGCCACCAGGTCTAGCACTCTTTTCTCAAAGGACCCTCCTTCTGGCCATATTTGGGATGACCCCTCTCCTTTTATCTCTGTAAGTCATCGCTCATGATATTTCTGTATTTTTTCACTGTACAAGGGGAGGTGGTGACAAATATGTGCTAGCGGTGTATCTCCCTCCCATATTCTCTTACCTCAATTCTTTTTGTGTCTCGCTCTTATACTAGGCGTATTACACAATGCAATCAAATAAACTCTTTCCAGTGTTATTTTCAGTATTTGTTTACCCGCACCACGTTGACCATCAGCAACCTTGTTTACTTACACCTTAATTTCAGGAACCTCAGAAAACATTTTTCATCAATACTTATTCCATAAAAAATATAATACGCACATGCTTTATCGACAGACAAAAACAATTCACTTCAACAACATTTAACATGAACATGTATTACCTTCTAATATGAATTGCCTCTCTGTTTAGTTTTAGTCTCTTATTTCTTATTCCTATTTTTTCATTCACTCCCCACCTCTGAGCCCCTTTAAGCTACCTCCTTGAAGAATTCTATCCACACAGAAAGAGAATATTCTAAGTTACTAATCCGATTCTACTAAATATTTCAGACTCTTACCTTTTATTTTCTTTACCTCCACTTATACCCAGCACTGGTCAAGACAATGCTACACGGCGCCGCCTTCTTCCCCCCTGCAGAGCAAGGATCCTGTATTCCTTTTTTATCTCTTTGTCCACCACAACCTAATGGCCATTGTCCCGGGAGGATAGCTCAGCGCCAACGTGCTTGCCTTGGAAACAAGACAACACGAAGCAACGCAGGTTTGATCCCCAGGTCTGCGCTTAGAAACCTCTGGGTATTAAGCGCGTTATAAATACGCAACTAAGAGACATGTTCCTGTAACAGATGCCCCCGGGCTGTGTGAGCGCTTTAAAAATGCAAAATAAATAAAATAAATAAATAAAATATAAAGGATAGAAAGATAAGACAAGCCTATCAGTTTCACTCACACAGTCCCTAACAATAAAGTTCACTTCCCCCTATTCATTTGCCCTTATCTTCACACCCACTCTTTCCCACTTTTGCCCCTTATTTTGAGAATCTCGCAACCATTACTCATGTCTCTGGGGTGGTCCGAGAGCCTCCGTTCACGGTCTAGCCACAATCGGGCCGCACCCCAACCAAGCAGTGACCCGCCTCTCCGAGCAGCTTGGTTTTTGCAAAGATGACGGGGATCCTTGGAACCTTTCATTTTGTGCGCACACGGGTCAACCACGGAGGCGATAGTTTTGCTGGGGGTGTCCCAGATTTCGCCGCACGACACAGGGGTCTTCCCCGGCTCACCCTTCCCGATCACGTCGCGGGGGTCACCAAATGTAAAGGCTCACTCCCCGACTTACCAATGCAAATTCATAAAATATGACACCTCCCAGTAGGGAATGAGACTAGAAGAACAGTTTGCAAGATTAGCAAGGTTTTTATATAAAGTTGGCATCCAGAGAACTCTGCTGCCCTGAGAGCGCACTGGCAAACAATACACTTACATGGAATTATAAACCCAAAAAGCATCATCAATGACATCACTTAACATAGGGTACTACATTAGAACAGGATTGGTTATACAACTAGGCAACATATAGTGGTGTAGGCGCTGCTTCTTCCGGATAGGCTGCCCAGTTGGCAGGATGGTAAGTGTCACGAGGTCCATCTGCCTGCGTCCGGGAGGGGTGAGGGTTAGGTCACGGCGAGATGAAGTCGAAACTAACTAAGCTGGCATGAGAAACTACCAATGGACATATAATGAACAACAATAATTAATATACCTTTGAGTAAATCTTTGTGAACCTATAAATTGCATTCACCTGATTACATCGTCTTTCATTAGGACTTTTACGAGGTACAAGGCTTAGGGGTCTTGTCCCCTGTGATAACCTGGGTGACGGGTGATTCTTTACACTACAAGGCAAGCGTGGAATAAAGTGACATATGTTAGTTTTAGGACACAATATACCGTGACAGAGGTCTGGATTTAGTGGGGGCACTATGGGGTGGGCCGCACAGCATGGTCACACTTCTGGTACATCAAGAGAATACCTTAGGAGGGCACAGGGTTACATTGGCAGTCATTTTCCAACAGCGGGGGCAAGAGTGTATGAGCAGGTTTGTGGAGATGGATGAGCTACAAGGCATGGTTCAGGCCAGTTCACACACAGGACAGTGATCACAGAGGAAGGGTGAGATGATACAGTGTACAATTTGTTGCAGTTATTCCCGGCACATCTGTGAGATAGGGATCTGTGAAGCTTTCAGACAGTGGAGGAAAAGGTGGGGGCCATGAACGTGTTTTGCGCGGTGCTGCAGAGGGGAGAGAAGCCTTTTCATAGTATCGGATTGAGGCCTAGTCCAAAGATGGAGTCGAGGGCACACAAAATGGAAGCCAAGTGTATCTTGCAATAGCGTTAATTATGCTAATATTAGCACAAGGGCAATGGAGGCGTCCCCCGCTAAGGCGTGAGCAAGTGGTCCATATCGTGCAGAATGTGTGAGGGGGTCCAAACAACCTCTCACTCCCACACAAAGATAAGAAAAGTAGGTACAGCAAAAGAATGTCCTTTATATCACTGAAAATGCAATAAACTATATGAAAAAAGAAACAGGACCAAAGGAATCGCAAGATGCATTTCAGAAACCTGTATATGATGAAATTAATCTATGCCGCAGTTGTAAGTGCTTGACTGTTGAATTTTAATGAAGAATGAAAAAAAAATATAGGGGCCTGCAACTTGAAGCTTTCTAAATGCATTGGACTACGACTTCCATACCCCTCACCAGAAACTATTCTAGCTAAGGTTAATGGGACTTGTAGTCAAAAATATCTGGAGAGCCAAAAGTTGGTGATGCTTGCGATCCAAACTGTCAGACTGCCAGTAGTCGGCACCTGGCAGTGAAAATGCAGAAGACGTGATCTCTATCATGCAGCACCTCACACTTATGATTTTCTAGTCAAGTTTCTCCCTATCTAAGAAAAAGGATGTGGACATCCAAGAGGCATTCTTCTGTACATTTCAAAAGCTGACATGGTCAGACTGTAACGACTAAATCATTGAACACCTCGGAACAGAGCGGGCGGTCCTGGTAGCCTTTTGGTGGTAGTTTCATTCTTAAATGGGTCGGATTTCATTGGTAGCTTGCCACCCCGTCTCTGAGCATTTGTGAAATGAGGTGGTGGTCTCAAAATAGGCCTTTACTTTGGAAGCCACTTAATAGCTCATTCCACTCAGGTTTTCATAATGACAAAGGAATAAATATGCACAGAATTCAATAGAGTGCGATGGGCGTGCACTGCCTGGACCACATTCACTGTAGATATCCTGAAAAAAAGGACAGGAAATTGTAGAAAAGGCAACTCTAAAAAAAACAACAGCTTTGCAGATAACTCAGGTCATTCAAAAGCATACCTTCTCCCAAGTTCACACTTTGAAAGGCCGAATCAAGGTTCGTTCGTACGACACTATTCATGGTCATAGTGACTTCCAAACAGAATGACCACACCTTTGAGCACTTCCAGATCATGTGCTCAAAGGTGTCCACCACGTGGCTGCAACCCCACCAAGCATCAGAGGCAATCAGGCCCCGTGATTACATCTTAACCAGGGTCCAGTACACATTATTCAATATTCTGACTTGACAAACTCTCCCGTAGGTTCAGGGAGGTCAAGGCAACATTTTGACACATTTTTCCCACCTCCCAGCTGTCACATCTGTTCCCATACGCTCAGACCATACCGTGAGAAGCTTCTCATTCGACTGTCTATAGGACATCAAGAACTTGTGCATGCTAGATGCACAATGACCTTTGGCTTTCAGGTTCACTAGATGTGTCCTAAGAACACCATTTTCCAATACCTAACCTCAATTTGCGGTATTCACCATACGTGCAGTCTCGGGGTCCTTTTCAGCAGATAAAGTGTGGAAGGGGTATCCATTTCTGTTCTCAATCAGGTCCCCAATCCATTGCACCCCACCCAAGAACCAGTCAGGCCAGAAATGAGTTTTACCATTGAATCACACACTTGTTTTCAGCCAAATAGATGACCTCGCCTAAACTGTGTTTTGCTCACTAGTCAGCACCTCCAATTCCCACCACTTTTTTTCTCAAGAAATCCGTCTCCACTCATGCTGTGTACCCTTTCATGTTTATGGATGATAAGAGGGCTGCAGGGGAAAGTGGTGTGCTCTATCCAGTCTTTGCCCTCACCCACTCATTAGGTGTCTCCTCAAGGAATGGTAGTTGGTGGATGACAGAATATGACAGATGGTGCATGGCAAAATCTGGAATACCTAATCCACCTCTTTCACACCACTTTCCAGTTTGAGTCGTGGCTGCTTTTCTCCCACAGAAAACTTTTCAGCATGTTGTCAATGTCTCTGAAACTCTCATTCCTAAGATGCAGTTGCAACATGCTCATCACATGGTTGATGCCTGGCGCAGAGGACATTTTAATGGCATTGACTTTCCCTCAAAGAGACAGCCTCAGTCCTGACCATCTTGCCAGTTCCAACTTTACCATTGTTATTATGCTGCCATTTTTACATCCACCACCTGACTTACCTTGCTTGTGAGCCAGTCACCTAAATATTTCATTTTCTCAGGACAACATCGAAATAAAAACCTGGCAACTGGTGCAGGAGGAGGCCGGCATTGCTTTAGACTTTGCCCACATTAGAGCTGGCAGAAATGAATCTAGGGCCCGCAGCACCAGCACCATGTCATCGGCATATAACCACACCTTCTGTAACACATCTCCATATTGAACTCCTTTTATCTTCTCATCATGTCGAATCCTGACGGCCAGTGATTCCATTGCCAACAAGAAGAGCAATGGCGATAGAGGGCAGCCCAGCCTCCTGCCCAGAGCTTTTTTCGAAAAAGTCAGAGTACCATCCATTCATATTAACATCAGCCACTGGCATTGAATACAACAACGATATCCATTGTAGAATTGCTGTGCCAAATCCATAGCACCTCAACAGAGTAAATAGTAAGCTCCACTCGATTCGGTCAAACACCTTTTCGGCATCTAAAAAAAACATAGCCAAACCAGAATCCAACTTGTTGCATTCCTTTAGTATCAACTTCCTCATGTTGGTAGATGGGCTCTTCCTTTCACAAATCCGGATTGATTAGGGGTGATAAGATGCTGCAAGGTGTTCTCTATTTGCAAAGACTGTGCTTTGGCCATGATCTTGTTATCTGTATTAATCAGGCTGATAGGCCTATAACTCCATACAGAGGTCAGGGGCATCTCTTTATTCAGTAATACTGAAATTGATGCATGCCTAGTCGAAGGTAGTACACCTCTCAGTCTTGAATCAATAAACACCTCCAGTAGCACCTCAAAGACTACCCTCAGGGTAATCTTATGAAACTCTGCCTTTAGCCTGTCCGGTCCAGGACTTTTCCCACTGTTGAGATGTAATGCTGCTCTTATCAGTTCATCCACAGAAAGAGCTAAATCCAAAGACACTTTTGTCACATCTGGTAAACTCTCTATGCCGCATCCATCCAGGTAACTCTTTACAGCATTGTTAAGTGGAAGACCTTTGGCCAGATACAATTCAGAGTAATAGTCATGGAATTCCCTATTAATAATAGCTGGGTAAAACATCAACACATCTGAAGCTCGAGTGATGGCACTTATGGTCTGATTCGCCTCCTGAACCCTCAAACGATGGGCAAGTAATCCATCACACCTTTTGCCCATACATAATAACACTTGGTTCTAAAATGGAGCCTCACCGGCAACATACAACAGCTTGTTCAGGTGATATTTTTTACAGACCAGCTCATCCCTAGCATCTGTAGTTGGATTTGACATATAGTCCCTCTCTAATGAATGATGATAAAGCAGAGCTTATCATCCTGGGCACCCACGCTAATCTCAAAAATTTAGACCAGGTCTATTACTCCTTCTTAATTGATGGCAACCTCATTAAGGTTGCAAAGGAGGTCAAGACCCTTGGCTCCTACATTGCGTCTACCCTCTCCTTCTCCAAACAAGTGAACGCTATGCCATGTGCCACAACCAACACCTGCAAACTCATTAGAACTGGTAAACCCTTTCTATCTAATGAAAACTTCATAATCCTGGCCAGAGGCCTTATACTTTCGAGGCTTTATTATTGCGATGCCCTATATATCGGGGCTAACAAATCGATTATCCAGAGGATTCAAATCCTCCAAAACAACACCTTAAGAGTGCCTCTCGGTGTGACCAGGAAATCACACATAACTATAATTAGATGCCAAAATAATTGTCTCTCGACAAAATACAGCTTAAAACGGCATCCCTCACCTACAAAGCACTGAATAACGCAGCCCCCACCTATTTTACGGACAGATTCCACAGGAAAACCTGTAACAGTCCCACAAGAATCTCTAATTCCAACTGTCTCAATATCCCAAGATTAAAACCTTCTAAGGTTGGCGGCTGTAGCTTCCCCGTAAAAGCTGCCCAACTAATGAACTCCCCGCCACATACCATCAGCGAAGATCAACCTTACCCGAAATGGCGACTCAACTACATAGACTGGCTTAAGTCTGCTGATCTTTAGCCCTTCCTTGCGAGCACCCTGCATTGCAATTATATCTTCAACACAAGTGTATATATTTGATCTCTCTGGCCTGTAAATATGTAAATATTCCTACTGTACAACAGCTTATATATTTGATTTATCTATGTCCTGTAATTTACCTTACTGTGTAATTGTTGAACCTAAGCTTTACATATCCTGTAACTGTTGTGCCCTGATACCCTGAGGTCTGGTGCGCATTAGAAATGAATAAACAAACAAATAAACAAACAAACATTAGAACGCAGGCTTGCAGTGAATTGAACTCACACTCCTGAATTTTATTTTTCTTGCTCATGAGACCTATTAGCAAACCACACATATAAAACTTAAAGGCCTCCCAGGTTGATTCCACACACAGGAGACAACATTCACAGATACACAAAATTCTGCCTCCTTCACAATCTTATCAACCGTTTCAGTGTCATTCAATAGTGTAGTATTCATCTTCCAGTAGTTGGATTTTGGTATTGTGAACGACATTGACACCTCAATCCAGACAGGTGCATGGTCGGAGATTAGTATAGCATCAGGATCCGCATTCAGGAAATTATAGGTACATGGGCAAGTAATCAAAAGTATATAAATGCGTGAAAACACATTGCGACATCCGGAGTGATAAGTATAACCTCCAACAGTACAATTAGTTCATCTCCACGCATCCACAAAATGGAACTCATCAATCATTGCATTTAAAGAGATATGATTATCTCCGGTCCGAAGTGGAGATACTCAGCTACTCACAATAGAAGGAAGCCAATGGCTTTGTAAATTTGATAGCATGACCAAGCTCAGGTCATCATCCTTGAAGAGCACTTAGGGTGTTTGGGAAGTTAGTGATGTGGAGCAGTGGCAAATTGCCATTTCAGTTTAAAGACAGTGGGCCTCATTTTAAGTTTGCCGGTCTGGTAACAACAGTACCGGTAAGCTTGCCGGTACCATTGTTACCGGACTGGCAAACTACGAGTTCTGCTCGCAGGTGCCTTCCCGCCCACCCAAACTGGCACTCGCGAGCAGAGCATGCCATGATGCACCGGCACCATTCTGAACGGTGCTGGTGCATCCGACCTCCCCTTCCCATTGAGCCCTACAGGGTTCAATGGGAATGGGGTGCATTTCGTTCTGGCACCCGCAAATGGGCAGGGCCATAATGACCCGGTAATTGCCCTTTCATGGGCGCCGGAAAAATGTGCAAGTTTGGCGGCAGCCTGCCGGTTTTACCGGCAAGGCTACTGCCAAACTTTTAATGAGGCCCATTGATTTTATTTTAAGTGGTCTTGTATAGTTCCCACTATTGGTTGCTTCACTGTACTTGATAGATAATGAGCTTAGAGCCTCATTTGAATGTGGGACAGAATATGCAGAGTACGTCAGTGACCTTCTCTTAAGCAATATGTGCAAGTTAATAAGCTTTTCAGAGTTAGGATTCACATACACATTATTACCAAACACGTGCCCTAGAATAGCCAATTATGGCCAAAGGCAAAGAGCCTGATATTGCCTCATAGATGGCCTAGTTTCTGATGGTCTCCTATGCTGCTAAGTGAGGTCACTTAGCAGCATACAAGACCATCAGAAACGTTGAGCCCCATTACAAGTTTGGTAGTGCAGGAAAGAAAATTGATGGTAATTCCGATGCTACCACTTCTTTTCACAGTAACAGAATTACTCTCAATTCTTCGATATCCACAAATCGTACATTTGGATGTAAATTGGAGGTTTTACCCGAAGCAGCAATCTACAGGTAAATCATCCACTCTGCATCACAAAATCAATGGATTCACTGCATGGGAAATGCACTGGCGGTAAATCCATCCCAAATCCCTATACAGTCCTATGGACTCCATACTGGGGAATTACACCACCCACCTATATTGTCCACTTTGAGGGGGGACAGGTGAACAACAGGGATCACTGTGAGGAGCTAGTGGTTTCTTTGTGGGATCTCTATTGGATTGCGTTTGCTATTTACCACTCTTAAAACCTAAAAGAAAGGTCGGCAGCAAGTAATAATCTTCCCTCAAGCTTCCCACAGAGCTTGTAGCAAGTAAACAGAAAAGATTGTAGTTCGGGAGGATATCTTGCGCTCACACCATACACTTGATCAGAATTATTTTACAAGTCCAACATCATAATTCATAAAGTCACTCCAAGTGTTCCTTCAATATAAATGTTTTTAATTCTTCTAGAGAAAAACACAGCCGACACATGTTTCGAACACCTGTCGTTCTCAAGGCTGTACAAAATTACACATTCATTCAATATATACATTTTTCAAAAGCCATACCATATTGTGTCACATGTCAGGTCAGGATGATGGAAAATTCACGGCATAATCAAGAATTTCAATCAGTGTTTAAAGAAAAAAACATACATTTGAGACCACAAATTAGTGTCTCAATCAAAATATCTCTGTTTAATCAACAAAAATAGACAGTTATTATCTGTATTCCACAATTAGATCCACTAATGTATTCATTATCAAATTAAATTAAACTAAGTCAGCATAAAAACAATTAGACTGCAATATATAAACTTCATGCATGGTTAGTTACTCCAAAATAAGAAACTTGTACACAAACACCTTGAGAAGCCTCAACACCTCAACACCTTGAGAAGCCTCAACATGACCAAAATGTGATTTGCCAAAATAAAGGTATAAGAGTGTCTTAAATCTTATTAGTGCTTTGTTAAACAGTGTTACTATAATCGGTGCTTACCCCATGTACACTCGATTTAACTCTTTAGGCAATAATCAGATGAAATTAATAGTGTAAATGTCTTGGTATCACATGAATTTGATGTATTAACATATATGCTGGTAGTTTTATATTATAAAGGTTTAAAATCTGTTTTGTTTAAAATAAACACAATAAAGAATTGAATTGAATTATTGATAAATTGAGAAGCAGGTATGGGCGAACCAATGCTACAGTGCAGACATGCATTGACCCACACACCCCTGCTGTGGCTAACCCATCACCACTAAAACAGGCCTACTTTGGCTGTTGTTTGGTGTGGCAGTTAAATGGAATTAACTATCAGTAATGTGCTCAGCTTCTGTGATTAGGAAACAGCACAGTCAGGGAATACCAGCTCCTGGGAGAACTGGTGCCAGCTGAATTTAGTGATTAAGAGGCCCACAACAAAATTCAGAAGGCATAGATGTCATGTAAGATGTGATATTTAGGGAGAGGCAATAGAGTGCAGTGCACCTTTCTAGGGTATGGTGCAAACCATCAACTCTGGCAGCAGCAAAACCTCACTAATGTTTAAATGGAGCCCAGGGAGGAACATGATGCACAATGTCGACATGTAGTCAGTTAAAGGCTGCAGGTCTCTGAGTTTGCCAGCTGTGGGTTGACTCTGTTTCTACACGTCCCTTTTTCAGCATCTTGCATATGGCCTTAGCTGGTGTCTGGTGGCAATTTCTTGCTAATCCAATCAAGACAAAGGAAATGAGCACTCGTCATGATGCCAGCCTGAAGGTATGTAGTCTGATACCATAAGGTACGAGTAAGATTCACTCTCAGGTTCATGGCAATTCTTAGATGTCTTCATACATCTGGAAAGCTTTTTTACTCCATGCAGTAACAAGCCATTGGAAGCAGATCCGCCACATTTATTGGGTATTGGAGAGACCCCTGGTCTCAGTGCTGTATCCGCTATTGAAATATGTTGGCCTCCAGTCAATCTGTAGTGATTGCCATACTCATCTTTTGTTGAATTCGTCATGGGAAAAGCTCAGTGTATGTATTTGGTCCAGACAGCCTCAGCATACTGGCTGTAAATGGCCTCGTCTGACCATGGCCTGTGGGATTCTGGGCATGGAGCCATGAAAATATATGTCCACATCTAGATTTTACTTGTTGATCCAATCCTGGGGTACCTCTAATGATCTTTGCCCCAATACCAGCAAAACAGAGATCCTCCCTATTGCGACCTCTGGCAACCGACTTCTTCCCTTCACTCTGGCTCTACTCCTGCTCCCTCTTCGGAAGCCAGTAGCTTCAGAGTCATCTTAGACTCCTCTCTCTCCTTCTTCTCTCAAACTCAGGACATTGCCAAGAAGTCCTGCTTTCAGCTTTTCCTTCTGAAAGAAGTCTAGCTTTCCTCACCTTTCCCAGGCGACTCAATGTTACCCAGGCTCTGGTTCGCTCTAGGTTTGACAATTGCAATAGCGTCCTCCTTAATCTAGCTTCGTCCATTCTGCGACCCCTCCAGCTAATCCTGAATAGGGCAGCAAGACTTATCCTTGGCCTCAAGCCCAGGGACCGCACCTCTCCTGCCCTACAAAGTCTTAACTGGCTCCGGATTGCAGCATGGATTAAATTCAAATCCCTCTGCATCATCCACAAGGCTGTCTGGGGCCGGGACCACTCTATCTGCAACTCTTTGTGAGCAAATACTCCCCCTCTCGATCCCTGCGTTCCTCTGGCACCAACTCCTTGTGTGTGCATCTGTTTGCCAAACAGAGAGCAAGTGGTTGATCGCTTTCCTGAGCGGGCTCCCATCTTTGGAACAGCCTCCCCTCCATCTTTGTCTTGAGCAGGACCTCCTTAATTTCTGGAAAAGCCTTAAGACCATCCTCTTTACTCTTCCTTCACTCCATCTCACCCCTGCTAATCGAACAGTAGCTAGACTGGTGTGCAGGGACTTTATGCATCCTTGGGGCCCTGACCTCCCACATCTTATCCCAGCTGCTGTCTATCCTCTGCACTTGCTTCAGCTCACCCTCCACCAATAGAGGTTACACTTACCTTTATCATAGCACTTCAACGGCTGTTCTCTATGAGCACCACAACACCTATCCCATACCCTCGCCCCTCTGCACTTGCACGATCTGAACACTCACAAGGCATAGTAGGTGTGTCTTCCCCTCCCCATTGTGTCTTCTTATTTTATTGTATCTAATTATTTAATATTGTTGTAATTACATTGTCTATCATCCCATATCCCCTCCATGTTGAAATTTGGATGCTTTGAAACAGTATTTGCTGCCTGTATAAGTGACTAACAAGTGAACAATAAAGAAATACATTGAAATTCATCAATGTTTTGACACCAGTCAGGGTGGCCTTTCACAGCCGGTTACTTGAGGGTACTTGCAAAGGGAACTTACGGGTACCACACATGGTGAAGCTACAGACACTCTGCTTGATAATGGCACTTAGTTGCACCTTATTACCTGGGGTGGATGAACCAACAAGGAATTATGCAGATTTACTGTGAGGCCTCTGCATCATGGAACCCTTTTGTGTGGTTACCTACTTTATATCCAAATTGCTTACGGGAAAGGGTTTCAGCTTCCTCACATTGTAATGGTGGACCACTTTGAAAAACATTTCCCGGGCCTCTTTTGGTTCCTAGTTCATCCCTGCTTAGGACATTAGACCGTAGAGTTTCCCTTCACAAAAAAAGAGCAGGTCTCCTGAGACATGTCACCAGAGAGAGTGTACATTTTTATATAATGCATAACAGAATTAATGATGTAACTTGGTAATGTTTGCAATGTGGTTGTAATCACAGGCATTCTGAGGTTAACTGCAATCTCATTTTCGCATCAATTAGGATGAATGATATACCTTACTAAAAAAAATAAATGTAGTTCTTGATCTATAGATTTTTGGTTCAAGAATTAGGAAGTGAGAAAATGCTGTTCTTCTCAAACATACAAATATGCACACAGTAGCAGACCCACTCTGGATTTCATTTTCACCTCCAATAACATTTTTACATGATTTCCCCAACTAAGTGACCTTACAGGTCACTGATGCATTTTTTTGATCCACTACCATAATTGACCGCTCCAGTTCCCTGTTCTTTTCTAACAGAAGTGTCCGAATGCAAACTCTCTATTGCACATTTAACGGAAACACTCATGGCTTTTAGACCACAAGAGCTGCTATACTCTCTTTATGTCTGCAAAACACTTACCGACTGAATTACTCGGAGACTTGACTCACTCTGACCTCTAATAATAAGATACTTGAATCCCAAAAATTAAAATGCCAAATGGCGCAACTTCTTCTAGTCACAAATGCTCTTCTGAAAAACTAACATTCTACTAATTGATCATCAAAGGTA
This sequence comes from Ambystoma mexicanum, assembly GCF_040938575.1. Lineage (NCBI taxonomy): Eukaryota > Metazoa > Chordata > Amphibia > Caudata > Ambystomatidae > Ambystoma > Ambystoma mexicanum. The sequence goes on along the minus strand of NC_090935.1, from coordinate 132,872,124 downwards.
TTCCATATTCAACATTGTGACCACTCTTTTAATGTATATTATTTCACAATGATGAATGTATTAATCTGGTACATTGGTATGCGTTTATGTCGACATGTATTTCATCCTCTGTGGGCTTTCTCAAGACTAAAACCATCATTAAAAAGGTATTTCTTCATCAATCATATGTCATGAAATAGAAAAAAAGAACATAAGAAAACAAATGGGGAGATAAGAAGAGAAAAATGAATTATGCCAAATAAATATTATCAATAATGTAATACTTTCAGCATAATTCTGAATGTCTTGTTTTATATCATCATTACTTTTAGCCACACAGATTCATGATTTTGGGAAATAATAATTTGCGAATGATCAGTTCATTATTATGATGTACAATATATTCTATCTAATTAGTATGAACTGTGTAGAGTGGTGAAACATACTATATTTAACATTTTACTTGGCGTTTCTTAGGCTATAAATGTAGTCATCAATGATTAATCTTGCATCCTGAAAAATGATTTAATATCAGTGAATGCCATAATCTCATAAAGTCTATATACCTTTTCATGGGCCACTCTGAAACAGAACAAGCCTGGAAACAACCATGTTTTACCACCCACCATAATATAATCTATTGGGATTGGTACATAGATGACATTTTACTGATTTTGAATGGAGACTCTACATCATTTAAACACTATGTCAAATATCTTAACAGTAATGACTTTAATATTAAGCTGACCATGAATTTAAGTTCAGAAAGGATACATTTCTAACTGTATGTGCACAACAAGATCCATATAGAGAAATAGTTATCAAGGTGTACCAAGTATACTTTGAAAACCTCACATGATTTAAAAGTGTTAATCCACCTGATGAGCAAATAGAGATGGTGAACACATGTTTTGATCGAGGATTCAATGTTTTTTTTAAATCAAAATATGAGGACCTATAATTCTGTGAAAAAGGTTCGAAGACTTATAACTGATCAATCAAATTGACAATTTTGAGAAGTTCACATGTTTTGAGCATTTAATTTATCTAACTGGATACTTTATCAAAAAACGTTCAGGATTTTATAAAACCTGCAAAAGTGACATGTTGACTGGCAATAAGAGGCTCTGAGGATATCATATGGTTGCGCTCATGCAGAATTAGAATCTTTTGACATTTATATAGTGAGGTCATGGTGAATGACACTGCTACACATAGCGTAATTGCATTTGATGTAATTGTGTGTGATGCATCCACGAATAGCGTCATCGCATAATGCATGCTGCACCTGCACATGCACTCATGTGGATTGGCTTCCTACAGCCATAAGGAAAGGCACACTGGGAGCCGACAGGTGAAGCCGGCCCCCACTGAAGGCCCACAACAAAGGGCAACATCCCCTGTCTTGGCCCCACTTGATGCACCTGAACATGGACTGTACACATCTCCTCTTGACAGGGCAGATGTCGAATATGCAGACCAGCAGAAGGTAAACCCAGCCTGGCTCCATTTACTCTCCACAGAGCACTGGATATATTCCAATATGGCCACTGCAACCAGTGACTCACTACAGCAGAGCCGCACAGCAGCCGCCCCACTGCCACTGTCTCCATCATCCCACCCTGCGCTCATGCAGATTGGCTGTCCTACAGCCATATGGTTAGGCGCACTGGGAGCCGGCATACAAAGACGCCCCGACCGAAGGCCCACAAAATAGGCCAGTGTTCCCTGTCTTGGCCAGGTAGGGCCACACCACTCCTCTACCACCTATGACTACCCCTTCTCAGCCCATCCTGCCTTCCCAAGCTCCGAGTTGCACTCAGCTCTACCGCTCCCAGGTAAGCCCATGCTTTACAGCCGTCAAATCTTCAATACTCTTTCCTGAGCAACTCCCATAATCCTATCACCCTCCACTTATGTGCTTCTTCCTTGCACTTCCTTTGTCTTCCCCACACTCAACACGACCCCCATTCCACCCATCTCCATACATACTTGCATCCCCTCTTCCCTTCATAACACCACAACACACTTGTGCATACCATCTAGGCTCACACACATCCTCCCGCACCGATGTGCCACACACCCACACTCCTTCCCACCCCCATCACCTACCAGGACTACTCAATTATTTACCTTCACAATACATATCCCACTCAGCTACACCAACTCTCACACCCCTATGTGCACACCTTCTGTGGATGCCCCAAGAACCATGACTAACCAAGCTGTCCCTGTCTCTAGCCAGGCCACCTCCTCTCCCCATCTGTCCTCAACTGAGCCCTGATCAAAACCCGCTCACTCCCAGCATATGCCCTCAACATGTGTGAGCTAATCACCATCAAGAATATTGATCTCTTAGCCATAACAGAAACATGGCTCGATTCAGCCGCAGGTCCAGCCTTATCCCTAGCTCTACCCCCGGATACTCCATATACCATAATGACAGACCTAACTGTAAAGGTTGTGGAGTGGCAACTATACACAAATAGATCCTTCCCATCAGATACTCCCCTACACTTTGATATACTCTCCAAGCTTTCACTCTCACCCACTGCCAAATGGCCAAAGTGTTCTACCTCAACACTAGAATTCCCAATGCCAAATCTAACTCATATGAGCTCTTTACTATACTGAGTGATCTTTAAAACCCACTACACAACCATCACCACCCATTACAACACACACCGCACTCAACCAAACCTCCAAACCCAATCCTTCCCACAACTGAAATTCCACCCCATCACAGAAACTGACGTTGCAAAATTAATCGTGGTCTCAAACCCTCCAGATGAAAAGTGGACACCTGCCCAACCCCTCACATCAAAGATTGCTCTGACTACTTACTATCACTCTTCACAACCATCATAAACTCCTCATTTAATTCCTGCACAGTCCCAGACCCACTCAAAGAATCATGGATCTCTCCCCTCCTGGAAAAACCTACCCTTGGCCCTGCTGTTCCTACCAATTACTGCTCCATCACCATAATTCCATTCCTGCTAAATATATTAGATAGAGCAGTTTACCTCCAGATCCAATCTTACCTTGAGAAATATCATATCCACAGCTCCTGCAAATCTGGTTTCTGCCCCTGCTACGGCATTGAATCCCCCCTACTAGACCTCACAAACCAGATAAACGACCTCTGTGACTCGGGCAAAGACACCCTGCTCCTCCTTCTAGACCTCTCAGCTCCATTTGACCTGGTTCACCACAACACACTCTGCCACCACATCACCACTGCTGCTAATGTCTCCCCCTTGCCACTAAATGGATCGCCTGTAACATATCCAACAGGATGGTGCACGTCCACATCAGTAACTCCACCCCCTCCCTCCTGTCTCCTGCAGTGTCCTCCAAGGGTCCTGTGTCTCACCTACCCTTTACAACATCTCCACAAAACCCCTCTTTGAACACTCAAATTCCATTGGCATTTCCTACACTAACTATGCTGATATCACCCACATCCTTATTCCCCTCTCTGGTTTTTATTCTGAAGACTCTACCAACCTCAACTCCATCTATAAAATCATCTAGGCCTGGATGGCATCCCACAGACTCTTCTGTTGCCTCATTACCCCTCCGACTCCACCCTGGTGAATGGAGTAATTACCGGTCCATTCCAAGGTCGGAGGGACCGGCAATTCCCCATTCACCAGGGCCATTCCCCATTCCCATTTGAGCCCCCATAGGGCTCAATGGGAATGGGGAAGGTGCTAATAACGGTACCGCCGGTAATCCCCTTACCTCCCACCTCGTAATGAGGCCCTCTGCCCGAATGACAAGTAAATGGAAATCATGATCTTTGACACTCCTACCACCCTCTACATACTAAACCCAGCCTACCACTCATTCCTGATCGATGGGAAAACATTCCAGGTATCCCCTGTCATTAAAACATTAGGGGCCTCATTACGAGGTTGGAGGGAGCCATGGAGCTATTAGCTCCATGGCTGCCTCCAAAACCCTTCCGACTCCGCCCTGAAAGGACCCGCAAAGGGAACTCGTAGTAGGGAGGTAAGGGATTACCGGCACCGGTGCCCTTACCAGTGCCCTTACCGGTGCCGGTAATCCCTTATCTCCCACCTCGTAATGAGGCCCTAAGTGTCTATCCCAATGCAACTCTTAGCATGAGACAACATTTGAATCCCATTGCCTCTTCTGTTGCCTCACCTTGCTATTGCATGCACCCTCATTGGTGCAAAACTGGACTACTGTAATGTTCTTCTTGCTGGAACTTCCAAAGAAAACGTATCCAAATTACAAATTATCCAGAACAATGCCCTCAGGGCTACCCTCAGTCTCTCAAAATGTGATCATATTTCAGTCCACAGGAACAACGTTCACTGGCTACCAATTCTAGGAGTGTATCAAATTCAAGACTCTGGCTATCACCCACCAATGCCTCTCCAAGGCTGGCCCTTCCTACCTCTCGCAAAGGATAGCCCTGTATAAGCATATCGGACTCACATGGACCTGCAACAGTCACAAGCTGATCGTCCCCAGGTTCAAAAGAGCAAGAGCTAAAGCTTCATGCTTCCCTGTTACTGCTCCCCTCCTATGGAACGCTCTACCACTCGCTCTCAGAACAGAACCATCTTATAAATCCTTCAGGAAACAGCAGAAAACATTGCTCTTCAACTTACTGCTCTCCCCTAATGGACATTACTTTTTCGTTGTGTCTTGTCTCTCCTCATGCAACCAGTGTACGTTTGCCTGTGAGTTTCTGCGGGCTTTACAAATGCAAAAGATAAATACAAAATGAAATGCTGTTCTCGTTGATTAGCAGATTTTCTTCAAATACTAATTTATTATTTGCCGAACATTATATCAGATGAAAAAACATATAAAATAATTCTGTTATTCATTTTAAATGACTTTATTTCATATGCTTTTAGTGCAAATGTCTATATGCGTGCAGAGGCCAAAAGAGTAGTTCCATGTTGGGTAGTGAATTGGTACATCATCACATATCAATGGTTCCTCCTGCTGGAGCATCTCTATTTGGGTGAATTCCAATTAGTACACAAGTTTTGACAATAGAAAAATCCATAACTGATCCATATGCCTGCCTCACCTACTGAGTGTTCATTCCAGAGGTCTTTGTACTAATTGGGTTTGCTATTTCTGGGTTAATTTCAACAATGTATGTTTCCAAACAATTCTGAACCAAAAACATTATTTCACAAAAGTTTTTATTATTCGGTCATTGCGATTTCTTTGTCTTATTATACAATGAGTTCCTTTGTTGTGCTTTATACCTTGTGATAATAAAATACAATTAAACACTAGGTACTGTGTAATCAATCTAGGTCAATTGCATGCGAGCTACATTGGCCAGTATTATCAGCTGATGCTTTACTATGAATGTTGTCTGAATATATCAGTTTACAGTGAAACATTGGTTACAAAAAGACATGCGTTTCATCATCCAGATTGAGTCCCTTGTATAGAGTGCATTGTTTTGCAGATTTGTCTGTCTTAATCATAGCTCTCTATTGCCTGGCCTGGGCGATAATGTAACGTGGTCTATTGCCTGAAACCTGATCTCTGCTTTATCATCCTTTTGATGGTACTGTTTCCTGTGTTGTGCCAATAGCATCTTTGGATCCTGGCTTGTGATTACCCTTAAATGCACTCTGATTCTTAAGTGTTATTCTCTTATAGTGATTCCTATATGGTAATTTTTACAGCAACAAACAATGACATATATCACATGTTTGTCAGGCCCCTGACCGGTCACTAATACATTAGTGTTATTCAAAGCATGTTTACACGTATTACAGTGATAACGACCACATTTGTAGAAACCTGTCAAACTTGTGCTTCTTCCTAAACAAGTAGTATTTACATATTTGGCCATGCTCATAAAACGAGGACTCGAGCATGTGTGTAATAACAGTTCTTTATTAAAGATCTTTTTTCGTTTTTTGGTTTTTCATCTAAATAATTAGTTACATCTTTGTAAAGAAGGAGCAGAGAGCACATCGGCATCTGCTCCGACTTGACAAGAATAAGAAACAAAAGCACAATGACACAGAGAAGCATATTGACAGGCCTAAAAGTCACAAACACACCATAGATCTCTGGTGACAAAATCTAAGGATCTGGCCCAAATTGTACCTTGATCTGTAGTTTAAACTGACACAACTGACTACCCTGAAGTTGCTAGCAAATCTTGATACAACCTTTGACATCACATAAAGCTGCCTTCTCAGCTGAGAAACGATGACCTGAGTGGGTAACAAGTCTGCGGCCACTTGGTCAAAGTGGACGCTGATGCTACTCTAGTTTGTTACCCCAATCTTGATGCTGTTTTGAGTTTCGGGGGAATGTTTCGATATACGAAAATGTCTGGGTGATTGCAGGCTCCCTTAAAGGCATGGTCTAGTAAAATTTTTTATTGTCCCTACGGGTCGGCCATGTTTTTTTAAGCCTAAGTGGTTCGATTTTAGAAAACTTTCCTATGGACCTTACCCGAGTTTTCGTCCATTAAACGCACGCGAAAACAGGCACCAGTGAGCTGCCATTTTGTGATAATCCTATCATTTCCCCATCGCCCTGGCTGACCTGCTTTTGCGGCACTAAATCATATCCCCCGCCCCTGAGCCTGTCATCAGCAGACTCGTACCGCCCATTTCCCAACGCCAAAGCACGTCTTGTGTCAACATTCGCTGCGCTTCAGCTAATGACGCGTCGCCATGGAAATGGCAGGACGCCTCTTTCCTCAATAAGTATAAACATCCCGTTTCACAACACACAACAGCAGATTTTCGATTCCATTCCTCTCTCTGTGTTACTTAGAGTATTTTGTGACTTGTTTCTGTGCTCTGGTCAGCTACCTTCGCCGCTTGTAGCCCATATGAACACCTGTACCATCTCAGTAAATTATTCTACTTTGTTTACCACACAATGGCTACAATAATGCCCTACATGTATGAGCCCGAGTATACCGAGGAGGAACTACTGGAAAGGGAAGCACGCGAAAACAATGGGGATTCGGACAGCAGTTGGCAGGACGAATCAACAGATGAAAAGCCTGGGCCTAGTCGCATGGACGGCGTCTCCACCTGGTGCACATGCAATCGGTGCGAGCTAATGCCAACCGAGGAGGAGAACTGCTGCTGCCGAGAAAACTCAGGATGTCTGGCCTACATTTCGGAAGGCGAGCCACGACCGCTATGCATCACCGAGTTGCCACACTTCATGGCAGCCTGCCTCACACGGGCCGTGTTGAGAATAATGATGGTGCTTATGCACGAACTTCGTGCAACTGTTCGTCCTCGTAATCCGAGTAACGAGTAAGTATACTCTGCTTGTCATGCCACTCCTATTTCATGTTCTTCTACTATATCCAAAATTACATCTACATATCATTGTAAAGCATGTAAGTCGTTCAATAGTGTGCATTGTCTAGATAGCATTTGTCCGTGCAGAATGCCATTAGTTACATGAATTGTCATTGACAACAAACGTTTATTAAACTTATCTTGGTCATTTTAAAAACAATTTCTTTCATTCCTTTTCACAGGTGGTACAGGCTGGTGGCCTATCGTTCCTTTACATGGTGGCTCCACGGGAGGCTTGGACACCGCGTTCGAAGAGTGATACCCGCCTGTGCCGTTCGTGCCATTAGAGAAACGTTCCCGAGTGACAGCGGTCAGTACATGGGATTTTCTCTCGCTGTGCTGCAACCTGACCTGTATAATCTTTAAAGTCTTGTATTTTTGTGTCATGAAAATAAGATACAAAATAAAACACCACATATATTTTAACAATGGTTGTTTCAATTTTTTAAATGAATCAAGTGTGTCTCCATTCAAGGATGGACGTCAGACATCTGTGCTCCGAATGGGTGAAGGTCTGGTCGCTGTGAAGCAGGGTGGTCACTATCTATCTAAGCTAACATAACATATTCTCGATAATGCATGCACTAAATAACACTTGTTCAAAGTCTTTCAGTAGGTTATGTCTCTATAAAAGTCACATTTATATATATATAGTTTATCTATACTAACAATTACCATTGGATTATACAGGCCTTAGGGTCTTGACCACTATAATACAACGGTTGAAGTGTGGGTCTGTGCTCACAAGAATCTCCGGTATGTGGCATTTGTTATTGATAAGCAACGATATACTATCAAAGGCGGTTCGCGCCAGTGGATGAGCGCTGGCATGGGGGGCTGTCAGGGGCGCGAAAGGCCAAGGTGCCAAACTGCACGTACACTTCAAAAGGTATCCCACGCCAAGGGGCCATCGGTCACATGGCCTCCTCAGACCCTGTGTCTCGAGCCAGGCATCCCCTTGAAGCAGGCCGCCCCCTGCAATCCACATAAGTGTGTCTCCATTCAGCAGTCATCCTGTGCCTTATCTGCACCCCCCAGGCCCATCCATCCCACCCCCTCTGTCAAAGGCGGTTCGCACCCGGGGATGCGCGCTGTCAGGGGCGCGAAAGGCCAAGGTGCCAAACTGCATGTACACTTCAAAAGGTATCCCATGCCAAGGGGCCATCACTCACATGGCCTCCTCAGACCCCGTGTCTCCAGCCAGGCCTCCCCTTCAAGCAGGCCACCCCAAGACCACGACATACATACGTCATTCATTCACAAACACACCCCTGTTTCTAATACTTTATAAACCACTTGATATGTCTCATGAGAAAATCTTTGTGCTTTGCAAGTCAACTCCTGAACGTGCTACCTGGCAACCACTGAGATCTACGCTAATCTGCTCGTCGTCGTGCTATCCGTGAACTTCTGTGACCGCAAACCCATCAGTGTGCTACCTGTGGCCACCCACCTATTCTCCTGCAACATACTGCTCTGCTTGTTGGTCAAGGTAAGGCCATGTATCCTAGTCATATTTCGCAGATTTTTAAATTTCTATCTATTTGCGAGTAGAGTACACAATAGTGCTATGTTCATTGGTCTCATTGCTATTGACTTGAGTTTCCATTGCTATGCTATCAATAGATCTATTTATTTTCATCTGTGTCTATTGTCATCGAATTGCATCCTTCGGGGGTCCAGTCTATAATGTAAGCATGTTTCCTTCTTGTGCAAGACAGAACATCCAAGGGACGAGTCACATGTTCAGATTTTAGTCACATCATTTATACATTTCTGCAACTTATGCAAATACCAAGCCGCACATAATGAACTGGTATAGTTCCTGCGACCAAAACAAACCTTGCACTGATCATTGTATGATTCATTTACTTTTGTATCAAATCTTTATTATTGAAGATTGTATAATAATGTCGATATTTACTTTTCAGGTTTATCAACAATGCCTGCCTGTTCGATTAGCGGTTGCCCTTCGAAGACCCATGCGAAATCTAAAGGCACTACAATGCATGTATTCCCGAAGACTGTTGATCGAATAAGAGAATAGGTCAGACAGGACAAGAGGGGTGATCGATACTACATCTGCAGCCGGCACTTTTCCTTGGACATGTACACAACATCTTGGGTAACAAAGAAGAATAAACGGCAAACGACACGGAAATTGCTCGAAAACGCTATTCCCACTCTATTCGTCCACATTCCGCCACCGGTGAGTCAAGTGTTCCGATTTGGCTTTAGGCCTTGCGGTAGTGTGTAGGTAGCCAAATGGATTAATTGATATTGTAGGTGTTCTATCCTTTGTAATAATTTCGATATTGATATGAGTGTATAGTTTTTTGAATAATTACATTTATCAATATATTCTTTTTCGATTTCATAACCCACAAACGCAATGTATATATATGGGAACAGGGAACTGTGCTGTATTGAGCATTTTTCAAGTATTCTGTCGCCTTACAAGGCTATTTTTAATATTGGCATTTCATTATCAATCATTAATTTACCTTTACAACTTCTTGACTATCCCTTGAATCTGAAGCAAGAACATTCTACATCCTTGACGTGGTCGCAGTTATCAACCACTTCTAGCGCGTATCAGGTAATCTTACTAGGCTAATCCGCTACAGACTTGTTTTATGCATGTCAAGTAATAGTTTTATTCTGTCGTGTAATTATTTTACCGAATGTTTGGTTAGTGCTTTCCAAATGATATACACCTTAGTTATCGTCCACTGGTGTTTGTTTTCAGTTATAATTAGTGTTATCTATACTAATGCAAGTACTGTCTTTCAGGGAGATGCTGAAGCGTCCGCCACATCTAGAACATGTCTAGATGTTCTTCACCAGCAGGAGGTATGGATACTGACAGCTCAATCGAGCGTCATCTCAGAGCTGGAATTCTTGTAGTTTGATTATTCTACACAATGTTTCATTTGTGGTTAGCCGTTGATATGCACCTGTGCTGTCGACCCCAGGTGTGTGTTATGTTTTCACTATTGTAATCCTCATTAATGCAAGTACTATGTTTCAGGCAGTTGATGGAGCGTCAACCCCTGCACTTGATGCAGATCCTGACATTCAAGTAATTCCAGGGGAAGTGGAAGCGGGACCATGCGTATACGAATCGTCGCAACAGCTTTCGGAAGTGCGCACTACATTTGCAACATCCATAGATATTCTTCAGCAGCATGAGGTATGGATACTGACAGCTCCATCATGCATGATCATATAACGTGATTCCATTTGCTATACTTTCTTCCCTATTAACGCAAGTGCTGCGTTTCAGGGAGACGACAAAGCTTCCACTACAATCACAACATCCAATTTAGGTGATGCAGATGTAAATAAATCAGAGAAATAAGTCGATGAAATGTGATCATATTTAGATTTTCCTTGATTCTTTTAGACAATGCATCATTTGTGGTTATCTCTTTATATGTACCTGTGCGTTCAACCCCAAGTGTGTGTTATGTTTCCAATATTGAAAACCATACTAATGCAAGTACTGTGTTTCAGGGAGACGACGGAGCTTCCACTACAATCACAACATCCCATTTAGATGATGCAGATGTAAAGGAATCGGAGAAATAAGTCGATGAAATCTGCATACTTATATTTTCCTTGATTGTTTTAGACAATGCATCATTTGTGGTTATCTCTTTATAGGTACCTGTGCCGTCGACCCCAAGTGTGTGTTATGTTTCCAATATTAAAAATTCAACTAATGCAAGTACTGTGTTTCAGGGAGATGCGGATGCCTCCTCTCCAATACAACCATTCATGGCAGTCCATGCAAAGCCAGAGGATACTGACAGCTCCATCGAAATAGATCATCACTGGTTGAATACTTGTCGTTTGATTGTTGCACACAATGTTTAAATCGTGTTTGGCTATTGAGATGTACCCGTGTGTTCGTCCTCACGTGTGTTTTATGCTAACAATATTTTGATACATAGTGATGAAAGTACTATGTTTCAGGGAGACGATGGAGCCTCATTCCGTGCTGTCTATGCGGAGACAGAAAATATAGTTGTTGCAGCACAAGAGGAAGGGAGGACATGCAGAAACGAATCAGAGCTACAGCGTGCAGATGTTGAAGGTCGAGTCAAAAAAGTTGCAAAGAAAAAAAAACAAAAAAAGGTTAGTTAGAAACAGTTCATAACTTTAAAAAAATGTTTTTGCTGGGGACTATTTTATATTTTTTTCCAGTCAATTGGACTACACTTTATCTTGTGTTTAAACTGAACATCCCTTTTCCAATCTCTCCTCCAGTTACCCGTGGGTGTCAGAACTATACATACAAAGACAGTAAAGCGAATGAGAGATGTCGCTTGCCAGACCATGTACACTATGGAGGAACTATTAATTGAGGCGAGGCGTGTTCAGGCTCGAGATGCTCATGTCCAATGGCCAGAACATGAATTAACTGTGTTTGGAGACTACAACAAAGTTGCATTGGACCATAGCTACAGTGCGACCGCACCACCACAAAAAGATGTTATTGAATGTATTGAAGATAGCTCTTAAGTAGTTGCAGATCAATTCACACAATCTACACCCGCCAAAAATTTGCCACCCAAAAACCTGTCGACATTGTTGTGTTCTCCCATCAATGTTGAAGTAATAGATGTCGAAGTGACAGAGAATGAACCAGCCGCAGCATCCATAGACGCATCAGAACTTGATATCAGTGATATTACTTTCCAATGTGTTGAAATCTCCACAACGTCACAGGCCGAAACAACGTTGACGCAGGAAGACAGTCTAATGAAAGAGAGTAAATACATTGTATTCGACAGTTGTTTGATGGAAATTATAAGTATGCTGACATGTGTGCATTCCATTAGAGGTAAAGTATGTGGGAAGCCATTGATTAATGTGACTCGTCAAATAAAAGGCAGTAACGTCAAAATAAATGCCGCCTGTAGATTAAATCATAGGTTCTCATGGTCTGCACAACCGATGCTGGGGAAACTGCCAGCAGGCAATCTACTGTGTGCAGCTGCATCACTTTTTAGTGGCTCGAATTTTAGAAAGTTAGAGGCTTTCTTTTAGTTTGTGGGACTCCATTTCATTTCTAAAGCGCTGTACTACATATACCACCGTGATTATCTGTTTCCGGCCATTAGTGATGCTTGGAAAATTGAACAATTGTCTCCAGCAAGTACATTCGAAGGCAAACGATTCAGGCTAGCCGGCGATGGACAGTGCGACAGCCCTGGATTTCTGCCAAGTACTGCACCTACCACTTTCAGGACATGAATAGAAAGAAAATTGTGAGTTCGGTGGTCGTGCAGGTAACACAATGTACATCGTCAGTGGCCATGGAGAAACTAGGATTTATAAAATCAGTGGAATATCTACAATCAAGGGGAATGCACATCGACCTCATAGCCACGGACAGACACGTTTAAATTGCCAAGACAATGAGAGAGCAGTTCCCACATATTAATCATCAATTTGACGTATGGCATCTTGCTAAATCAATCAGTAAGAAAATCTCGGCTGCAGGAAAAAAAAAAGGTTTTGAAAGTATTTTGCAGTGGTCCCATTCTATCACCAACCATCTTTGGTGGAGCTCAAAAACTTGTGAAGGGTCAGTGGAAATACTACTTGAAAAATGGCGGTCACTGATGCACCACTGTACCAACGTTCACCGCTGGACAGCAAATCAACATTTCCACCATTGTGAACATGGCCCTTTGTCCCCAGAGGAGGCACGGAAGAAGAAGTGGTTGATTCCATCTTCACCGACACACAAAGCCATTGAGAAGATTGTTTTCGACAAAACTCAAGAGATTTGAGAGGACTGAGAGAATTCTGTCACACAGGAGATTTGGAGGTGTTCCACAATATGTGCCAAAAGTACAGGCCAAAGCGCTTGCATTTTAGCTTTCAGGGCATGAAACATCACACTCTACTAGCGGTCTTGGCCCATAACAGCAATGTCGGATGTGAACAATCTAGGACTAGAGGTAAAGTAAGGATGCCTCGATACACTAAGGTGTTTTCAAAACGAAGTAAGCAATGGGTGATCAAACCAGTCTATGATGAAATGCAGTTCGACTTTGTGAAAGGCCTTATTGTTGCTGTGTTAGAGAAGCACAGATATGGAATTTTGGACGTTTCTGTGCAGAGCAGTGATCCATTGCCACCGAACATTGCGACTGTGCCATGCCCAGCCGAAGCACAGCTGGTTGTGAAGTACAAATCCTGGTTTAAATAATTGCAATACAATTGTCTTTTTGTAATGTATATATTTTTCTCATGTCTCATCTCATGTAAATGTAAATGCTGCGCACTGTTGCGCACTGTTAACGGAGGGGAGGCTTGCGTATTGCAAATAATAAAACAAACAAACAATAAATCTCACTTTTAACTCAACTCCTGTGGTACTTTATACTTTCCCTGACCTTCCGCTGAAAATTAAATGTCTCAATTTGGGATGCAAAGCTCGCAGACAACGGGGACAAAATTGGGGCACTTAGAACGCGCCAAGCGGGCCGTGGCATTTGGGAAAGAAGCCAGTTTGCATTTGCACATTGAGGCGCACTACATAGAGGGATTCTAAACTTCTAGTTCTCACAGATGCCTATACTATGTGATGTTGCGAATAAAGAATGTGAAGGACAGCGGTTTTGATTTTCAGCTCGCGCCCAGATGAGGCCCACAAGTCACACTGGAAGTATAAGGGTCTATTGTTTTTTGACCTTGAGACAGGGACCATGCCGAAAGAACTACATTTGAAGGGGGTGCGCAATAACGTAAGAGACGATAAGGCAGAAAATTTAGAAACTAGACCGAGTTTCATTTTAGTTCAGTATACGAAAAATCGTTGTCAAGAGCACGGTCCATTTTACAGACTGCATTAAGAAGAGACACAATGGAAATTTCAAATATAATGTAAGTAAATCTTTACATGTTTTTATACCGGAATGAAGATTTAATGAATGGATGCATGAATAAATGAATGAATGAAGAGCTAGGAAAAGCAAGGAAAACGTGTTCGTAGTGGGCACATGGGCATGCAGGTCCACTGGTCTCACCGATCTCGGTCCTTGGCCCAGCCACTTTTCCCTGCACTGCCTACCTGCACTACGGGACTGTTCTCTGTCTCCTTCAGCCCCTTCTCCCGGCATTTACTTTGCACTTGCCACCAGCTGGCCCTATTATTTAATTTGTATTCAACTAACCATGTACAGCACTTTTACCCCCCTCCCCCCTTCCCCATGCGCGATCAGAAAGACACCTGGCCTAGTAGGATCGTTGTCTGTCTGCTCTTGTTCCCCACCTGCCTCGTCGCACCTTGAAACACTTGAGTATAGGCACGTTACAAATGCCATATCATATATCATATCATTCCTCACGCATGTAGACTAACTGTCGTTTATCATTGTGTGTTGGCCTCGATTTATTTTGTTACTTTTCGCATTGATTTTAGAGCCGAACATACTCCATTGAACTATCCTTGCAAGCAAATAGTTTCTGATCGGCTGCAATAAATAAAATGAGTAATATTAATGAAGATCGGCTGGCGAGACTAATTATAATTTTTTTGTTTTCATAACAGGTATTTGCTCCCCTTCTGCTACTGTCATCAGTTTGAGACACCAGCAGATGGCTTTTACAGTAGACACCTGCAGCTTTGTGTAAACAACTGGAGCACACTGACAATTTTATGGGACGATCGCCAAGGGCCCATATGCCCTTACGCTGTACTAGTGGCTAGAAGCAACATATCAACCTTTACGATGGACTACTGCCTAGTTGATGGAACAGCCTTGCGGTTCACCGTGCTTCCAAAGTGCTTCTTTTAACGAAAAGCAACACCCTGTGTACCATGGTGGATACAGATAAAAGAAAATAAATGGCTCTCGGAGTTCATATGGCAATTGCTGAATATTCTCTAAACATTTAATGTCAAATAAATGTACTTTACCAAATGTACCGTGTTGCTGTTTGATTTTAAAGTACAGTTTCATATTCCGAATTGTGGCGCGCTGTGTTGTGAGATGGTCTGTGTTGGTTTCCGGGTTCTGTGTGGAGTCGCGTAGAAGACGACTGGGCGCGTTTGCCTACGCAGCACAGTAACGTCACGGAGAGAGGCGGGGAATATGAATGTTTGGATAATGTCAGGATCAGGGGCGGGGTAATTGATTTAGTGCTGCAGAAGCAGGTCAGCCAGGGCGATGCGGCAAGTGATAGGATTATCACAAAATGGCGGCTACCTGGTGCCTGTTTTCGCGTGCGTTTAATGGACGAAAACTCGGGTAAGGTCCATAGGAAAGTTTTCTAAAATCGAGCCACTTAGGCTTAAAAAAACATGGCCGACCCGTAGGGACAATAAAAATGTTTACTAGACCATGCCTTTAAGAGATGTCAGGAGGCACACAAGCACACTCGCACATAAGCTGAAGCATGACGTCCGAATGTCAAAACTAAATAAATGAACAGTCTTTGCTCATGTGAGAGATCCGTGAATGCTCAGCAAATGCAGCGCTGGACCTCAGTATGGGTCTTAGCCAACCCCAATTGTGGTGATTGTAGGGAAATTGATATTGACTGCCTCAATATAACTGCTGCCAGTGTGCACATTTGATGATATGCAGTGGATTTGTTTGATGGGGCTTTTTTTTTTTTTTGGTGTGCTACCTTTTATCATTGTGTGTGTAGCCAGCACACATTACACTACAGATCATATACTGGCTCGATTACTTTCAGTCATTTTTGCACCGAGACCAAGTCTTCATCGTCAAAGTCCTTATTTCATGAGGTTTGTCCTCACTTGATGGACAGTCTTTTCACAAGCCCACCCAAAAAATGATTGATCTGCTCATTTTAAATTCTCTCCTAAGGCAGGTATAAAAGCACCTCTGACTTACCGAAAGGTCCTGTTTGATTATCAAGCAGTTTGAAATCACAATAGGTATCGGAAGGGAGAGATTTAAAGGACTGTGACAAGGAAGACTTTCTCTATGATTCATTACATAATGAGGATGGAATCCTTCCAGAAATCATCAAGACAGGCATGTGCAGTTCCTGATATGGCATTCATGCTGTGAAAGCTGGCTAACCTATCACAAGATAAAAAACAGTAGCCATAAAACTCTGAAAATGTGAATTGTGTCTTGGATAGCAGGGGGAACAATTGAGAAGAATGTCAGCCCTAACACCATTTCCTGTATCTCCCAGGAAGCCCCCATCTTCTGACAATGTCCTCTGCAACTGCAAGTAATGTAAGAGAAATAGTCGCAGTTCTTAATAAAGGCCCAACCAGTTTAACAAGGTAAACCTATACACAACACATACACAACACAGTGGAGACAATCAGATGTATCATCATCTACACATTTCACAGCTTTTTCCAATCAGGCTTCCTGGAAGCCAATGCCCTAAGGAACATGTCTGAAGTTGAATTAGCCACAGATAACAAAAAATGGAGGGAAAAAGTATTGACTGAAAAAGTTAACTGTTTTCCTAGGTATTTGAGGTTTGAGAAGACTTCTTCAACGTCATATATATAAAATCAAGCTGTAGGATTCAATCAGTCAATCTGGGCACCAACGAATGACAATAGTCACCTCACTCCACTCCTTTTTAACTGGATTGATCATGGTCTGGTTGCCACCCTGTGTGGGGCCACACTACGCCTCCACAAAGACAAGGCTTGGCAATATATGCAGTACAAAAGAAAAAAACAACAAAATAACTGTAGGAATGCCAGGACCCATGCTTGATGAGCCGCAATGGCAACATCGAAAACTTGCTTTTAATAAGAGGCTAACTACCAGGTGGCTGTATATTGAGACCACCATTCATGGGTAGAACATAGCGAGTCATGCTTAGAACTAAGACATGCACCCATTGTGCTAATATCGAAACCACCTGAAGAGAATACTTGAGGTTTCAACTGTTATGGAAAGGAATAGAATGCAGAATAAGTGAACTGTGCAAGAGGAGCTCGTCTTAACCCTGATCTACTTGTGCCCTTTACACTGTGCAATTCTGCAGTGAACCCCACCACCACCTAGGCAAAGATTATTTCTTATTTGGAGAGCTGCCTCACATCATCAAGAGAAGTGCCTTTGCAGAAAGCCGACCAACAACTTCATACAATTACTCCTCTAGTAGTTAATCGCTGATATTCCCTTATCTGTGAAAAATAGTTCAACATTGACGTAGTACATAATGGACCAGCCAGGTGGAAAAACCTGGTGAATGAATAATTGAAAATACCTTGAAAGTGGAGCACCCAGTTGTTGACAGAGCGATAGGCCTACCCTCATGAGTTTGAACTCAAATGGCAGTCTTATATAAACCAATAACCATTCACAGATGGTAAACCACCGTTTACCACTACAAAAACCAAACCCAAACAGGTCTAAATCCTAAAAAAAACTGATATTAATGAATCTCAAACTATAAAAGCAGCAAGGGTTCTCAAAGGACGAAAGTCAGCAGTATATTGCCAACTTATGTAGTGTGTATGGTCATATCCACAAATAGACAATGTAATGTACATCCTTGAAGCAAATGGGCGTAGAGGAGTCTTGACCCCGGGATAGACCAAATAAAGACAAGGGTCAAATAGAATACGAACCTCCAGGTATAGTGCCTTTGCTTCTACTTGTGAAAATAACTTCTGCTTATGCCTGTATGTGTATGTTAGCAGAGTGCAGCGCTACTGCTTTTTTTTAACCAAAGTGAATACAATCAGTTGGATATCTGGCCATATGGTGATATATCAGTTGCTGAAAGACTTGTTGCACATTGGAGACTGCTGATGATGTCTTAGTGCCCCACATGATTAGCCTAGTTGAAGGGGCACCTGCATTACCTTTCTAGGTTCAATATTTATCAGATCCACTATGCAATATAAGACCACACAATGTACTTATTAGGCAACAACAATATGGATCAAAGTGGCTGACTTTTGCAGAGCTAAATGAGTTTTGAATGCACTGTAGGAGTCCTTTAACAACAATTTACCTTTCACTGTCTCTACCTACTGATTGTTTATAATTTGTATGTGGTTTATCATATCCTCATGTGTTATGTGGGTATTTATGTAGTTTAGTGTAGCATTTGGTGATGGCCACCCAGATGATGTTATAGTTGTGCATTGTGTTCTAGCAGAATTTCTGCTACCTTGCATGTTATTACATTATTATGGCCCTCATTACGACCCTGGCGGAGAACCATGGTGCTATTTGCACCATGGTCCATGGCGCTAAGCTGCCAACTCCGCATGGTGGTTGGCGGACTTACCGCCCCATTCCGACCTTAGCGGGGCGGTAAGTCCCCAATCCCCATTTACCCTTCCCCATTCCCATTTTTGCCCCATAGGGTATAATGGGAGTGGGGAAGGCGTTAATTACGCCACCGTAAATTACGGTGGCGTAATTAACAACAAGTCCCGTAGCGCCATGGATTTTTCCGCCTGCAAAAAGCAGGCGTAAAAATCACCATGGCGCTACGGGAACTCGTACTCAGGCAGAAAGGGGCGCCATGGTTTACGCCGGCGTAAACCCCTTTCCGCCAGGGTCGTGATGAGGGCCTATGTATTTTAATGAAATAAATATATTTTTGTGAATTGATTGGGGTTGTTTAAATAAATACAAACAATGTTTTTGCTTTTATCACCCATTAATCGGTTGTACACTTTTGGAGATTCCCTTTTTTGATATTGTGACAAAACCTTCAGCAAATTCTTGGTCCCTTAATAACTCTTCTAGGTGATGGACTTCAGCTTTGATTATGTAAAGTGAAAAAGGAGTTAGCTTTACCCGTTTCCGGGGAACATTTCACGAGTAGCTTATTTTAAGGTATAGTACAATAGAAAAACATGCTTTGAAAGTTTATGCTAACGGACTACTCTTCAATTCTTTGAAAAAAGAAAGAAGCACAGCTATACAAGAAATACGTTCTCCTCCCTCGATGAACCATCACAAGCGGCAGTTAATCCTATGTGCTGTGACTTCCAAGTAGGTCTGTGCTTCACAGCAATTCAACACATGGGCCCTCATTAGGACCCTGGCGTTAAGGGGTTAACGGCACTGTAAAAGGCTGCAGCGCCGTTAACCCCTTAACGCCTTATTACGAGGTCCCTTTGCGGCTGGTCCAGACCAGCCGTTGAAGTAGGGACCCGCAAATGGACCTTGATGGCAATTACGGTACCGCAATTTGCGGTACCGTAATTGCTGCCTTCCCCATTCCCATTGAGCCCTATGGGGCAAAAATGGGAATGGGGAAGGGCTATGGAGAAAGGGGGAATTACCGCCCCGCCAATCTTGGAATGGGGTGGTAATTCCCCCTTTCTCCATGGCGGACTCCGGCATGGACCATGATGCTAATAGCACCATGGTTTAGCGCCGGAGTCCTAATGAGGGCCATGGTTTAATAAATCTCCCAGAAAGAAAGCTATTTTAATTTATGGACATTAAATTCAAGAAAAATATTCCTTAGCCCATAAAATGGTAAATGATCTTCACTTACCCAACAAGTTATAATCAGAGAGTTGTAACATTGCTGCCTCATACACCTTGTGTTTGAAATGGCAGAGTGAAGTTTATCTTCATAATGGTGTCCATGAACTGGAAAATAGACTCAAGACAAACAATACATGAATTGTGTTTTATATGTAATGTGCATGATACTGCTGCCTTGATTTCTCTTAAGCACTTTTAGTGTTTGGTGGACAAGGCAACGCTGACACAACTTGTGTGGCGCCCTCCTTGGCATCCACAGGTTTAGTTGCAAGGTCAATCTGAAACATCACTCTTACAAAAACACATTAATCTCGCGTATATTTATGTTTCTGGAAGGTTGTAAAGCAGAATCAGCGCCGCCAGGATTAAATCATGCGAACTGCATAATGTATATAGACTTAACAACAAGTGAGCCACATCCACTGTCCTTTATAAATGAGGCCTTTGCCAGAAGTGAACCTCATTACATTGCTATTCAGTGAGATAACCTCCATTGAAATATTCTAGTGCTGAGAATTATTTACAGTTGTAATCTCCTTTTCACACTGTGCTAACTGAATCCAGATGTATAAGATACAATCTCAAGCATCAGTGCCTTGAGGGATTTTGAACACCCTATCATAACGATCAAATAAAAAGCACTAACCACTGTGCTAGACAGCCCACACAGACATTGTAAATGAGCATTCACCAAGATCATATTCACAGCAAATTGAACACCATCATTAATCCCATGGAAATGTTCAAATGAGTTGAGCACACAGAATTGAGCACTTCCGCTAAACAAATGTCAAGAAACACTCAATTTGGGCAGATGATTAGATTTGAACATGTAAGGGAAATCCTTAAAACTATTCTGTTTTTTGTTTAAGTACAGTTTAGCTTTGTTTGGGTGCTATCAAAGATTAGATGGAGTTGAGCACAGACTGAGTGCAGTTTTGCATTTCCTATTTGAAGACTAGGTGAGTCTTTGAACGATTTAGCTTTGTGTATCTTATTTTAAAGGTGCTATGATTGAGTATTTACAAAGAATACGTTGAGTGTATAGTGACGTGGTTTCCCTGGTCGACCTTGCAAGCTTCAAGTCCAATAAAAACCTGGACACGCAGGTTCAAAGAGGGCACTATATGACACATTTTAGTGGTGCTTTGTGAGCACAATATTAGCCTAATGATCTCCTTGTGGAAATGCATTTATGTGTGTAGATGCTCTGTGGAATGAAGCATTTGCAGTAAGAGGCCCTGCAATATTCCATCTTTAAAGGTGTGTCATTACAGGCATAGGGAAGGACTGGAGGTTAATATGAATGATTTTATTTCTGAGGCATTAAAATGAATACCCACAAGTACATTTACTTTAAATAGATAATTAAATTGATTACTGCATATCAAATCAAGTTTATTTGTTGGGACAGAGACCCCAATAGATGCAGCATATTGTTTTGGAAACAACTTACATTTCAAGTGATAGAAGAGTCAAATGAAGACATTTGGAAAACAGTATGCAAAAGACTAATCATATCTTCAATTTGCAAAACAGTCTTGGAAGCATAGAGCAAAAACGAAGTATAAACATTGCTGTGCATGCATTTTGATAGATGCTTGTGGGCTTTTAAGGGGGGCGGGCATTAGTGATTGTTATGGTTGAAAATAAAAAAAACACACAGAATATAGATTTCCATTTTTTTATAAAAGCTTACCAGATAGTAAAGTATGTACAGGGTTTTCAACGAGAAAGTATAGATTTGCTTCTTGTTGATTTGGTTCTTCAAATACTAAAAGTAACCCATTAATATTCAGGCACAAAGACCAAATATGTGTCTGATTGATACAACAAATGGAGCTCCATAATATTTCAGTACATTATGCGTTTTAATCTTAATGACAGGACATTTATTGTTGTATAAGCACTAACCTTTCACTGACAGCAATTGTTTTACTCAGGAGATCAACTTCTACATCTATTGGCTCAAATCCCTCAACACAAGAAGGTTCTGCACCTTCATGTCTGGCAAACCATGCCATAGCCAGAAGCATCTAGATATTTTACAGTATAAGAATTCCTTAGTTTGACTCTACTGTATGATTTGGAACAGTACATTTGTTTCCCATCCAAAGGATACTTCCATAGAACTCCACATCAGCAACATTTCTACCAAGCATTTCAAAGATCTCTTGTTGTAAATGCTGAGTTATAGTCAGATTAAAAGGTCTTCATAAAAACTGCAACCTTTGAAAGTCTTTAGTTTATTGTTCTGCAATTTTAATACACATGTACTCCTCACTGTCTTTTGGAATAGCCAATAATTTCAGCAAAATCTGGAGAATGTAGATTGCATTGTCAATCTGTACATCTATATATTGTGTTCCATGACAGTGCTGCAACGTGGTCACCATTCGCATCGTCAAATGGAAACCATGAACTATTTCTCATTGACCCCAGGTCACACACAGCTGAAGTCAAATGCATCATGAATGTATCTCTAAAGTGAGACGTCTATCCCCATATAACATGACAAACATAGAAATACAGAAAAACATGTTCACTTTGATTTAAATTGTTTTCAATAATACTGTCCTGACAAAGCAAAAACACTGCCTCTACAAATGCTGCACAGTGGTAAATAAAGTCAAGCTGCATCAAATTACGAATTTCAGGAATGGAGTAAAAAACAATGACCAGCTTTTCAGTTCCGAAGCGCTCCAATAGTTGAAATGTTCTTGTATTGATTTTGGGATTAAAGTAACAGAGTATAAAGGCTTGATTGATTTAATTCTTTCATCTACTATGCTAACGATAGAATGCATTGAGAAACAGGAAGCCACATGTTAGGAAGAAAACCATATGTTTGCAAGTTGCCTAGTAACTACTTGTAAAATGAAATGCATATAGTCCATGCCAGTTGACATTACAAAATCAAAATGCTTGCTTGACATTAAAAAATAATGTCCTTTGTTCCCTAAACTATCTGCTTACAGGTGTGATCTCTGTAAGCCTTTTTGAGTGACTGCTCAGGTCTATGAGGTGGGCAACATGGATCTTCTTTCATAAATGGAAAGACATGTATGTTTCCTCCCTTGCATGTAATGCAGCTACACTGACTATTGAGATGATTCATATCTGTTGCCAGATATTTATGGAATAAATCTGCTGTCAGACTTATGAGAAATTCCTGTCATATTTCTGACATTCGATCTACTTCGATTTTTAGTCCCAGTTCTATAGTTTTTAAACTTTTTAGGAGGACAATCTGAAAGGTGGCATCAATGTTTTTTCTCTCAAAACCTCAGGCCAACTACTATCATATTCTCTCGCTGATTCCAAATCTTAAATGGCAATTCATTGATCATGAGATATATAGGCCATATAGGTATTGAGCTGCTCTTAACAAACTTTGACCCTATCTGTATCGACTGTCAAAATCAAATTGTATAGGTATTTTGATGAAAGAACATCTTCATTGTCACTTAGATCCTTAAAGACACAACCATCATATATATCTTCTATGTTGTGTTCTCTCTTGCTACGGGACAATCAGTAATTCAAAAGGTTCACACAATTATTTTCTTTAACATATTTACAATTTTACTTTCAATAGATTTCTCCAGGAAATAGCCGTTTGACTTTGTCTGATTCAAGATTTTTGGACAAAAAGCGCTTGAACAAGTCATCATAGCAGCCTGTGTTGGTGAACGACATGAACTGCGGTAATAATGTCTTGTGATAGAGGACTCATTTATAGGCAAGTATTTTTAAAATGTGTATATTCTACTGAGTGCCCAATGAGCTGACATGAAATGTATATCAACATTTGTAAGTAAATCTGCAGACTGACTTTCAGAAAGTGAGTAAGTCAGTACATATACCCAGATAAAAAGCATACTAGTGGTAATGGACATCGAATGACCAGGATAAATGCCATCTGATCCTGTGTTTCCATTGGTAGGAGCGGCACTCTGGGCTCCTTGGGTCTTTCCTCCCGGTCCCCGAGTGGTCCTCCTTGGTAGTCCTTTGGATAA
The DNA here is from genome assembly GCF_040938575.1 of Ambystoma mexicanum. Taxonomy (NCBI): domain Eukaryota; kingdom Metazoa; phylum Chordata; class Amphibia; order Caudata; family Ambystomatidae; genus Ambystoma; species Ambystoma mexicanum. The sequence goes on along the minus strand of NC_090935.1, from coordinate 132,848,289 downwards.
TTCTTAGTCCAGATGTTAGAAGATAGCACAGAGCATGGTTATGGATATTTTCCCACTACTGTGTCCACACGTCATTTGGGGATGTCAGCCGTGGGAAAGGCACTTGCATTGGTTATAATTGGCACTATTCCTCATCTATGTTTATTAATGATCTTGAAAGGTGGATTCTGTAGGTAATTCCTGGGATGGTCACCTTTCCGCCATTTCTGAAATTCCATAATCACTAGGGTCGAAATTAATATCAAGTTGGTTGAGGAGGTCCCGGCTCATATAAGAGGTGGAAGGAACACCTCGCACAACCCAACAAGTATCTATTATGCTTTTGTTATTTCTAGAAATTTTGATCATACAACTGCTTAGCAGAGGATGTTTGGAGCGGGGTGGTTCCAAACCCCTTACCCATTGCTGCACCGACTCTACGGCGGGTAGGGTCTGGTCTTTTGGGAGTTTTTTTAATAGTGCTTCGCTGATGAAGCTTTCTCCGCTCTTCATGTCAACTCGGGCGAGGACAGACACCTTCCCATCATTTAACAGAATTGGGAGGAAGAGCTGTTCACCCCTTTTCAAAATGCCAGCTAAGTTCTGTGCTGGTTTGATGTCAATTTTTTCTATGGACTTGGGATTTTCGAATTGTACTTTAGTATGACATTTCAATGTATCTCCCTCCAGGGTGGAATGCCACTTGAGACTGGAAGGGAGGCTAATTTGCAGAAATGGAGAAGAGTTCACCTCACCGTTTGGTGGTCCCATAGCTATGACGGTGACGTTGGGTGTATCATTGTTCTGAAAGTAGAACCTAACTAGGTCCGGTTTTTGCTCCACCATGTGGCATGTGCCATTCAGACTCACATGGTTGACGCTTTGCTTTAATTTAATTGGCCTGTGGGTCTGGGTCCAGAGGACCTTCTTTACGCAATCTATGAGGGGAGACAGCCAGCAGAGGATGTCATTCCCTAATAGACAGGGGGTTCCCTCTGGCACCACACCCAAGACTGGGTGCTTCATTTTTTGTCATCCAATTTTAATTTCCAGCTCTGCAGACCCTTCAACTGGAATTTCCTTCCTGTAAAAGTTCTCGAGCTGTCCAGGAAGAGGGGTGAGAGGAATTTGGTATCTCTCCCCTTTCCCGAATTTAGCTGCTCAGAGACCCTCTTTGACAGCAAGGTGGCTTGGGATCCAGTGTCCACTAGTGCTGGAATTGCATATTGCCCTTGCACCTGGATGGAGGCGTAGAATCTACCTTCCTTCTCCTTCAAGGGGCAAAGATAATGGGTGCTCTGGGCAAGCTTGATGGTCAATTTGCTTATTTCTGACTCTGACACCGGGATAGTTGGGTCAATAGACGTTGTCGGAGTTGAAGAATCTGGCACAGAATTTTGACACACCACTATTTGGGGAGTCTCGGGCTCCCCTTGTTCTGTTTCTGGGCTCCCCCCCCTTTCTGGAGGCAGTCAACAGAAGAGGTTAGTGAGTTTTGGGGTTCCTCTTGGGCTTGTTCTGGGTTGCTTCCCCCTTCTAGGAGGCGGTCCTCAGAATGGAGTTGGATAGTTTGGGTATCTGAGCGCACAATTTCATGCTCAGTGGTTTGAGGAGTCTCGGCCTCCTCCCTTTCTGATCCAGGGCTGCCCCCCCTTGTTGGAGACAGTCCTCAGAAGGGCTTTGGGGAGCTAGGGACTCTTCTTCGTCTGGTTCTGGGTCCCCACCCCCTTTTTGAAGGCAGTCCCCAGAATAGATTTGGGCAGTATCTTGGGTGTGAGCTTGGGGATCTCAAAGAAAGCAGGATAGTTGAACATGGGGGGAGTTTTGAACTCCCCTGGTTCTGATTCTGGGCTCCCCCGCCCCTCTTTTTGGAGGCAGTAACCAGAATTGATTTGAACAAGGGGATTTTCTTGCTGGTCATTCTGGGGTTTGATGATGGGCAGTTTTAACTCAGTCCCCACATCTACCCAGTCTTGGTCAGGATTTCTTCCGACCTATTTCTCTTTGGGAGGAGTTCCCCCATCCCTAAAGGAGAAGATACTTTTCCCAGAATCCTCCGAGGACCCCTCTCCTTCAAATTGGAAGATTCACACCTCCTCCACAAAATGGGCCTTTTTAGGCTCTTTATTTCTCCTACCCAAGATAAGGAAGCTTCCTCTAAGGCTTTACGCCCCCGTTCCCCCTGTGCCTCCTCCGTGGGAACCGGTGGGTTGTCGGGGTTCTTCCCCCGTCATTGTTCTGGAGCACCAGACCATTGATTTGAGGAGTTCTGAGTGGCAATGCTCATCTCAGGGTTCTGTTGGGCCCTCAGCATGCGACCCAGATCCTGTGCCATGTTCTGGACCTTGCGCTCCAGTTGGGACACCCGCTCTGGCTGGTACGGGGTCCTCTGTTCTACCCTTGGTTGATCACGGGAAGGGTAACTGTACCTTCTCCCATAATACCCCTGGTTAGGATAGTTTTGGTACCCCTCCACCCTTGGCCTCCCCTCTTACGGATTGGGCTGCCTGGGCTCAGGAAAGTGGGGAAAGAAAGAAAGGTTGTTTTGGGGGTTGAGGTTTGGCTGGTATCGGGGAAAGAAACTTGGGCCGGCATTTGGGGGATTACTGGCCTCCTGGGGAAAGTGAGGAGGGAAGTTTCCTGGGTTGGCCGCTGCCTGGTTGGACCCCCCCCCTTGGGCTGGAGGAGTCCACACATAGACCAGGATGGGTCTGTTGCCTTGTAACAGGGGCTGATGTAGTCAGGGCAGTTAGGGGTCCCATTTGTGGGGTTACCTCCCTGGCTCCCTGTTTCAGACTGGCCCGAGGGCCTTCTGGGTCTTGGGTTGGTAGGATTCTGTGCAGGAATGTTTTTAGGCCCCCCTCCATCTCCAGATCCAAAATGGGGGCAACCTTCACCTCTGCCACCTGAGCAGCAGCAGGGGTGTTGGTTGGTTTTGGGCTTTTGTTAGCATTTTTACTTTCTAGTGGCTTCTGCACTTCATAGATGCGAGTTGCTTGTTCAATGACCCAGTCTAGTGATCTTTTCTCATGAAAGTCCCTCACTAGCTGGGTCATAATGTATTTAGGGAGTGCATGAAAGAAGGTATTAATAAATTCCCTACTGTCAGTGTGCACCCTTCTGGTGGTCTGAGCAAAGGCATGTTTCAGTCCTTGGACAAATTCTTGTGGGGCCTGGTCTTCCCCACATTGCAGGTTTTAAGCTGCCTTGCGGTCCTCTTGAGGGTTTCTATCTAACATTATTTAGGATGGCCGCCCTATAGTTGGACCATCTTTAATGGTTCTGATCCTCCAGCCCTGCAAAGAAGCTGGAGTATTCAGGGGAAAATGTCCACTTGACATACTGAATACAGCTTTGGCTGTCCTTCAGGTGAAAATTCTCCATCATTTGCTCAAACAATTCAAGGTGCTCCCAAACTGAATATTTGGCATTTTTGTGGGAGGGCATGATGACGCTCCTAATAGCCTTTATTTGCTTCAGGGGATCTTTCAGTAAAGATCTCTTAACTTCGTTGGCCTTTTTAGTTCTGGTCACCCTGGTCCACTCATCCTCTGACTCAGAGGCAGTGCTACCAGAGGTGGCTGTCTGACCTTCTAGACTCTCCCTGATTCTGCGAGCTTGGAAATGGCTGGCAGAATGTGGGGGCCTAGTCTCTTGGGACCTGTGGCTCTAGGTAGGTGATATTTCTGAGGATCCAGTTCTCTGATTCTCCCCTCACTGGAGTTTCCCTGATCAGAGAGGCCGGACTTAATATTTGGGAACCTGTTCATAGATGCCCACCCATCCGTTTCTGGGAGGCGCTGAACTGTCAGTCCCATATTTCCCATTGTGTTCAAGTCTACCATCCCCGTGGCCCTTGGTTCATATGAGCCAGTGGACATGGGGGTGGCAGAGTCCATGGAACTGAAGGGATTAAAGTCCCTGATGCCAGGGTTCCTGAGGTTATGCTCAGGGGTTTCTCTCTCCCATCTTACCTCATCTCTTTCAGCCTCTACTCCCTGATGACATGCCAGAATCAAACCCTTTTGTTCCTCTATTAAGGCCTTACTGGTCTCTTTGAGTAGTTCTTGCATGGCTATCTGTCTATGGAGCCTGTCATTCTTTTCACAGAGAGCCTCATTTTCTCTCTGTGCTTCCTGTCTGAATTGGGAGTATTGGGCCAATGTTTGCTGCAGGAGACTCACCTCCTGAATTTGGTCCTTACTGGTTTGATTATTCTTTGCCAGAGCCTCCTCCACCCACCTGGTGTGCTCTAACAGATTTAAAAAATCCTTTTTGATTTCACCAAATTCCTGAATGACCAGGTAATTTTCTTCTAAATTAGTTTTGAAATGGCTGACTTCCTGGCCTAAGGCGTCTCGTTTTTGAGTTAGAGGGCCCCTTTGTGCAGCCAGGTCGTCCCTCTGCTTTTTAAGTGCCCCAGCTTTCTGGCGCTCCTCATCAAACTCTGCTTGGGATTTAAGGTCTTTAATAATTAATTTATTATTCTCCTCTTTCAAGGGTTCTAGGTGATTCTTTAATGTAACTACCTTCTCTGCGCAGGCTCTATTAAAATGTAACTGTTGTGCCAGCTTTTGTTGACTCTGTTGTAGGGGGTCCAACCTTTCCTGACACTCTTTTTGCAGTGTCAGTACCTGGGCGTCTTGCTCTGCATTCTTTTGCAGTAAGAGCATCAGTTCTTCTTGCAGTTTGGTGGCATACTGCCTATCCTCTGTTTCAGATTCCTTGCTGTCCTGGAGCCTTTGCTCTGCAGAGTCCAGATTAGTCTGGATTTTCTGCTTTGCTTCCCCTTGCCTCTTTGTAAAGTCTACATGGTCTGCATACTTTTCCTTTATGACTCCTATGTGGAGGTAAAGGTAGGCCGCTATTTTGGCAATTTTGCATTGCTCCTCTTTGATTTTTGGGGTCATGTACAGCTCACTGAGTGCTTGATATAATGGCCCCTTGTCCTGCCAGATATTAAGGTTGGTTTGAGTGATTTCTTGTTTTATTCCCTGTAGCCATACCTGTTTGTCCTGTTCTACCCATTCAACAATTTGGGCAGTAGGTGTTCCCTTGCAATATTGATTTCCACTGGGGTCGCCATTCCGGAAATATAATTTCCTTCTGGCTTATTTCAGGGTAAATTTACTTTTTCAATCAAGCCTGATTTCTAGAGTTTTGATTTTAGGGGCGCTTATACAGTGTAGCACAGTACTCACACCATACAAAGTATTATTACTCTGCAGGTTAGATTGCTGTGTTAGACTGTCACAGGTGGCAATCAATCAAACCCCGGACTCGAGCCCCCAGATTTGTTAAGGATTTCAATCAGGTGAAACACTCTGCTCTCGGCCTGGTGTACAGCGCAATTGAAAAACTTATTTGATATATAGATTCAATTATTTGAAAGATGTACCACTCATATCACACCCCTTACTTAAAAATACCCCGGGTCACGCTCGACCAGGAATCAGGCGGGTTTGCAAAATGTATTATTTATTTATTTAAGATCAAAATCACAATATATATTTTAATAGGTAAACAACAATCACCAATGGGATGAAAGAACACTGAATAACATCTTTAAAGCACTAGGAATAAGCAATGAGCAAAACAAATGCAGCACAGAAATAATACTTTTGTGTTGGATCAGATAGCACTATGGTTAGAGGTTCCACCTGCAACACCCCTAAACCCCCAATAGGCAATGCAAAGAGTTGGAAGGAGAGAACAGGCATTCAGGAATACTACAGATCAAACAGATGTCCCCCACACAGAAAGAAAAAAATGAAGTAGGCTTTTCAATTGTCAGTATAACTTATAAAGTGGCACTCTAAACGTGTGGAAAAATGCTTAAATTATTCTAAATTCCTACAGGAGCCACTTTGAACAGTTGCACACAAGCATAAACAATGATTTAGTCAGCAGAAAATATGTGCAATATTAAAATACAAGTCAGAAACAAATGAAAGCTATTTCACACGTGTAAACATTTCTCAAAATGAAAATTCGTGATAAACGTTTCCATGCGTGATATTTACGATAACGGGAGAATCACACTTTCTTGGGTTCTATTGATAACTATGGGTGTTAGGGACAAGTAGGAGTTGAAATTTTGTTTCTATCACAAAAAGGGAGAGAGTTATACATGTTTTAGTGAAGGCATTTTTGCGAGTTAGGAGCGAGAATGTAAAGAGGCTTCAGTTTTAAAATCAGACAAATATTGACTATGCACTAGAGCATCCAAGCTAAGCCACCAGGACGGCACAACGTAAGAGTCAGGAGTGATTCGCGACTCAGTCCTGGTTCCTCGCTGTCCACCTTGGAGCACTAGGCTGGTCACCCGAATTAAATTAATAGATCAAAGTTGACAAAATGACTAGATGATGCTTTTACAGATAGACTGAATAAGATTTCACTATGGATTTAAACAGTATTACTTATTATGGAAGCCAGGATAGTTCAAAGATTAGGAGGGGACAAGATAATGTACGGGAATCAACAGTTTCTAGCTTCCTGTTAATACTCACAAAACAAAATGGTTTTAAGATTTTGGACCGTCAGGATTCTGGACCATCAGGATTCTGGACCGTCAGGATTCTGGACCATTGAATCGGATCTATCAGGGACTGACTGCGGGGCACATCGGACTGGACAGGGTCAGCAAGGCGCTCTGGTCACAGCACGGCACAGCGCAGCACAGGATCTGCCCTTCTTGGTTCTGGGGATATTTCAATTCAGGAGGCAAGCATTAACAGCACGCCCGGCTGTATTATTTTGCTTCCCCTAGGCTTTTGGGGTTCTGTTCTAGAATTATAGGCCTAGCTGAGAATGGTTCAGCTATGCAATAGGCCTTTGCTTTGCCAAGTTTCTGGGGTCTGGAACAAGGAAGATGTAGATTTCAGCAGCAGGGCGCTCCACCAGCAGTCAGGAGAGTGAGTGGATCTGTCTGTGTCTATGTGCTGTCAGCTGTCTCTATTTATGCTATAAAATGACACCATAAAGGGGTGTGTGTGTGCGCTGGCTTAGCTAAACTGCCCCTTTGAGCTGGGATAGGGTCAACACTGCATCTCCGCTTTGCTTTTGGGGTGATTGGATCCAGGCTGGCAGATGTCACATTTTTTGATTTGCTTTACAGTCCTCAGAGACCTCATTTTAACCACTGGTCTCAACATCGGATTTCACACTAAGCACACATTTCTACATTAGTCACTTTTATACAAATTACACACAAAGATGCCATATTTTATGTAGCATCCTTTCATCAAAATTTTGCAGATTTAGGATCTTATTTTGACTTTCTACAGAATGTTGTCCTTTTCGCTACGAACATACTTTCCAATGTTTATGGAACTTTCCACAAATGTGTGTGTTTAACATGGGAATGAGTGTATACAGTTTCACAATTCTAGCAGATATACAGACCCCACAAACCCACATTTCTTGCCATTCCTGTTCAGAATAAGCTACACGGTTGTAGTAAGTTTTCAAAAGTAGTGCTAAAATGTAGGTTCATTAATCTGCCATTTTCAGATTTTGCACCCCTTTTGATAATGAGTTATACACCTTTTAAAAATGTCCATTACATATCCGGTTAACACCAAATGGTCAGTATGTGTCCCTCTTTGAAGCATGTGGTGGCCCCCTCCTTTGGAATTTGCTTCTGTCAGCCAGGAGGTTCTTGGGCTGCAACAGTTTTACGGCCTTTCAAACCTTCAATATCCTAGATTGGAGGATGTCCATTGTTCCTTTGCACTCTGTAGACAAGATTCTGTCCCAACCTGCAATTAACACATCACTGTGAGTTTCTGCTGAGAGGAAGACCCTCCTTCTGGTAGAAAAACCTGCTTTTCCAGTTCTTTGCAGCTTCAGCCAAGCTAATTTACTTTTAAACTTAGCAAAAACCACATCTGTTGCATCACATACAAATACAATTATCTCTTGGCCTTAAAATCTGTAGAATCAAAAACACAACTAAAATATGTATTCCTTTATAGCAATAATCCTGTCTATGTTTGCTAATTCAGCAGACTTTTGAGTTTTAGGTTATTTTAAAAGCTATTTCAGTCCTCCTCTGTCAGCTGTCATTCAGGCAGCCCAGGGTACTGCACCCAGATTTTGGTATAGATGCTGTCAGTTTACAGACAATCCAGTTTTCCGATGAGTGTTTTGCTCTTCATATTAGGACTTTTTATGTTTACAATGCTTCATTAGATACATGAATTTTAGCAAAAGGCAAGATTTTAAATGTAAAAGTGTTGTGTTATAAGCATTTTGGAGTTTTTAGCAACAAAGCTAATTATATTTGTAGGCACATTGTGGGGTTTCATTTACAAAGTGCGGCTTGTCTGTCTGCACTCTGTTTGCTGGTTATGGAGCCCACTGGCACCTTTTCTGCAGGGTGTGCTCTATTCCCCCGCACATACCTCTTTTTGTGTGCTGAGCAAACGGTTTTGGTAGGTTTTTGTAGGTTATTGGCGCGCACAAGGGTTTTGCTGCCATTGTTGCTCTTTCTATCGCCATAACTGGTAGGGTGATGCCGCATAGCACAGCAGAGTGGGTCAATACATCCCACAGGTCAATGTAAGATTGAGAGCCAAAGGCCATAATGAGCTTCAAATCTGATTGTTCTGTGGGGACAACATCAGGATTAGGCATTACATTCAGAGGCAAAGGAATAATATGCTGAGCTTCTAATAACAACATAGTGGAACGAGTCTCATGCTGGATGGAAACCAGATCTGCCAGAGCCGCATAAGGCTTCTGCTCATCATAGTTTGTGAAAGAGCCAATGACAGATGATTCTGAGACCTGATCCAAGGGAGCATTATACTGGCATAATAAATCTGGTAAAAGGGAACCAACCTCCTAGTGTGCAAAACCTGATCCATCTGAAACAGCCGTGTGCACCAATGGAATAGCATCCAGCACTCTGCCTCTCAGGAACAGACCAGTACTAACAATGGAGGGGGAATATTCTAGCAAGTTAAACAGTTATTAAGGTTTGGCATTTTTTCAGAATTCCAATATATGCTATGTTAACATTAACATCCACAGCTAAGTGCCATGCAACTATGTCAGCACGGTTGTAATATCTCCTTTCTTCGGGATCAGTACCCAAGGCCTGCGCTTGTTGCATATTGTCAGTGCGTGATACAGCAGGTTTCCAGAAAGCAATGGTGAAGAGCAAAACACAAGCCCCACACCCCCACACAAATACAGACAATATAAACAGAAAATATATATTTTTCTTTTCAGACCTACCACTGATGGTGTAAGCATCTGCAGATAGTCCATGGAGCACTACATCGCCCAACACATTTCCAGCGTGACCCAACGCAAGCCGGCCACAAGCACCAGCGGTCACATGCTTGGAATCATAGTTAAGTATGTTGGGATTGATGGGATATGAAGTCCCCAAGTGGCACCCAAGTGAAAATCAATGCAGATCATGTAAAAAAAATCCATTCCACTCCAAAATCAAACAAATGTCTTCCTAAATTAAGAGGCTCCCAAAACATATATGAAAACTAATAGCAATCAGAGAAACAAGATGAAATAAAACATCAAATATTTCTAAAATGAAGCAACAGAGGGCCTGATTCACAGGCCGTTTTCCTATGGGACTGAGCCATTATAAAACATGTCTGTGAATCAGGCCCAGAATGTCAGTATGCAGTCATATCTAGTCTGTGATGGGAACAAGGATAAGTACAGTTAATAGTGGCAAGAAATGTATCCACTGAGTGACACCAATTCCTTACTACATACTGCATACAAAAATTATTCCCTACATGTACATAATTGTAAAGTGTCGCACAAGGCATCCAACAAAGCATTTTAAACAAAATGCAAAAATAGCATTTCACACAGACACTGAACATTTATACAGAGGAATACAACTCCCTTTAAAATAATAATTGAGAAGATGCCTCAAGTACCATATGTTTAACTTCCTTTTGCCAATACGCTATTGTGCACTCCAAATTATTTGTGGACCTGGCTTTCCACTATGCTCATAACTTTGAAATGATACATGGGAACACATGCAAAGTGATTAATCCAAAGTGAGTTTTTTCTAACCAACACTTTTTTGTGAACAATAAAACTCTGCCATAAGGGAAAGCAGACCAGCAGTTGCAAAGACATTGCTAGGCTTTCAATGGAATTTGCATGGGGTAGCAGCTGGTAGCACTAGATGTCCCTAATGTCATGCATGTTTAGCATTCAAAATTTATAAAAGGAGAGGAGATCCTCTATCGAGTATGAACATGGCTCATATAGCTTGTTCTTTGGAATGTCTTCCATTCATGAGGGACTCCAACCATGTTTTAGTTTGCTGCACTCTACACTGAGGAGAACTACCTTGTTGGACCTTATCAGTGAGATGAAGCTATGCCTCTCCAAGGCACAGTGATCAAGAAATCCACAGCTGGATTCCCATTAATAACTTAGGATAAAATCCCAGATCTTCGGGTTTCACCCTAAATTACACAGGATAATGCATACATGGACCCCCTTTCTCAATGTGCTTATAAGGCATATCTTCACTTCACTGATCAAACCCAACATGGCTGTAAAGGAGGGCCCTCTGCTCTCATCAGCTCTGACATCTGTGGACCCTGGCACTGGAGACGGGACAAGGAAAAAGGAAGATGGACTCCCGGATGCAGGTTCAAAGCCATCTTTAATACAGATTCAAAAGACACTGGAAGCAGCAGCGAGTTGCTACAATCATCTTGCTTTTTATATTCTTTTCAGGATGAGGCAACATTTCATACAATTTCAGAATACATTTCTGATTGGTCCCTTCAGACAAAAACAAACCCCATCCAGTTTTTGATTTGGTTGGCTTAACTGCCACTCACCAAGCCCACATTAGCTTATCATGGCATGCTCCATCTGGCTGAAACATTGACTGATTAGCCCATTCCAGTCTCAGCTAAACATAATTAAACATCTTTAAACTCATGCCAAGAAACAGTTCTTATCTGCTCTTGAGGCCCTGCCAAATTTACTTGGCAATTTATACTGTGAAAAACCTCATGAGCTCATCTTATTTGTTGCTAAGTAAGCAGCTGTTCTTGTCCAATTGGTAGCTTTCCCAGGTCTTTATCTGATTTACTGTCAATCATTGTCTGTTTTTCTTGCCAAGAAATTCTAAATATGTCATACCAGACGTGCTTATCTCTCACTAAAATGCTGCCAAAGCAAATTCAACATCAGAATGATTCTGCTCTTTTAACACCTGATTCTGAAGCCATTTTGTATTTTGGCATCCATTTTGGAATCTATCTCAGTCTGTCCAGCCTACATGTCCAGCCTTGCTTACCAAATGGCAAACAAAATAACTTTTGAGCATAACTCATTTTCTATCCAACTTCCGGACAAAGTTTTTACATATTCATGATACATGAGTAAAAATGGGAGACACCCTCCACTTGCTGGGTCTTTCTGATCCCAAAAATACATGTTGCCCCATATGTACATTCCTTCTAATAGCACTATAATCCTGATTTTTGCAATCCTGGGGCCATTGACCAGTCTCTCATGTTACCTATATTCAGTTTGAGGGGGGTGGGGTGTCTAGGACCGCTCATACAAGGCTGAACCATGCGTCTGAGGTTGCTGTTGAGAATCTTGTTCAGAGGGGAATTGCCTAGCATTTCAATCCTGGACGGCCCAGTTAAGTGGAACTAGACTGATATGCAATTGGGTATTACTTCTCTGTGAAAGGTACTGTGAGCTAAAATGTGGATGAATACCCTCCCGATTGGGAACTTACCCATAGAACCATTTTTCTATCTATGTTTGTTCTCAATAGAGGGGCTCAGAGAACATGATAAATCTTCAGTGTTCAGCCTCAATTGATTGCCTTATTTCCATGAGACAGGCGCTGTTAACTGGAAAGGTTGTGGACTTATGGTTGGAATTTTCATTTTACACTACACAACATGAGAGCCCCACTAGGGTCATCTGATAACCCAGTGTAGAGGAGCAGCTGAATGCCACTGCAGGAAGTCCCGCCCCCATCCTACCTATATGCTAGAAGCCAGAAGTCATGCCATGCATGGCACCAGTGATTGTGCCTATTCCGTGGACAGTCTTTGAGAAAAGGTTTCCGTTAAGAAAGCCCTATCTGATGAAATAGATGCAACCATTTTTGGGGCTATGTTATTATGTTAGAGCCTGGGTATTTGACTATAGATCATACACAAGACCCCTTTTGCAGGCTCTAAAAAGCACAGGTGAATGGTGTTGCAATAAAATGTAGTGAGGAAAAGGAGGAAGGATTTCAGGAGTTGAAAAAAGTTATTTGCACAGCTCTTGTTTTGGGAATCCCCAATTATGCTGAGGAAATTTTCTTATTTTCACACATGAATGGGACAGTCATGACAGCAGTGCTTGCACATAGGACTATATTAGGGTACAAACCTCTAGTGTATTACAGTGAGATTCTAGATCCAGTTATGAAAGGACACCTTCTGTGTGAACAGTCATTGGCAGCCACCACACTTGCAATTGAGAAGTCTACAAGTATTGTAATGGGCTGTGCTGTGACTATTTCTGTAGAACATGCTTTGTTTGCTATTTTAGATAATCCCAAAGTACATTGACATCCCAGAGAGCTTCTGCGTATGAAGTAATGATTTTGAAACCAACAATCAAAATTGTCAGATGTAAAATAGTGAATCCTGCCACATTTGTAGCTGAGCCAGTAGCAGAGAGTGATCATGTGCATGACTGTGTGAGTTATGTTGAGTTTTATGATGATATACGGTTCATAAAAGAAAACACATTATCAGGAGGGAGATTCTCTTTATTGATGGGTCATCAAAAATTGATCAAACAAGTTGAGAAAGATATTCTGGAGCAGCAGTAGTAAGGCATAAAGTGAATGGGAATTCGAGGTTGTAACGATAATAAGGTTACCAACTAAATTTCTGGCACAGGCAGGAAAATTAGTGGCTCTTATTGTCACACTTGAGAATACAAAGAGCGGGAAGTGACAGTGTACAGTGGCTCCTCCTATGTGGCGTCAATCGTATACTCATATGCAGGGCTAGCATGTTGGAAAAGGAGGGGCTACCTCCGAGTGGACAGTACTCCAGTTCAGTGTGCATACGTATTGGTTAGGCTTATTAAGGCACTACAGCTCCCAGCAGCTATAACGATTGTCCAATGCGCAGCGCATACTAAGCGGACAAACTTTATTTCTTGCGGAAAATGAAGCTGCAGACGTAGAAGCCAAAAGGGTTGCATGTTCTTCACATATATCGAGTTTTGATACTCCAAATAAAAGAAACGAAATAACCATGACTATGTTAATGCGAGAAAGGTTTAATCATTTGCAAAAGACCCAATTAATGGAGATTCAGGGAAGTGCACCGCAGAAAGAGCAGGAATTATGTATAGAAAGAAGATGTTCTTTATACCCCACAGAAGCATCATGGAGACAGGATAGCACGGGCAAGCCAGTGAAGCCTGTAGCGTTATTAAATATTGCACTAGAACAGCTGCATTATCCCGCACATGTGACTAGGGAGAGTCTTGCTGCAAAGATTGTGGAAGACTGGTACGTTCCTAATGTATTAGAGCACGTTGCATTCTATGTAGTGAATTCCATCTTATGTCAGAAGTTTTCTGCTAGGCATACACTGAGAACAATTCGAGGATTAATTCCTCAACCAAATTGGTCTTTTTCAGCATTTACATATTGACTATGTTGATATGCTGCAGGTGTGTATTGGATACAAGTATTTGATAGTGGTGGTGTTTCTCTTCTCTGGGTGGATCAAAGCACACCCTGATGCCACTTGCACAGAAAATGTTTTAGTGCATGAAGTTTTTCCAAGATGGGGTGTGTGTGAAGTGCTGATATCGGATAATGGGCAACATTTTGTCAATGAAGTGTTTGAACAGATAGGACTATTGTTGAGCATTAAGCACAAGTTTTCTCCTGCTTATCACCCACAATTGAACGGGATATGTGACAGCCTCAATGGCCTCCTAAAAGAAAGACACAATTGCCAAGTTCAAGCTAACTTTGAAGAAGGAATGGCTATATTGCTTGCCCTTAGCTTTATATGCCGCAAGGAATCAGCCTGGGTTGGATGACCAACTCACAGCCCACGAACTAGTGACAAGGAGGCAAATGAGAATGTCTCTTACACCTCCATTGAGTAATCAAAGTGATACCCAGAGTAGTGCTAAATTGCTAGCTGATTAAATGCACGATTATTTGACATGTATGACCTCTAGCATCTCTCTCATTTAAGAGCAACTCAAGCACTAAGGGGGTCCGTCTCAGAACACAGATAAAAACCATTCAGCAACCGGATCTTCTAAATTACTATCAGCACCTAGACTATTTGTTGGTGACACCATGCTAATAAGAAACATCACTAGGAAGTGGCATGAGCCGAGATCTAATTGCCCTTTTTGTTCTGAAAATGTTGTTCCCTCAGCAGTAAAAGTCCAAGGGAGATGAGCATGGATACATTTAAACAACGCAAAGCTATATATATCGGCGAGACCGCACCACCCCCAACAAGAAGAAGAATTTCAGCCTGTGCAGACTCGATCAATGACAAAGACGAAGGACAATAAGGATAATAGCTAATAAATTCAGATTTGTATTTGGACTGTGACTCACCATGACACACCTTATAGATATTGTAGCAGGTGTTCAATCTGTGCCGATAGTCACAGGAATATTTGAAAAAGTGGACTTTAGAATGACATTGATGTATCAAAAAAATGCCTAATCTAGAGTTTGAGTTGGATGACTGGAAGTGCAAACAATTTCCAGACTCGTTTCTCACTGAGTTTCTTTTTGGGTAGATCTATGGTTTTAACAAATGGAGATGCCCATAGACTTCTACTTGCTGTTTTTATATTTATCCTTCAAGCTTATCCTTCACTTGTCAGAAGAAATGTTGATGTTCACACTTTTTTACAGGATCCTAAGAATGACCCTGTAATCAGAAGGCTGCTTGTAGCAATAATGAAAGAGATATTGCAGTTATCTGATCTATTGCAGTTACTGGAGTAAAAGGGTTTGTTCCTTAACAAATGTAGTAAAATGAGAAATGTCGAAGCTGGCACGATTTTGGCGAATGAGCAACCCAACCAATTCCAGAATGGTGTATAATATATGCATGTTCAATGTCTATCTTTGTCTTCCAGTTTCTCTTGGTTCACACTCTCTATTTCATGGGTCCGGTAAGACAGATGTCCCTTTGATCCACCCTATCCAGGAACTATTGGAGATTTGCCCATAATTGATCAGCCAAAACCCAATACGTTGTCTTCCCATAGTTAAGCTGCTTTAGAGTTGTTTCCATGGCTGCAACCATTCGCTTGGGGAGACACAAGAGAAATGCTGAGGAGTATAATGATGGGATAAACACTTATCTAGTTAGTACAGCACACCTGGGTAATAAAATGTGGTACCAGCACATGAACAAGGTGGGAGAGAGAACATCCAAGGAGAGTTGCTATGTCTGCACTCTGATACCGTATGTCATGGTATTCATAGCTACAGAAGTACCAGTGAAAAAAGCCCATTGCCTGACACATCTTGCACTTTGCCTGACACTTCCAAGGCCGAACAGCATCCATAGTGTGGATGAATAAAGCGACAAATCAGAGAGAAGATCATTATGTGGAAGAGTTAAAGGCAAGAGAGAAGCCAGAAACAAGGCATCAAATAATAAAATATGAACAGCCTGGAATGAACAAAGCAGGAAACAGGATAGAAGAAAACAAGATCTTGAATTGGGTTTATAGTGACATTTTCGAACGTCACATTTTTTAATGCCTTTTTCTCGAATGAAAAATGCCGAAAATCAAATGTCGAATTTCTTTTTTTTTTTTTTAAAGGGGGGGGGGTTTCTGCCCCAACCCCCTGTTTTTTTTTTATTGACCTTTTTTTTAACTAACTAAACCAAAAAATATATAAAACATTTTTTTTTTTACATTTTCTTTTTTGACAAAAAGGCATTCGAAAATGTGCATTCGAAAATATGACCGGATACCATTGAATTGCCAAGACAAGAATAAGGAAGAGGTACGGATATGTTTAGAAAGAGGACAATTACAAATTAAAGGAACAGTGCTGACTCCCAAAGGATGGGTTGATGGATTGGTTGTGTGCAAAGCAGCAGCATTAATCAGATGGTGGGAAAACGTTGTGTTGAATGTTGAAAAAGAATGCAAGGATCAATGGCCGAAGATTGCAAAATTGTTGACATGGGTCGACGATAAAGGAGGACCATTGCATATAATATCTCTAAAGAATGTGTCCTTATGTTTCAGAAATAATGGCATGAGGAAAGTCGGAGAGAACGTTTGATATACCAGACATGAAGGAAGGAACAGCAGTCCTAATGCATCATTATTGGGCTTGTGGGTCCAGCGCCTACATGAAGCTGCCCAAGGACTGTGGAGGGACGTGTTCCTTAGTGCTTAACCATGTTCCAGCATTAGAGATTCCACTGAGTGACCTGTACATTGGGGAATTTCCAAAAGCGGATACCAAATTGAGAAGGAGAAGAGCGCTCAAATTTCTCAATCGAACAAGGAGGGAGTACTATTTCTCAGCGAAATCAAAATAAGCATTTGATGCTATTCCATATGAGCACAGGTTGTTCTGCAATATTCACAACTATCTTTATGCCAGGAATCCAGATGATGGCAAATGCAAAGTGGTTGCAAATCACTCGCTGGGAGCTCCTGCAGATGATCAGCACTACGATAAAGGGATTCAATGCTATCAAAGAAGAATTGAGGGCCATACGACTGATGACCCTACAGAATAGGTATGTCCTTGACATGATCACAGTGTTGGATGGTCGAGGTTGCGCCACAATCGGGCTATCATGGTGCATGTTCACACCTTCTCACGACGATGTGAATGGAACCGTGACAGAGGACATAACGTTGCTGACAAAACTGCACGATCAGATGGAAGATGAGACAGAGGACAGTACAGATGACGATTGGTTTGCGTCTATCTTTTCATGGGTTCCACAATGGATGGCGAATATTTTTAAGTTTCCTGGAGCAGTGTTAGTGATTATAATGTTTGGATTCTCTGTGATCAGGATAATAATTATACAGTGCAAGAAGACAGCAAAGAAGGCAGTAGGAATGAAGATCATGATTGATGCCGAGTCAGGGTTTGGACCCAAGGAGTTGACACATGAAGATATCAGAAAACATAGAGTGGGCAGCATTTTAGCACCTGAGGGAACAAAGATCCTCCATCCAAGAAATCACAAGAAATATGTGGGACGATGGGTATATTGTTATCTGAATGGACTGTGTAGCTACATGACCTGGAGTGTAGATGACCATGTAAAAACAATCAGAATCCCTGAAGGAAGTAGTGAAAATGTCGACTCTGAAGAAGCCTTTCTTCAAGAGAAAAAATCGAAATGTGAAGAGTGGGGAGTGTAGAGGAGCAGCTGAATTCATCTGCAGGAGGTCCCGCCCCATCCTACCTATTTGCCGGAAGCCAGAAGTCACGCCATGCATGGCACCAGTGATTATGCTTATTCTGTGGAGAGCCTTTGAGAAAAAGTATCCACTACGAAAGCCCTATCTGATGTATCACCATAGAGATGACGATCTTTTGGAAGAGATCCCCGAAGGAATAGGAAGATGAAAGAAGGAGAAGTTGCTCACATCACACAAGAGATGAGCGTGGCTCACTGAGAAGACGGCTGAAGAATAGAATGCATGGATCTTATAGAATCCAATGATGAAGTAAAGAATTGAGTAAACTGTCATATGCAAAGTGTAGATTACACGTGTGAAGAGCACTGTAGAAAGTGCAAGCCATGTAATAACTGTACAGATACAGCAACGCAAGTAGATTAACTAATCATAGACGCTAAGCTATACGTAGTGAAAAGACTGCAGAGGGTGTCTCCATTACATATAGAATCTGGACCTTCGTGTCACAATTTTTGTAAGCTTAAGCCCATGAAGAAAATGGCTGAAAACTGTGTCACAGCAAGAACGCAGCTGGAATTGTGAAAGACCGAGACAGGCTGTCTGGCCTGGTATCAAAGGCTGGAGCAGCCAAGAACTGGTTATCTATCCTTGAAGAACAGTGAACGTGAGAAGCTGCGTCATTCCTTGTTAAGGTGCGAAAAAACAACACCATGAGTGCCAAGTTTATTCATTTAATACAATTAAATGTTAGAAAAGGAGTCGAATTACAGTCTCCTGTCATGTGGGTCATGGATGAAAATAGAAGGTGGGCATGCAGCTCTAGACTTGAGATAAGCACGTGCTCACACTCCCATATATTTTCAGGAGCAAGGATATTTTGCAAGGCCAAGTTCAAAAACAGTGTGCATGGCAGAAGGCATGGACGATGAGAGAGGGTGGGCTAATTGGGTTGTGAGACATGGGCAAGTCCACCCACTGACATCTGGGGTGCTAGCTTACCTGCTGCTAGTGAGTTGCATGTTCCAGAAGGCCATGAGCATGCCAACCAATTATAGAAGGCCATATAATGAAGAGCCATATAATTTGATATCCAATGATGAGCTGTGTGTCAATTAACTGTTGAAGATGATTTGCACTAGGGGTGGGCATGAGTTGTCCACCTGATTGTAGAGACCCAATCACAATCCGTTCCCACATAAAAACTGTACTTAGGTGTTCACCTTGAACGTATCACGACCCCTTGTAGGTTGTTCTTGTTTGCCACGTACCATGAAGTCACGTATGACAAGTTTTTACTGTATAAATGATGTTTTTTTATGTAATGCTTTGAGTGAGTAAGCGAGATTGAGTGTGATTATGCTGTTCGGTGTCCATTGATGTACGTTGTAACTCCCTGATTTAGACAATTGATATTAAAACATTTAAAAGATGTAGCCTTCTTCCTGAGTTGGTTTATTTGGTGTAAGAGTTAATCTGCATCAAATCTACTGCACGATAATAGGAACATGGTAAGTCACACATGTTACAATAATCATTTTGTTAAATATGCTATTTCTTCATCCCACTGCATGTTGGCACTTATGTATTGTTGTCACACTGTTCTCTTTCGAACCTGGAAGCCTGAAGGTTTTGCTTCATAAGTGACTGGCCATTTGCAGCTGTTGTAGTCTACTCTCATGGGCCAATTAGGATTGGGGGATCGCTTTATTTTGTGTGCGCTGGTTTCCACTCTTAGACGTTTGCATGAAAAGGTTGGCAGCTAGTGATACCATTCCCTCAAACTTCCCACAAAGTTTGGAAATAGTTATCAGAGAGATTATGGTTCGGGAAGATATCTTGCGCTCAAACCACAAAACATCTGTAGCATTTCCATGTAGGCAAATCATAATTTGAGAAATTAAACTTATTTTTGTTGTGAATCATCACTGAAATGGATCTTTTGGAGTGACACCGGATTTTGCTTTTACTAATATTGAGTGACATTGGACTTGTAACAAGAAATGCTACAGATATTTTGTGGTTTGAGCGCAAGATATCTTCCCGAACCATAATCTCTCTACTCTCATGGGCCATTGTCTCAATTCTGGCTGTGGGTTAGGCAAAAGTGCTCTATGTGAACTCTGGTCCAATTTTGACTTTTTATACAGGACAAAGACAACTGTTGCAGTAGTTTGAGAGCTCAAGACTAGCGTTGTTAGGCAACAAAATAATTATTTATTTTTTGTGACTTGGAAAAATAAAATAAGAACAGATCAGCAATAACTAAATATGTGAAACAGAGGCAAACATACTCATGTTTGTCTTCAGCTACCTAACGTTCTGATTTCCCAAACATTGTATATCCTGTGGTATGTTCTTGTCCTTCCCAATAATCACAGCATTTTCACCCCCCCCTTCCTCGCAGAATGTATCAATATCCTCCTACCTTTCTACCTCTCATCCACCCGCCTCTTAACATGTCTGTTTAAACATTTGAACCACTTCTCCCCATACATTATCTTCCTTCTTCCCATGTTTCCTACTCACATCAGTCTATTTTCTGTCAACCTCCTCTTACTCATCACATCCACATCAGTCTTGAATGACAGAGTTTGATTCATCCTTGTAGCTCCTCAACTAGTATTAGGGCTCATGTCCCATTGTTGCTGTTTCTATTTTGTGTTTCTAGCTTTGTTTGTGTCCTGAACAGGAAGGGACTCTACTCCACATCATACCACACTAGTTTGACTGTACTATTTTTCCGCTTTACCTACATTTTGAAACCATGTCATAGTGGGTTGTGATTTACAAAACATCAATTATTGAATATCCAAATGTTATTGTGTTACATTGGGTAGCAAGAATGCACAAGGCCGACAACCAACACTGGACTGGACCCAATCTGATTGCTGCAATTGAATGCATTGAGTTGTGTATAAATATATGCTTGTAGACTCTTAACAGGCAGCGTGACGCTGCCAGCACTATGCAAGACAATACAACTCACTCTGTAGAAGTGTTCAACATCCTCTTACCTTCTCACTCTTCCTCGCATATTTTATCCACTCGCCACCTTCACTCGCTCGTATCATTACTCTTGCTCTCAAACCCTCCTCTCCCTTAGCCCTATTGCTGTCCCTTCCTCTCATTCTCAGGCCCCATTCACTTTAACTTCTCCTTTATCACTCTATTTTTATCCCCCATTTAGACTTATTTCTTCCTATGTGACCATTTATTTCTCTGTCTAACCTCTTTTGTAGACTCTCCTACATGTCAGCCTGAAATGACACCTGTCTGTACCCATGCTAGTCATGGCACAGGAATACCTTTCAACATGGGTTCTGGCCACAGTAAAACAATTGCCTCAAGCAGGTTATCTTGTTTCCCACAAACATTGTCTTACTAAAAATATTAACCCATCTGTGATGCTAATTCCTTTTTTTGTATTTGTTTTATTTTTCTTTTATTAGGAAATATTTACAAATTACAAAGTATCCTCATATCAAATCACAATTTGCCCAGATAGGTCATCTAAATTCCACAAGCATCATTACATTCAATCATCTATAAAAAGAAACCAGTTCTTAATCCTTTTCGTCTTTAAAAATGCATTCAAACAATTTCATACCAGCTAAAACCAAACTAATTTTTTCCCCTATTAAAAACATTTGCCACAAATCCATAGCTGATAGGGACCTTGCCTGCTCCAAGAAGGCTCCCAAGTAATATATACTTGACCCCACCAGGACTTAACACATTGTCACCAGATGGAACAATGTTTCATTACTCTCCACAATATCTACATCCTGCCCTCCTGGCCAGCTAGACTTCTCTCGGTGGGAGAATAATAAAACACAATCTCATAAACAACTACCAAAAAGGAGCCGAAGGGAACTTTTGCGAATACAAGGGGATTTGATTTAGGGTTTCACTCGCTTGGTCAAGCTATAACATCAATTTATTTAATGTTATTAGTTCCTGGGTAGTAATCCAATCACGCTCTTGCATTTATTTTTCACTTTCAACGGATTTCCAATCAACATCTCTAGTGGAATATCACCAGATCTACGTAGGGCCCTTCATTTCTCCTTCCAAGTACCAAACCACCTATCCCCAAATAATAAATAACTATGTCTCAGGAACTCAAATGGGACAATGCAATCCAGAGTCATACTTTTCCTAAATGGTGAGATTGTTTTCCATATTACGATTGACTCCATTGATGCTAATTCTAAATTGTGCCAGTTTTAAGTTTAATATTAATATACCACTGACAAGAAAACTTCATTTGCCTCCAGAGTTGTATGGGTGAATGTGAAGTACATAAACGTTTCTGTTATGGAGGTTTTGAAAGGAAATCAGCTTAAGAAAACCCATGATGGGCAAAGGCGGCCGGATAGGATGGCCACCACTGGATCTACATAAAACAATGTTGGATACCCTGGATCTGAAATTAGTGGTGATCTATGATGCAGCATGTGAGAGGGGACATCTACTGGAATATGTGCTAGTAGCAAACAGAGCGGTCTTTCAGGCCAATCTCACTCATAAAAATGAATGCAAAGACATTGGCTTGTACCAGCTGCATTCACCGGGTCCCTGCCCATCTTTTGAAATGCTACTCTTTTTACTACCAGCATAGATTCTGGTAGACACCCTGTTGCAAATATACTGGCAAGGTGCCTGCCACAATACCTAGAACGTCTATTACCCCAACAATGAAATCAAGACCAAACAGGTTTTAAAATCCAAAATACGCTCCCCTAAAAATGTGAGGCTCCTGTTACATATCATCTCAGGACATTCGGGAGAGGAGGATTTCCCTCGTTACTAAAAAAAACATTTGACAGGGTGTGTTGACATTCTATATAAATTCAGCTTCAAGAGTCGCTTTCTTCAAATGATCAGATTGCTATAGCAGTGGTGGTCATAGATGGACACACATTGACCACATTCTCACTATATATGATTGCACGACAAGGCTACCCATTATCACCACTGATTTATGCACTTGCCATAGAACCATTGAGCATCAGAATATGTATGGAGGGCAGTCTAAGAGGCCTCACAATGACAGACACAGAGCATTGTATCTCCCTTTGTACTGATGATGTATTGCTATACATCAGACACATGTGTGGTGGGTCTCCCATGACTATGCACAATTTAATAGAATATGTATAAGTGGCTGGATACAAAATCATTTCAGAAAAATATGAGGCAATGCAACTTCGAATAGATATAGCATGGGATCATGTGGGGATCTCACCATTCAAACTACAATCAAAATCAATGAAGTATCTGGATCTGCAGATTGACGTGAGTTATACTGAGTTGATTCAAATCAATTATATGCCTATAATGCATAAGATTGAAGGAGACCTGATGAAATGGAACATCCTACCGCTGTCACTTACAGGTCGAATAAATGCAGTAAAAGTTAACACCCTACTGGAGCTAGCATATCTGGCGAAGATGCTTCCATTACCCCCACTGACACCTGCGAATCAGGATCTAGAGGGACAGAGTGGGAAATTCATATGGCGCCATACAAATGGCACCTACCATTACTGCAGGATGTCGTAGCTCGGGACCCCATGAATCATAGTACAGGTCCGATTGGCTCGCTACAGAAAGAGGCGTGTGGAACAATTCTTTGCGTTCCCTGCTCTTAAAATAACAGAGAAAGATTTCAAGACCCCAGCGCTTTACAAAAGCAATGCTGTAGATTTCCCAAATCATATACAACACCTTGACGAAGATGCAGGAGAGCTGGACAAATAACTCCAGACTCCTGTTCATGAGCACCACAATAGTAGCAACAAAAATAAGGGGGAATATTCCCCTCTTGTCACGAGCATCCCCCCCCCCATAGCGAAGAAACACATGTTGGTGTTAATCCAATCACCTGTGATTTTGTTTGGTGTAAAGCAAATGTTAACTAAGTTGATAAGATAATAATAACCTGTGCCTTTTGTTTGATATAAATCTAATGATATCTAAAACATTTGTGCATTAATGTTAATAGACAGTGTTAACTAAATCAGCTGTGCTTTTGTTTGATTCAATCCAGATATGGTAGCTCTTGTGCTTTGGTTTGATGTAATCGAAATGTGCTAACTGACATTTTTGTGTGTCTACTGACAACCAAATGAAGTTAAATATTTCACAATACAGCAAGTATTTGTTGTTATCCCATTTTCAACAATGGCCAGAACAAAAATAAAGCCATTGGTTTAATGAAGTGGCGTAATTGTCAAGCGAGAGTGGATGATCACCTCCCCTCAACATCAAAATCTTGCATGCAAAAAAAAAATGATGGGAAACTGGAGCTCCCATCATGGAGGGCTTATTATATGGGAGCACAAATGACATTAGTTAAAAGATGGCTCAATGAAGAGGATGACACTAATTGGTGTCTAATGCGAGCTAGCCCTCATGCAATCCTCCACCCTGCAGGAGTTCCTCGCTATTCCACTATTCCACTCACAAAAGTACCCAAACATATCAAGATACATCCCATATTGGGCTTCGCTCTGCAACAATAGGACTGCATGTTCAAACAGACGGGAACTGAGACAAACTGTATTCCAGTGTGGCTCATCATACGAGCACTGTTGTCTTTTTTTACGACCGAGCAACTGAAATGTATGCAGTAATCAGATCGGCATAATATCCAAATTATGCACATATATGATGACGCTACACCACTACCATTCCATGAAGTCAAAGAAAAACTGGGCTTTACATCTAATGAGTGTTGTGGCATGTCAAATTTTTTATTAAAATAAAAGGATAAAGTCTGTCTTTTTCTAACACTATGGGTGTTCCCTACTTATGTTATTAACTAAGGTGCTCGTCGGTCAGTCATGACATGTCCATAGGGAATTTGTCCATATCCAAAACTGTCCTTGCTGACCCTACCACTATGAAATAATATCTTGAGTTAGGAGAATAACTCCCTTGACCTGAGGGTACCTTTAGTACCAGGCTTTAGTACCAACAGTCTCTTTTGACTTCTTGGACCAGAATACTTCACTTCACTTCTATGGTTGGGTTATTGGTCTCTCTTTAATACATAATCAACAAATAGTCTGTAGCGACTTCTTGGATTACGCTCTATTGTTCCTTAATTGGGTTATTGTGTTTTCTCTCCTCTTTAGGGATCCTTATTGGGAGTCTCTTATCAATTCTCCTTTCTTGGTTGCAACTCTCTGAGCTCTGTTGAACTTTGCTTATGGTGGGATTCAATTACTTAATTCCAGTAGGCTCTTTGTCATCTCTGGTTTTCTGGTGAAAACTATATTTATTTTGTGTGATGTGCCAATGTAGTTCCCCCTTTTCCCCAGTTCACAATAATTGAATGTTGTTTGGTTCACATGTATCTGCATTTCATATTTTCTACTGTGCAGTATAATGATTTCCTTGGTTCCTCTCAGGTTTCCCCCTTTCCCCACCTTCGATTTGACAGGAGAAAGCCTTTGGGAGCCTTCTTTCTTCGAGACCCTTTCTTGGTTCACAGATCTATTACTCCTTCTCCTCCCTGGCATCTTTCTCGTTGTGCTTTCCTGTGTCTCCATTGTTGTGTCCCAGTCTTCTGTTGCATGACCGGTCACCCCACAGTCTTCTCTGGTTGGATCAGTGAAATTGTTTTGACATTTGGTCCACCACATACCCCTTCTTGTGGTCTTCATTACAACATCTATTTGGGCTCCTGACCGTGTGCTTTCCCCTTTCTTCATGGTGTCCTGGTTGGGTATTTCATGACAAGACACCCAGCAACCTTCTCTGGCCAGAGGTATCGCCAACGTACTTTGTAACAGTCTTGATAGCACGTTCAATTATACTCCTGTCATTCCTTTCTCTTGTGCTCAGGATTCGCTGCAGCTCTGGTGTACAGCTCTATGATGTTGGGCGAGTTCAAAACTCGCAGGCTTTCAGATTTCCTGAGGATGAATGCCGTTTGGGGCCTCCCTTGGCTTGCAGATGTGGTTCTCTCTCCTCTTCATCTCGTTGTCTTGCGTCTCTGTATCTGAGTTCACCTTTATCCACATACACATCTCAGTGGATGGGACATTCTGATTTAAAGAGACATGATCTTTTTACATAAAAGTACCATTTCTATTGGGAGTCTCTTCATCCCAGTATTGATACTTTGTCATTGTAGTTTCTTCACCCCAGTCTTGATAATTTACAGGATTTGGTATATCATCTCATGTAGGCTACAGTATGTGCCGCCTGAGGGAGTTCCTCACGGGAACGGGAGTGCTTGTCCCCAAAGGGGGAATCTCTCCAGGTGAGGTCTCACTTGCCTCTACCCCTAGGGAGGGTATTCTGGAGTGGGGTAACCTCTCTAGCCTCGCAGGAAGGGGCTCCCCGATTGGAGAAGAGAAGCATTCCCTTGATTTGTCACAGTGGTTACAGTACAATGCATTTGTATCACTAGTGAAATCACATATTACAGACCTAACAGACACTAGATACATTTTGACAGGCAAATGCGAGCTTGTTAGAGATAGTGCTGATTTTCCCAGGGTTAAGTCATGTAATACAATGCACATACTTATTAATTTAGGTAGGAAGTGGGTTATTGCTGCCAAATAGTCAGAGGAACTAGATTTGGACCTTGACGTAGAAGATTCGTATTCATCCTACACAGTGATTAATGAGGTCTCACCCAATCTGAAGCAATAGGGAAATACAATATAAATTGATACAACGTGTATATTATACCAATATCAGACTCTATGCAATGAAAACAGCGACAACTCTTACTTGCCGGAGGGGATGTGGACAAGTAGGCACTATGGGACATATACTTTTGGCATATCCACAGATTAAGTCATTCTGGGTAATGGTTCTGACAAATATCTTGCATTTGCAGGGAACCTCTGTGACAGACTCACATTATTATTATTATTATTCTTATTATTCTTATTATTATTATTATTATTATTATTAAGACTCACGTTATTGCTTGGGTTGGAAATGGAGTACTGGCATGAAAATGGTGTGGTGAGGGGAGTAACACACATCATGCCCGTCACGGCCCATGCAGCTATCCTTCTTAAATGGAGATCTGAGACACCCCCAGAAAGAGAGAGCTATGGGAGTACCTCCTTTCGAAAAACAGGCCTATATTATGTGATCTGGTAGCTCATTTCTTATAATATAACCATGTTCCCTTGATGTGTCCGACAATGACAGTGGTGCGACAATATGAACAACCAGAGATTGAATGGTAGCCGGGGAGTTTTGCGAATAGAGGGGTGTCACCAAGCAATATGTCATCAAGGTGTTGATATATACAGCACGAATACCTATCATATTAGTTGTGATATATGACCAAATGCTATATCTGTAACAACAGTATGAAGTTTTGTAGTATTCATAATGTGTCAACAACCGCGATCATGCCTGTACCCTGTAACCAAGTTATTGCAAGTAACAGCGCCTCAATGCCCCTGGGCTGCTTGCGCGCTATATAAATATAAATAAATAAATATACTATGATGACCACGCTATTCGTGAATACACAATGATCTAATGTCTGCCTGGCATAACCTGGTCAAAGAGGAAAATATTAATGTTGTCATATAGCAAACATAAATAACAAAAATATTAGGATTGGGGGTGGGGAGTGGGGAGGATAGATAAATGTGTAAAGATGTACTACTGATACGATGGCTAGCGTAAGTACATGGATATTTGCTATATTTGCCTGTATTGTTGAAATGTTAAAATATTAATACAAAGAATGAATAACAAAACAAGAATACCCATGAGGGAACTGTTGAGGAGAATGAGAACATATGGAAATTAGGCCGATTGATGTCTTGAAGCATGGAATAAACAGTACTTCAAGACAGTTATTTTATAATTCACAAAACAACAAAACAGAAGCTTTGACGATTACACGTGATGCAAATCCTGAAATAAAGAATACCATTGGGGCTTCAAACTGCAACTGTAGATGCACAAAAGAAACTGAGATAAGCCAAATGCTACAATACAACATTCAGACAAAGTTTTATATATAAAGAAAACATATGTATTCAAAGAAAAGAAGAAACAGCATGCTGCAAGAATTGCTGCACAAAATATGGAAGCCGAGCTTCTATTTGGTGTTCTGAGCAATTCCTGCCAATCTTCATTCTCAGCGACCAGAAGCTTTCACAAAGATGCTCCTTTGGGCAATAGTACTCAAGCATCTTTCTCTAAAGCTAGTTCTTCACAGGGATTACAACTTGGTATGCCGCCACATAAAAACATTCACATCACAACATTTACACCCTGTGCTATTTACAGTCCTTTCACAAAGGAGTGAATGTCATAATTGGGATCAATGTCCCACAAACTGCAAACTCTATATTTACATCCTTATATATCCATTGCAAAACACTGGCAATTGTTATATTTGACCAGGGACCTCCGTTTCATCCATAGCAGAAAATCAAAGGAATACTAGTGTCTCCTATGTTGGAAGTCTTTTTAATGCTGAATGTGCGAGGTGTGTTTTACAAGATAAAAACCATATGCTAAAGCAAGAACTCGAAAAGCAACATTGAATGTCATTTGACAAGCAACCTATAACCCAGAAGGATCTGCACAATATGAATGCAACATATGCATAAAAATGACAAAAGGGAACTTTAAATATGACTAATAAAGGGAACAGTGCACTGCTATCAAAATCTTGTTCCACAATGCCTCGTGGCTGTGCCCACTTTGTGGCTGATTAAGACATTAGGAGCTTCAAGACAAACCCAATGTTTTAATGTCATAAAGAAGATGCTGAATTGATTAATAACTCCATGGGGATATGGGATTCGTGGGGTCTTTACTGCTTTTCAATAAAGACAATCACAGCCATTGTAGCATTGGCAATGTATGCACTAACTAAATTAAACAGTGCTAGCAAAGACTTCCACGGGGTTATGAATGGAAAATGCTACTCTGGATGGATAATTCTTCAGCGCTTCAACCAAACTGTCCCTCCTGAATTACAACCCGAAGTACTGCAAACATCAGTAGTGTCAGCTAGTACACACTTATGCCACAATATATTGTTTGCAATCCACAGATGTTTTACACTACTTGAATACAAAATTAAGCCTTGCTTTTTAGAAAACATGTTCTTGATCACTGCACTGCTCATGAGTGATGAATGGTTGGGTTGCTGGGTGTTATTGATGAGCTATTGAAGTTTAATCTTCTAGCAACCAGTGTTCAGGGTGTGTATTGTGACTTCAACATGGAGTGTGGGTTGCGAGGTCAGGTGGGTGCACTCAAGGGTGTAGAAGGGTTAGGTACATGGATGGAGTGAAAGCGGAGGAGCAAAGGATTTAGGGAGGGGGCATTGTAGGATCAAACTAAGACTCAGCAAATGCTCATTAGTTCCTGCAGCTGGGTATATCAATTGAGAGCTAACTAATGTTCAACTATATTGAGCAGTATTGAGGCTCATCTAATTCCCAACTACAGTCCAGGTGAAGATCAGCTCATGAATGCTCGTCCTTTGATGCTCAAATTATGCTGATCTGTGTACAGCAGAAATGAGGCTCAATTTCAGTGAGCATTAGTTAAAGTTGAGTAATCCAATTTGAATGAGAACGTCTCTGTGAGTCCTCACTGAGGCTCAACCAAATTATGCAAAGGAGGTTTAATTAAAGCTCAACTGGTGAGGCTCAGTTAATGTTCAACGCTAGCGTCTGTTGAGGTTGATCAATCTAATGTGCGTGTGAAAATCTCTACCAACACTCATGACGAGGCTCAACTTCACTTGAGTTGAGCAATAGTTGAAAGTCACTCGTTGAGCACTCTATTCATGTAAAGTTGGGGAGGTTACCCTAAATCACAGCCAAACAATGTCATGTTCAATTCAAATGCAACAGTAATAACGTGTTTTCACTGAAAACAAAACATGCCCCACCTGCCTGTCTCACATTATCTTTTCACTGCATGAACGTTCATAGGCTGAAACAGATTGTGGTCAAACAGATTTCTGTATGAAGTGAAGGGTAATACGGGGTACAGAAAAACAAGCCTGCCCATCCGACACCTGAATAACATTCTAATATGTAGGGAAGCCCTGGAGGCACACCCAGTTAACACATTCACTTCAACAATTGCATTTTCAAGGTTACCACAGTAACCAGAGAGCAGGTTCCTTCATAAGAGCGGGCTATCCTGCCAGCATGCTCAGAAATCACAGACTTGCTGGCCTGTTCCTCATGCATTAAACATTGAAGCGGACATATAACCATCCCCCTCATGTTATCCAAATACACCTGGAACCAGATGCAATAGTACACAGGTAAAACAAACATTGGAGTGGGGTGGCAAAAAGGAACACGCGTCCAGTAGGTCTGCCTTTTAGACTTGTTTACTGTTTCAACAGCATCTATAGATTATACATATTTCTATGCAATTCTCGGAGGATTGTTAGTTATGCATGCACTTGCAAACAACATAATATAGAAGAAGATAAGTTCTAAAAAGTTCAAGAGAACAGGTTCTGCCCAGCAGTATCTGCCTCTTTGCTAAACGAGAAGCCCACATGATCCAAACAAAGTTCAAGAGAACAGGTGTGCCCAGCAGTGCTATTTTCTAAGCTGGAAAGCAATCTATATGAAGCTCAATAGAACAGATGTGTCAAGCAGAGTCTGTTTCTGAGTAGGAAAGAAGTCTATATAATGGTAAATGTTTTTCAGGCACAAACATTCTTTGTGGAACAAACATGGAAGACACGCATTTTCAAGCGGTGCTTGATGCTACAATTGCCCCACTATTGCCTCCATGCCCAAGGTGCCATTGGACTTCATCTCAACGAGCCCTTGGTGTTACCCGTTTTCTTCCCGTCGCCTTCATCACCGGCTGAGAGGACTTTGCCCTCGCTGGATGTGGCTAAAGCGCTGAAGTTCTATGTGGACCACACAAGTTTTCAGAAGGCATCACAGATGTTTGTGAACTTTGGTCCTGTGAACCAAGGGAAGGCCCTCTCCAAGGCTTCC
Organism: Ambystoma mexicanum; assembly: GCF_040938575.1. Taxonomy (NCBI): domain Eukaryota; kingdom Metazoa; phylum Chordata; class Amphibia; order Caudata; family Ambystomatidae; genus Ambystoma; species Ambystoma mexicanum. The sequence continues at coordinate 132,817,873 of NC_090935.1, read as the reverse complement.
ATTTCCAGGTGGCTCTCCGGCTGCATCACCCATTGTCACTGGTTGGCAAACTGACTGTTGCCTGGCTGTCCGAGAGCCCATTCGACTAGAGCGATTGCTGCAACTATGGTGTTCCTGTCGGGTGTACCCCTGCTGGACATCTGCAGGGCTGCTACGTGGAGGTCGACACACACTTTCACAAGATTCTACTGCATCGACCGGGATTCCAGGGAAGAGTCTGGAGTCGGCCAAGCAGTGCTGCTCAACCTGTTTGCTTGAAGGTGAGACTGGTGAGGAGGTAAGAGATGCTTAATGTTAAGATGTTGAAATGCTTAATGTTGAGCCTTGCCACCTCCCCTGGTTGTGCATGTGTGTACTGCTATGTATTATTTATTCATGAGCTTGTGAATCCATGCCAGACCCCCATGCTGGAGAAAAAACAAGTTACTTGCCTGTAACTGTTGTTCACCAGCATGATTCACCTTTGAACCCTCCCGCCTATCCCTTTATGTCTCTTCTCTTGGTCCTACTGCCACTTTGCGTGCTACCAAATCTGGGGATGGCTGCCAGAGGAGGGGCTTGGGTAAAGGGTAGTCAGGCTGGGGGAAGTGTGTCCCAGAGACCAGTGGTTGGTTGTTGGGAGAAAGACAGTTCAGAAATGAAACAGATTTTTTTTCTTTGCAGGGGATTTCTGTCTGCCTAATCTGGTGCTCTCCGTTTTAAACCTCCCACAAATGCAGGATGGCATTTTCTAGAGTTTTGACTTTCAATGTCAACCTGTTGTCAATTCCCATGGATACTCATCCGAAATGATGCATGGCATCTTCCCTTTCTCATGAAAGTGCGAAAAACAGCATAACTTTCCTTCAGCTCTTATTAGGCACAAGCTGGCACCTTATTCAAAACAGTCCTTGAAGAACTGCAAAAGGGAGAAAGATAGATTTGCTAGTGGAATACTGTGCACAATGTTAGTTCACATTAAAATGCAGAATTTCACTGAGGCCCGAATTTGTTTTTGCAGATTTCACTGAGGCTTCAAGAAAATGTCCATTATAACTCTGTGCACACCCAGACGCCATGTTTTAAGTGAAAAAGCATTATAATTCAGAAGCATTACATAGCACCATTTGAACTCCTGCATTCATGTCCATTGAGAATGCTGACTTTAAAGGCCATCTTTCTATCGGCTCGAAGAGTGAGTGAGCTTCCAGCTCTTTCTTCCAAACAACCATTTACAACCTTTTTTAAGGATAAGGGAGAAAAACCAAAAATCAAAACTGCTAATGTAAATTAAAACGGATAAACTGAATAGAATGTGTGAAGTCGATGAAAGGAATGAAGTGGTTGAAAAGAATAAAGTGAACGAAAGGAATAAAGTGGACGAAAGGAATGAAATGGATGAAAGGTAGGAAGTGGATGAATTAAACGAAGTGGACAAGAGGAATGAAATAGATGCAGTGGGTGAAATGGATGCTAGGGATGAAACGGATGTAATAGATGCAGCGGACGAATCAGATGCAGTAGGTGTAATGGATGAAGTGGATGGAAGTGACGAAGCTGATGGAACGGATAAAGTGGACGGTACGAATGAAGTGGACGGTACGAATGAAGTGGACGGAACGCATAGAGTGGATGGAACGGAAAGAGTGGATGCAACGGATAGAGTGGACGAAACAGATGAAGTGGACGGAATGGATGAAGTGGATGGATCGGATGAAGTGGACGGATCAAATTGAGCGGACGGGTCAGACGGAATAGCTAGATCGGACGGAGGGGATGGATCAAATGGAATGCAAAGAGTGGATAGAACACATGGAACGGACAGAGCGGATGGAACAGACAGAGCGGATGGAATGGACAGAGTGGATGGAACGCATAGAGCAGATGGAACGGATAGAGTGGATGGAACGAACAGAGTAGATGGAAGGGATGGTGTCAGTGGAATGGTTGGAGTGGATGGAACGGATGAAGTGCTTGGAACTGATAGAACAGACGGAGTGCAATGAGTGCAAGGAGTGCATGGAATATACAGAGTCCATGGAATAGACAGAGTGCATGGAATAGACAGAGTGCATGCAATGGACGGAGTGCATGAAATGGACAGAGTGCATGGAATAGACGGAGTGCATGGAATGGACAGAGTGCATGGAATGGATGAAGTGCACAGAATGGACGGAGTGTACGGGTGCATGAAATGGATAGAGTGCATGGAATGATAGATAGAATGCATAGGGTCGATGGAGAGCGTGGAACGGATGTAGTGCATGGGATGGATGGAGTGCATGGGATGGATGGAGCGTGTAGGGCAGATGTAGCACGTGGGAATGATGAAGTAGATAGATATGGAGTGGACAGAATGCACAGAATGGATAGAATGCACAGAGTGGACGGAACGCACGGAGCGGATGGAACCATCACCGCGGATGAAGCAGATGGAGTGCATAGAACGAAGGGAGTACATGAAACCGGTGGAATGCATGGAATAGTTAGAGTGCTTGGAAGGGATAGAGTGCTTGGAAGGGATAGAGTGCTTGGAAGGGATAGAGTGCTTCAAACGGATGGAACGGATGCAGTGCATGAATGCATGGAATTGATGCAACGGATGGAGCGCATGTAGCAGATGGAACACATGTAGCAGATGGAGCACATGTAGCGGATGGAGCACATGTAGCGAATGGAGCACATGTAGCAGATGGGGCACATGTAGCGGATCGAGTGCATGGGATGGGTGGAGAGCGTGGGACAAATGGAGTGCATGGGATGGATGGAATGCGCTGACGGATGGAGTTCAGATTTCAGTAAGATCTAAACCACCTACTGAAAACCACCATACCTCATCACCACGCTCACTCTCTCCTATACACCATCACTCATCTAGAACACAGCGATACTATGATACATTCGGTATAGCTGTTCTCATACTAACACCAGCCACATAGTCCTCATCACCTTATTTTTAAAAACAGCTGGCTCAGGACACCCCCCAGCCTATGCGTCTCCTGAGCCCTCAGCAGCCAGAAATCACACTGGGTATCAACCCACCAGAATGACCAAATATTTCTGATCTCCCAACCACCACACCTACTGCTAAGAAGCCGCTATCATGCAAGTGCCACACTGGCTGCACACATAGCCGGTGCACCCACGCATCTTAAGACTTCCTCTCTCTCTCTCTCTCCACTGACTTGAACTACGGTTCCCAAGGGCGTTCAACCTACTAGCGCCTTGAGATCATACCAATGATTCATAAGGCGCTATATAAATGCAAAGTAACATAACATAACATATAGGTTCAGCGGTGGGCCAGCACTGATGATGTTATGGTTTTTATGTTTGAAAAGCACTAAAGATGGCTAGCTCCATTCCTTCAGTACTTTTCCTATGGTATTTTAGACTGTTCACTGTTGATGACGTGTGGGTTGCAGCCAAACCCATTCATTAACTTTAAATAAAAAATGAAAGAGACTGTCATTCGTATTTATACACTTATAATCCATCTTTCATGAAACTCATGTATCGTACCAAAACTCTTGATGTGTGACTACATCGGAGAATTTGCTGGGCAGTTTTTCAGGCATCAGTGAACCTGAACTATTCAACACCTTATTATTTTCGCTTTCAGAGTTTAACACTATTTTACCTCTGACAAGGCCATGACGGACAACATGTTTTTAGGAATTTTCCAGAACTGACTGAAATCCGAGTGGGAAATGAAGACACATGGAAAACGATGTTGTTATCTAGAAAACATCTGGTATTCATGTTTGTTCCAAATTGAGTGTAATTGTTTTCACAACACTCACTTCAAATGTAAGGTAATTAACACCAGGAGTATACTATGGATAACTTGAGTGTTGTGTTGTGAGTTAAGGTCACATTAGTAGTATGAGACACTCTATTTATGTAAGTATGGTTTACTTATGTATGCATATAAATTTAAATACACATATGTAAGTGGTGTGTGTGTGTGTGTAGTGTGTGCGTGTGTGTGTGTGTGTGTGGTGTGTGTTTTTATTAGAGAACTGACCTTGTATGGAGCTTCAAACTTCCTATAGAAACAAGCCGGCTAAAAGCGAAATAAGTCAAATCTCCCACCAAAGATATGCAGGTTCGCTAATCCAATTGCTGTGCTGTTTCTCCAGGCCTACTCAATAGTAATGTCTGAGCAAAGAAAGTGACATTTGAAGTCAGAGCAAGTGGAAGTTCAGTGATCAGCCTTCGCAGCATCTTATCATGAAGACAAATCCCCCGTATTGCCTCTTTGTGTGTATGCTAGGTCCTGGAATACCTGTGTTCCTTTAAATAATGTAAAATTGGAAAACTATTGGGCAAGCAATGTTCACCAACAAGAGTATAATTATCGATTGGATGAAACATTGTTGGGATCTTCGTAAACGTATATGTGAGAAACATGTGGGCCATAAAGTGCTCTCAAAATGGAACTGGTGGAATATCCATATGTCAGCCCTGGACATGGCAGTGATGCAAGCTTACAAGCAGTAGACAGGGTAGGTGCCACTGTGGACACTGTAAGGAGCGGTAAGAAGGAACCTGCTGAATGTTTGAGTAATGAGTGTTTTCAAAATGTTGTTGCATAGGCTTGAGTGATTGTTTTCACATGTTCATTGCTAGATGCATATATGTTAGAAGTCAAGGTATGCTTCAAGGCCAGCACAGAGGACATTTGTGCAGGGCATGTGTCTGGTCGTATGTCACGCCCTGTTGTCAAGATACGACAGCGTGCCATTTCTCAGAGACCCTTCAGTTGCTCTTCTGCTGGAGCCAAGGTGTTCTGAAGCATTGCAGGAAAGTATGTCCTAATAATAAAGTGGGTAGGTGTAGTCACAAAAGACATTGGGCCTCATTACAAGTATGGCAGAAAGGCAACACAGGTGCCGGTAGCACTACCGGCACCGTTGCTACCATACCGCCATACTACGAGTGATGCTCGCGGGTGCCTCTGCAGCCGCCAGGTCTGACCTGGTGGCAGTACCGGCACCCGTGAGCCGAACTGGATTGTAGCACCGGTACCATTATTAACGGTACCGGTGCTAATACCTTCCCCATTCCCATTCAACCCTCTGGGGCTGAATGGGGATGGGGAGACCCTTATTACCGGCACCCACAAATGGGCAATTAACGGGTCTGCCAAACTCGGCATGACTTGGTAATTGGCCATTTGCAGGTGCCGGAAAAAAATGGATACCGGCGGCAGCCATGCCTGTACTACACGCAGGACTACCGCCAGCCTTGTAATGAGGCCCATTGTCCCTTGAAAGGTGGGCCAGTGGCGTCCCTTTACTGAACACCTGTTTTCTATGGCTGCTATAGCATTGCACAAGGTTTACATAAACTCGAAATTTGGATACATTTATGTACAAGGTTTTCCATCAAGCTGACCAGACCACTGTACTGTGTTTGAGGACAGTGAGGACCCCAGCACCAATCAACCAATACAGTTTGGTGTATTGTTGTTTGAAGGTTTTAGTTGTGGAAGATGAGGACCACCAAGTATTCACCTTCACAGAGGTCACACAGGTGATGCTGTCATCCTGGAAGTGAAGATGACCTGGGTTACCGATGTCTCCAAGTACAATAATTGGGGATGTGCCAAACATCTTTCAGCTGGAAAATAAGTAAACGGTTGGTGTTCAGAGGCTCCAGTAAGACTTGAGGCTTCCCGTGACACCAGCAAATAGGCAACAGTTCATGAACAAATACTTGATTTGATTTGTAGGTGGCAGGACGGCATTATCTCGATGCTATTTTTCAGTTAATAAATGAAAATCCCATCCCGGCAATTAGGTGAACAAGGTGAGCTGTGGTTGGGCCAATGAAGCTGTGGAGGGGCATCGCCCAGTAGGGTCAATGAATTGTAGCATGTACCTGAATTCGGTGTCACAAAGAATGATCAGGGTACCATGGATATTACGCAGCCACAGCTAGTTATGGTCAAGTTGCTAATCCCATAGGAAGAGCACTTTTTTGAGCGGCGTCTAACTTCGCTCCCCCTGGACGAACCCTCACCAAACTTTGCAAAAAAAGTATATGACCCACTCTGAATTGCAAATTTTGGTGAGGTTTGGTCCAGGGGGGTGGCAAAGTTATAGGGGGGTCCGAAAATGTCTTTTTTTCCCATAGACATAATGGGAAACAGTTTGCACACGCCTACAGCTCAAACTGCTGGACGTAGTTCCACCAAATTTGTGGCAGGAGTGGCGGCTTAGTCCCAAAAGCATGCTTTTGTTAATTTGATGTAAATCCGTCTAGTAGTTTTTTTTTTAAATGGCCGAAACATAAGGCAAACAAATTAGTGATATCTATGTCTGCTCCGCGGACACACTTCCCTGTTCGCTCCACGGACAGGACACCGATTGGATAATCGGTTTACGTCATGTCTGCGGACATGCAACAAGTTTGCAGACTGGCTGGGGTGAGGCATGAGGCGCGTCACATTGTTTCAATGCGCCTGCCATCTTGGATCTGCCGAAAGCGCTGCGGCAAACAGAGACAAAATGCAATTTTGGGAAGTGTGTTGGTGTGCAGGAGTGATTGGGGAGGGTTGAGGAGTAAGAGATGGGTCAAATACTGTATTTGTTTAGGTGGCAGGTGCCCTTGATGTGTTCACCATGCCCTGGGTCGTAGCGGCTGTCCACAGACATAATGAATGCACTACTAGCTAATTTACTTTAGTATGATGTTGGTTTTGAGTTGTTAGTACAGCATTGATTATTATTAATATGATATATAAGCAGCCCACATACCACAGTCAAAATGTTTGATAGTATAGGTGTGCTGTGCTGCGGTGGTTGTGGCCAGGGCCTAGAGTCTTGGGTGCATGGCTGAAGGCTGTAGTCCGTAGACCATGCACCAAAGACTCTAGACCCTGGTCACAACCACCGCAGCATAACACACCCATGGAATCAAACACCTATCAAATATGCACAACCCAAAAGTTTGTGTACTGTTTCATTTGAAGAGTTTGTATGTGAAGTTTTGGCTAGGTTATGCAGTTAATATTGTAGAGTTTGTAACAAGGAGTGTAGTGTTTCTGAGTTTATTTATTGGATAATTACTGGTTGAGTTTTTTGTAGTTGTATGCTTTTTTTTCATGACATGGATAACTGGACCAGACATACTTTTTCGATCTCTATGATAAAAGAAAAGATCATATGTTATAGCAGGTAATTCATAATGAGTTATTGCATTGCATAATAGAAATTTCTGTTTTTTTGTAACCCTCATCTTTAGTACTTTACAAGTACTGTAGTTCAAACCAGTGTACTGTGTAATTTGCTCAGTTTCTGTGTGTGTTTCCTTAATCATTGGGTCTGTGGGAAAAAAAAATCCATGCTGGATTTAAAAAAAAAAAACCTTCGATGTTGTGGTACAATATATTTCTTTCATTGTTTTACTGTTTATTTCTGGTTTCTTGCAATTAGATACCTGTTAGCATAGTTTAATTGTTTATTTTTACTTGTATGCTATTCATCTATCTGTTGGGTTGTTGCAGATTTTTTGGGGCAGTTAGGTACCTGTTGGCAAATTATAGCTGTATATTTTTTCTTTGATTTTAGTAGTATTTGTTTATCTGTTTGCTTGTTGCAGATGTTTGGGGCAGTAAGATACATGTTGGTGTACTCTAACTGTGCACAGTTTTGAAGTTGAAGTTTTGCGTATGCTCATACACAGATTACGTATTAAATTTTGGTTTTAAGAATATTAAGTAAGCGTTTACAAGATTTGCTGGCAATATCTGCTTTAGAGTAATGGTACTATCATTACATTCAAACCATCCAAAATTATTTTTTATATATGCAGTGTAGTGGCCTGCATTGGTTGTGGCTCATGCATGGTAGATTATACCTATTGTTGTGAAGGTTTTCTTACCAAGTGATACCTGACCATGTGTGAATCCAGTCAGTTTACAGTTGTTTTTGGTACCATCTGCATTGTAACGTAAAAGCATTACTATTACGTATTTACTATGTGTCTGTATGTGTAAGGTGGAGCGATTATCTGAATTGCAGGTAGTACATAATCTGGCATAGTTTGCATTTTGTACAAGTTGGTGAAATGGAATGGATTCATAGTTAGGTATGGATACATACACAAAGCGTTCATTAGGGACTTCTTCCTGTGCCACATGGTTGCAAAGAGTGCATGTATGTTTTAACATGTACGAAATCTGAAAGATTTCATTTATAGGTATGTTTTTGTTTTCCAGTACTTGTAGTACGTATATTAGAAATTCTTGTGGATCTTCTTGTGAGTTTATAGTGAATTTGATCATTCCAGCAAAGTAGTCCAATTCTTGTCTTATTCCATGAACAGTAAGTGTTATCAGGAGTGTTGGTTACATTTCTATGAAGGACTAACCTTAGCAATTTACAGCAGTTACATTTAAGAAATTGAATAGACCTGATGAATCTTTGTGGTAGTCATTTGTTTGGAGTGAGTGTTGCTTCTTTGAAGAAGTAGTTGAGTTACTTTGACCACTAGATTCTTGTTTGATTGTGGTACTTGATGAAGTATTAATTTCTTTTTTTTTCTTTGGAGGAATTGTAGTGATATCCTGTATCGTTTCAGTTTGAAGTAGTTTTCTTTTACAATGTTTTGCTTGTTGTGGAACAGGATAGGTTTTCAGATGGGGGGTGTGGAGTGAACACAGCCTATTGTATTCTGGAATGCAAGGAATATCAGCATTTACTTTACTTGCATCAAGGTTGATTAGAAATAGCCTGTCAAGTGTATGTAAGCGTGATAGTGCTAGGTAGTTCATACCTTCTTTAAAAACTGTGCTACCAATACCTATTAACGCTTTATCCAGGGTAAGACCTTGTGATTTGTGAATGGTCACTGCTATTCTAGAATAAGTAAAAATTGTTCTCTGCGTACATACATGTCTTTGAAAAGAAGGAAGCTGGCTGCTGAGCCTCTGTCATGATCTCTGCTTCCAAAAGGTCAGGGTTTTCCCAACTCCCTTGGAAGCAGATCCATAACCCAGGTTCCGAGTGCCAACCAGTCCCAATTGGGACCTTTTGGACCCAGTCCTGGCGCCAGTGGCACCAGGCTCATAAATATGCCCAGTCCCAGCGCTGGAAGCGCCGGGCTCATAATGCTTGGGTGGACTTACCTGCAGCAGACCATGCTGCTTACTTGCCTGCCAGTTGAGCCTCTGATCCTCTTCTGTTTGGAACTACTTTTCCTGTTGGGTGGGGCTGGAGCCACTCCCTAGATTTAGAACACTGGAACTCTTCTGGAAGGCAGGAACTCTTTTCTTACCAGGAACTCTTTTCTTACTTAGGCGTGGCTGTGGAAGGAGACACCTAAGCACTACAGGAGGCTATTTAAACCACACCCGGTGGATGAATCTTGCTTTGCGTTATTCTGCACCCTCTGCAGCAGGACGCTCATCGTGTCTTCTGCATCCAGTCCTGGGCCTAAGGAAAAAGGCTTACCATCCTGAATCCAGTCTTCAGCAACACCTATAAAGACAAGAAAGAACAGGTTAGCATTCCGGCATCTGAAAGGCAAAGGCTTACCTACTCTTCGTGCGCTCCGGAGGTCTTCATACTGCATTCCGGCATCTGAAAGACAAAAGCTTACCAACTCTTCGCACGCTCCGGAGGCCTTCGGCGCTGCATCCGCATCTGAAAGACAAAACAAGGTGCGTTTAAAGACATTGGGGAACTTTAATACTCACGTGCCATTACTCCTTTCCACATCTAATCCAGTGGGTATTCCGGCACCCTGCAGCCGCTCCGAACTCGTACCTGCAAAATAAAAAGACAGTTAGAGCGCATCGTGAAACAGGCAACAAGCGCTTACTCACGTGCTTCCAAGCGCTTCTATTCATCACACGGGCTCCATCTTCAACTCACTTCAGCCCGTCATCCGCCATCGCCGGAACCCTGCAAAACAAGAGACATCATTACTAAAGACTTTAAAAAGACATTTGAATGACTCGAAACTTACCGTTCGTGCAGTAAACGACGGACAGCAGTCCTCTGAAATCAAGAGGCCTGTGCTACCTATCCAGTGAAGAAACTGGCTACAGCACCCTGCCCCGAGGCAGATGGAGAGCTTGGAATCCACTTACCTAAGGTGAGAGCGTTAACTTTTGGGGGTCTACAGGAGAGGAGAAGAGGAAAGAGATAGGGACACCCCAATAACCCCAGTTCATTAACCCCATATTTTCTATCTGCAGACATCTTACTCTACACGTCAGGCATACAGTGCACAGAGGTCCAGCCCAAAGAGCCAACCGGGTGCTACACATCACCTTTGAAGATACGGTAGTTGCCCAGTCAAGACCGCCGCCTCTGCGAGAATCAGGTGAGCGTTACAGAACGCAAAGCCTACCGCAAAACTCTCGCCCAGGCGCTATGGAAACCTCGGATACTGACCCCCTAGCCCGGTTACTTGGGGAACTAAGGGCAGAAGTGCATGCAACTCGTCAGGAAACGAATGCTCTAAGAAGGGAACTAATTATTTCCAAGGAGAGAACAGACAATCTTGCTAGACAAGTGCTACAGTCACAAGCCGGACAGACCCCGTTACCCGCATCAGGGGCAAATCTTCCTTCAACATCCTCTATGAATCCAGTGCAGATCAACCTACCTGGGAATGTACCTCTGGCCCCGCCTGAGCGATTTTCTGGTGACCCAAAGAGGTTTGCAGTATTTATCAATCAGTGCCGGTTGCACTTCTTATGCCGGCCAGCAGCCTTTCCAACTGATCAAGCTAAAGTAGCTTTTGTACTTTCGTACCTTAGTGGCAATGCGGCAGACTGGTCGATCCCTCTAGTTCAAGATGATCCGGTTCTCCATGATTTTCAAGCCTTTCAGCTTAGTATGGAAAAACTGTTTGCAAGACATTCACAGGGGCAGGCCTTGGACAATGAGCTTCTTTCGTTGCGACAGGGTAATCAAGACCTTTTGGCTTATATTGCATTATTCAATAGACTAATAGTGGAAACTCAATGGCCTGAGGACAAAAGGATTACGCTGTTTTATAGAGGTCTACGTGGAGAGCTCAAAGACGTTTTAGCCCAAGTAGTGAATCCCCCACAAGACTGTTCGGGTTACATAGACTTGGTCGTTCAAATAGATCACAGGCTGCAGAACAGGAAGGCCGATCGTTCCAAGTTTGATGCTCGAGTATTTTCCAAACCGCCAACTCCTTCCAAAGGAGTAGACTCCGGGGAACCCATGCAAATAGGGGGTCTGAAAGGTCCTCTAACACAACGGGAGTGGAAAAGGAGGAAACAGTTGCAATTATGCCTATATTGCGGAAACTCAGGGCACTTTCTTCGAGACTGTCCGGTTAAACCTGCCAAGAAGGCAGTAGGAGCTGCAGTTACCAAAGTTACAAACTCTGAGCAGGGAAACGACCTCGCCCGACGAGAATAGAGGTCCTCTTGCCGAGCGTAAAAACCAGTTCCGTGACCTCGCATTTCGTGATACCTATGGTCCTCATTAGCCCTGATAATCCGGATCGATTACATGCAATTGAAGCTTACGTCGACAGCGGTGCCATCGGCAATTATGTGGATTATGAAATGGTTTTGAGGATGAATCTAACTCTTTGTCCCAAGGCTGTAAAGGACGTCATTACTACGGTGGATGGTACGGAGATAGCCTCCGGGCCAGTAACGCATACCACTCAAGAAGTGACGCTAGTAAGTCAAGATGGACACCATGAGAAGATTGTGTTCGATGTGATCAAGGCCCCTCAGTTTCAGATTATTCTAGGAATACCTTGGTTAGAGAAACACAATCCTCTGATCGATTGGCGAGCAAGAACGGTCCAGTTTCCAGAATGTGTCTCTACTTGTCACCCTCCACCTGGTGTTGCACTGGCCGCAATTTCTTCAGAGACTCCCCAGTTACCTCCCGAATACCTAGAATACCAAGATGTTTTCCGGAAGGATCAGGCTAACTCTCTACCTCCTCATAGGTCTTATGACTGCCAGATAGACCTGATACCTGTATCTACTCCTCCTTGTAGTAGAATGTATGCCCTCACCGAGCCTGAGAACCTTCATCTTCGACAATACCTGGATCAATACCTGGCAAATGGGTTTATTCGTCCTTCCAAGTCCCCTGCTTCTTCAGCTTTGTTCTTCGTTCCAAAAAAGGAAGGAGACCTTAGAACTTGTATCGATTATCGCTCCCTGAACCAGATCACCGTTAAGAATAGATATCCGTTACCTTTGATCCCTGAACTCCTGGACCAAGTCAGAAAAGCATGCATATATACAAAGCTGGATCTTAGAGGAGCTTACCACTTGGTACGAGTAAAAGAGGGCGATGAATGGAAGACGGCCTTCCGCACCAAGTATGGGCTATTTGAATATCAGGTCATGCCCTTCGGACTTTGCAATGCCCCGGCCGCCTTTCAATATTTTATGAACGATGTCCTCAGAGAGCTCATAGATGTATGTGTTGTTGTTTACATTGACGACATCCTCGTTTATTCTTCATCGGAATCTGAACATCGGAAACACGTGAAAATGGTCCTCGAAAGATTGCGTCAACACAAACTTTTCGCTAAGTTGGAAAAATGTGTTTTCAACGTGACTGAAGTTGAATTCTTGGGATTCATATTATCACCTGGCGGAGTGCGTATGGATTCAAAGAAGGTCGATGCAGTTCTCAAATGGCCATCACCATCCTCCGTAAAAGGTGTGCAAAGCATGTTAGGCTTCGCTAACTTTTACCGCAGGTTTATCCCCGAGTTCTCTCGAATAGTCCAGCCCATCACTGCCTTGTTAAAGAAAAACAAACGTTTTGAATGGTCTACCGAGGCGGAACAAGCTTTCCAGGATTTGAAGACTAAATTTATCTCTGCACCAATCTTAAAACACCCTCGCCCCGAACTCCCCTACATCGTGGAAACTGATGCTTCAAGCCTTGCCATGGGGGCAGTTCTATCACAAAAGGACCCGGTAACCAATCAGTTGCATCCCGTGGCATTTTGGTCCCGCAAATTCTCGCCTCCTGAAGTCAATTACACGATTACTGACAAGGAACTTCTGGCTATCAAGTCTGCCTTTAAGGCTTGGCGGCATTATCTGCTGGGGGCCCGACACACCGTTACTGTGATTACGGATCACCGAAACCTGCAATATTTGAAAACCGCAAAAGCCCAATCCTCTAGACAACTCCGTTGGGCATTATTCTTTGCCGAGTTTGACTTCATAATTACCTATCGACCTGGTACAAAGAACGGTAAAGCCGATGCCCTTTCTCGGATGGGAGTGGAAGAACACTTGATCAACCCTAAACCTGTACCAATCATTCCCGAACAAAGAATTCTGGGTGTAATCGCCACAGAATCCATAGTGGAAGTTAAGGATAAAGCCAGGCAACTTGTAACTCCAGCAGATATACAGAATTGGCATCTGCAGGGAAAGGACTTTGCAGTAAAGGACAACTTATTGTATTTCCAAGAACGATTATACCTACCCAGCACAGATTTACAGAAAAAAGTAATCTCTTGTTATCACAACTCTTTAATGGAAGGTCATCCCGGTATAGCCAAGACCTCAGAAAAGATCAAGCGCTACTTCTGGTGGCCGTCTTGGAAAAAAGATATCAGAGACTTTATAATGTCCTGTGGAGTATGCGCCCAAAACAAGAGTCAAAAGGAAAGACCAGCAGGCCTCTTACGCCCTATTGACATCCCACCTCGCCCTTGGCATACGCTTTCTATGGACTTCATCACCGATCTACCTCCATGCTCCGGATACAATACGATTCTAGTAATCGTGGACTTATTCTCCAAGATGGCGCATTTCATTCCGCTCAAAGGCTTGCCAACAGCAGCAACTCTGGCCCGAGAATTTCTCGAAAACATCGTCCGACTGCACGGTTTTCCTTCGGTTCTAATTTCGGATCGAGGTAGTCAATTTATTTCTCATTTTTGGCGAAATTGCTGTCGGTCGGCTCAAATTGATGTGAGACTATCGACCAGTCACCACCCTCAGACCGACGGACAAACCAAGAGGACCAATCAAACTCTGGAACAGTATTTACGCTGCATGCTGCAACAAACTGAAAAAACTTGGAAAGATATCCTTTGGATAGCCGAGTATGCCTACAATAACTCTGTCCATTCGGGAACTGGGAAAACCCCGTTTTTTCTTTTGTACGGCAGTCACCCTCGAACCTCGGAGTTGGATCCCCTCCAAGATCTTGAAACACCAGCAGTAGACTACCTGCATTCTACAATCACCCAAGCCTTTAAGGAAGCTGTTTCTCACCTTCAAAGGGCTAAAGAACAATACAAGAAAGGAGCAGATCAACATCGGAAGGAAGCCCCTCACTATCAAGTAGGGCATCAAGTCTGGTTATCCACCAAATATCTATCTCTAAAAGGGCCACGCACATTCAACCCAAGATACCTTGGTCCCTATTCCATCACTACCATAGTAAACCCAGTAGCGGTCAAGTTGGACTTGCCCCCGCACATGAAGATACATCCGGTCTTCCACGTCTCTCTATTAAAACCCGTGCAACCTCAAACCCGACTAACCAAATCTCCAAAACCTATCCTAGTGGATGGAGAACTCGAGTTTGAAGTCAAAAGCATTCTGGACTCCAAGATCTCCAAATCTAAACTATTCTACCTAATTGACTGGAAAGGCTACGGCCCCCAAGAGAGATCCTGGGAACCTGCTGAATATGTCCACGCTCCTCGCCTAATCAAAAGATTTCACCGAACATTTCCTGACAAGCCAAAACCCCCGGAGAAGCCCGGTTTGGGAGGGGCCTTGAGGGGGGATACTGTCATGATCTCTGCTTCCAAAAGGTCAGGGTTTTCCCAACTCCCTTGGAAGCAGATCCATAACCCAGGTTCCGAGTGCCAACCAGTCCCAATTGGGACCTTTTGGACCCAGTCCTGGCGCCAGTGGCACCAGGCTCATAAATATGCCCAGTCCCAGCGCTGGAAGCGCCGGGCTCATAATGCTTGGGTGGACTTACCTGCAGCAGACCATGCTGCTCACTTGCCTGCCAGTTGAGCCTCTGATCCTCTTCTGTTTGGAACTACTTTTCCTGTTGGGTGGGGCTGGAGCCACTCCCTAGATTTAGAACACTGGAACTCTTCTGGAAGGCAGGAACTCTTTTCTTACCAGGAACTCTTTTCTTACTTAGGCGTGGCTGTGGAAGGAGACACCTAAGCACTACAGGAGGCTATTTAAACCACACCCGGTGGATGAATCTTGCTTTGCGTTATTCTGCACCCTCTGCAGCAGGACGCTCATCGTGTCTTCTGCATCCAGTCCTGGGCCTAAGGAAAAAGGCTTACCATCCTGAATCCAGTCTTCAGCAACACCTATAATGACAAGAAAGAACAGGTTAGCATTCCGGCATCTGAAAGGCAAAGGCTTACCTACTCTTCGTGCGCTCCGGAGGTCTTCATACTGCATTCCGGCATCTGAAAGACAAAAGCTTACCAACTCTTCGCACGCTCCGGAGGCCTTCGGCGCTGCATCCGCATCTGAAAGACAAAACAAGGTGCGTTTAAAGACATTGGGGAACTTTAATACTCACGTGCCATTACTCCTTTCCACATCTAATCCAGTGGGTATTCCGGCACCCTGCAGCCGCTCCGAACTCGTACCTGCAAAATAAAAAGACAGTTAGAGCGCATCGTGAAACAGGCAACAAGCGCTTACTCACGTGCTTCCAGGCGCTTCTATTCATCACACGGGCTCCATCTTCAACTCACTTCAGCCCGTCATCCGCCATCGCCGGAACCCTGCAAAACAAGAGACATCATTACTAAAGACTTTAAAAAGACATTTGAATGACTCGAAACTTACCGTTCGTGCAGTAAACGACGGACAGCAGTCCTCTGAAGTCAAGAGGCCTGTGCTACCTATCCAGTGAAGAAACTGGCTACAGCACCCTGCCCCGAGGCAGATGGAGAGCTTGGCATTCACTTACCTAAGGTGAGAGCGTTAACCTTTGGGGGTCTACAGGAGAGGAGAAGAGGAAAGAGATAGGGACACCCCAATAACCCCAGTTCATTAACCCCATATTTTCTATCTGCAGACATCTTACTCTACACGTCAGGCATACAGTGCACAGAGGTCCAGCCCAAAGAGCCAACCGGGTGCTACACATCACCTTTGAAGATACGGTAGTCGCCCAGTCAAGACCGGCGCCTCTGCGAGAATCAGGTGAGCGTTACAGCCTCCTATCCTTTTAACTTCTGATAGTTTGTCAAAGAGAATATTGATAAATTGAATGTTGTTGTCACTTGAGTATGTTTGAAAGCCAACACTGTTCCAAGTGGTCCATTAACTAGTCCTTGCTCCACGTCAAGGTTACGTTTAAGCATTGCTCTACAGTTTAAAGCTCATTTTAATATTTTCTCCAAACCAGCTGTGTTGGAGATAGAGTTTTCTAGGATATTTTGTCTTGTTGTGGCTTGTTGACACAGGGATAGTGTCATACCATGTACGTCCAGTTTATCTGTGGAGCAAATTTCAATTATTGGTTGCATTTCTTTTTTCAACATTGTTTCATTGAATTTGTAACAGCCTGCAAGAGTTGGCATCAAGGACATACAATTGACATTTATGTGTGCTAATTGTTGCATGACAATTGTAGCACATGAGTTATGCCCATAGAGTGTATGGATGTGCCTGGTTTTTAATATTGATTGTGCTTCTTCAGATAGTACACCAACTCTAATACTTTTTAAAATGTTGTCGTATTGGAGGTCTGCAGACTGGCGGATGTTTTCAGTTAATTCTCTGTATTGGAAATGTTTCCAAATGTTGACATTTCCTATGCTGACAAGAGTTTTACGGCACAGTTTGTGCTGTAAGGTTTTAAAAATAGGTTCAACTTTCACTGGTGTCAATTCAAGAAGATCTCCGAAAACAATAATGTGTTTTCCTCCAAAGAGCTGGTCGTAGTCTGTTTTGAGGACCTCTTGTAATCTGACTTGAATGAAAGCCAACATTAGGTTGGAGACCATGCTGACCTCATCTATTAGCAGCATTTTCATTTGTTTGAAAACTCTGCGTAGTTCCATTGCAGCTTCTGTGGAATGTTTGTAATAGTCTCATTTGTTTCGGTGTTCTACTCGAAGGAGTAGTAATCGGTGTAAAGTGACACCGCTTATGTTGTAGATAGCTAAACCTGTGGGGGCAGTTACAACAGGTGACAGTTTGCTGTTTGTCATTTGTTGAAGGAACTTGCTGATGATTTTGATTAAGAATGTTTTGCCTGAACCAGCTTCACCACTCACGTACAGAAGTATAGGTTTGTAGTCTAGGCAGGTACAGTTTTTATTTTCATGTTCCACAACATATTCAATTTGTTTTGATATTTCTTGGAAAATGCTATGCTGCTCATTTTTCAGTTGTGATGTCAGTACAGCAAATCTTCTGTAGCTTGTTCATACTGACACATGGTGTTTTCTACTTCTGTCATGGCTAATTCTGCCTCATTTGCTATTAGTGGCTGTCCAAGTGGTTCTTGGCTTCCTGTTACAGAAGGTTGACTACTGTTTGGAGTGTCCACTTGTAGTTGGGCCTGGAGTTCATCTTCGTGTTGCTGTTCATTGTGCAACATTGTTTGGTATGGTGTAAAGTTTACATCTGTTTTAGTGCTTTCATTTGCTTTGAAAGTGTCTTCATAGGAGTCATATGTATCCAGTAAGTCTTCCTCTTTTCTCCATGGTTTAAAATGTTGTAGCAGGGACATGTAATACAGTTCTTTATGTTGAGGAGTTTTAATGACAATTTGATATGATTAACTAAGCTGTGTTTAGAAAGTTTCACTAAGCTGCCTTCACAATTTACCACTCTGTATCTACCTTTCTTTTCATCTGGTTTAACATTATTTTTGTATGTGAAGTTTTGTGCTACGTGGTAGAGACACATCGTTTCCAAAGTGATCTCTGTTTGAGTAGTATGTGTGTAGTAAATTGTTTTTCAAATTGTCTTGGCTGTTGGGATCATTTTTGACTATTGTTTGTATGTCCTCATATGATTTGAGAACTCTTTTTCTAGATTTAGCAGGACCAAGACTTAGCCATACTATATTGTCAGATTTTCCATTCAAGCCAATGCCGGTTAAACAGTCTGCAGCTTCATAGCAGCCACATTCTCTATTACAGCGCATTTTTATGCCTAAGCTGAACAATTTCTGTGATAGTGTTTTGTCAGATGATATGTCATCCCAGAGGTCCTCAAGTGCTGTTTTCTTTGCTTCGGTTAAATAGACTGTGACATATTGTGCAACTGCCGTGGAATTGTCTGCAATGTACTGCACATCTATGTTTGCATTCTATAGGAGGGCAATGATTACATTGTAATCATTGATGTATTTTGATTCTTCTGTTCTTTATATGTAATATGTGTTCTTAGGTGATTTGCCTTTGACACTATGTCTGACTGAAGACATGAAGTTGTTTACTAGACCTGTTGCTGAAACTGGTCTTGAGAAACCAAAGCGGCATTTGGTGTAGTATTTCCCCTTTTATTTATACTTGTGACAGCAATATTTCCCACATGTGTGTCTTTGAAATTGTAAAATTTGTGCGTGAAGGTCACTATGTGTTGTTTGTGAAGGGATTTCACAAGTGACATATTTTTGGATGAGCTGCAAAACAGTGGCATCACTGTCCTGACCAAATTTAGGAGCATCTTTAACCCATAATAGTATGTGGCTGTGTGGTGCTCCTCTGGCTTGGTATTCTTTTCTCCAAAAGAAATGTTGAACCTCTCTGAGGGGAGAAACAGTCTTATTTCAAATAAAGTGTAGCATAGCAATGAAGCAATGATGGAAATATCTTGATACATTTACAGTATCTAGAGAGCAGAGTTCTCTGGTGTTTTTATGTCTATGTTTGTTTTATTTTTGTTTGATATGCATAGGGAATTGTGTAAATCCTCCCATGCATTTTCTGCACAACTTAATGTTATAAACCAAGTGTGTGGGCCAAGGTTTGTTATCATACAGCGTACATATCTGTGACATCCGAACCAGTATTCTTTAGTACCACGCAGGTTTGCTAAAAGATTTCTAATACTTGACTGTAAAACCATCTTTTTCTTGCACTTTTTGTAATAATTGCGTAACTGACATATTTTGAAAATGGGTACCTGATTTTAATGTGTGTGCAACTCTGTAGCATGGAGTTGCTAGGTCACTTTCAAAGAGAAGGTGGAATATGTATTCTACATTTTGTCTGAGTCTGGGGTCATCTGAATACATTCGTAGAGAGCGATATTCTGATGCTGTTATCTGTGTGGGTCTTTCATCGTACCTTCCTACTTTTCCAGTACGAAAGAGTAGCGGAATGGCCTGTGCTTCTATACTTTTTTCCCTTATGCTGATTGGAGATCCTTTGGCTTGTCGCATTTGGTACGTTTCAAGTGCATGATCTATAGCGCTTTTAGAGTGTAAAGGATGAATTGTATAATGGTCTAAAATATTGGATTCTGTAGTCGGATTTAGAAGTTCAAATTGACCAGTTTCTGGTGACTCTTGAATTATTTCAATGGTTTCTCTCAGGTTTTCTTCAATATTTATTTCTTTGTAGTATTCATTGTTTTTAAATATTGCAAGGCTTGTCTAACTTTATGTAAGTCCACAAACTGTTGCCAAATTGTTTTGTCTTTTGTAGGTACGCAATTTACTAAGACACTTAAAGATTGATCTATTGGCCATTGCACCCCTAGAGTGTGTACATTTTCTGTGAGATCAAATGGTAAATAAACTACTTTGCCACAAATGCCATTGACTAATTCAGAGCGAGGTAATTTTTCTGTTTTTGGTTGGAGGTGTATTATTGCTTGAAATGGGTGCAATGTTTGAATTATGATGCTCTCATATACATTTAGTTGTTGCAGGGGTTTTGGTAGTGGGAATAATTCCAAGTTATTTGTGATAGCACGTGAAGGCATTTGGTTGTTGTCAAGTTTTGAAGTGCAGTCATTGCAAAGTATTAAGGGGTCAGTAGTGTTGGATGTTTTCTGCTATAAGGTAGAGAGATAATTGGAACCATTTAGAAGCTTCATTGTCTTCTTTTTTGTACGTTATGTCTATAGTTTTTGAGGTACTTTTATAAGAAGTCCCGCGGCAACACACGCAGACATGGTTTGGTACTTCAGCTGAGGTACTTTTAAACGTTAGTATTTCATTTTGTATGTGTTTAATCTAAGGTTGGTATTTGTACAGTAGTTGATAGTTTGTTGTACATCTATTTCATTTGGTAAGTGGCTTTCAATTCCAAAATATTTTCTCTGGATATGGTCTATTTCATTGAGTAGTTGTTTGGCTGTACCATGTAGAAGATTGTTATTTAAGTTGGCTAGTGCTAAAGCAGGACTTTCATAGCATAGTAGAGTTTTTGGACTAGATTTCTTATATTTGAATGATTTGTTGATATCATTTTGATATAATGAAATGTGCTTTTGCAAATAGGTCCTGAAATGCAGGCTAAAGAAAGTACTTGTAGTCCTGTGTATTTGCGCACTGGACAGGCATCCATATTTTGTAGTAGTTTCATTTTGAATTTGTCTTTGCTCTTTACATACAGATTGACGAACTGGCGTAAAGATTTGAAAGATTTTTTGGCAATGTTACACATTGATGTGCACAGCCATTTGTAGACTGGATGTTTTGGTTCAGTAGGTTTGGGAAGTGATCCTGAGTTTTCTGGCGATATTTTTGTGAGCAGAGCTTCTTATTCCATAATGGTGTTATTAAGTTTTTCATACCCTCTTCCACTGCTTTGTATGGCAATTGGGTTTGTTTGATTTTGTTTATATGCTTCTTCATTAAAATATGGTTCTGTGGTCGTGATGTGACTCCATGCAACTGATGTTTAAGAAGCTCTTTTTGGTGACATTCCTTTTAATGAGAAGTCTTTTTTGTAGTTTAGTAGTTAGTTTTGTTAGTGGTTTCATCCTGTTTAAAACTAAAATAATTAACTTCCTTTTGAGAAGGATTGCACTGTCTATGAGAGCTTCTAGGATTAATTTTCTACGGTAGGTTGTAAGGGTTGTCCATGATTTCTCTCCTGTTTTTAACATGTTCTGAAGGACTCTGGGGTGGAACGTTTTTTGTAAAAAATGTATTTTGGTATGCTTACTTGCCATCAAGATTCATAGGTCCAGTGTTAGCAGTAGTGGTAGTTGAATTCTTGTTAATCACTTTCTGTTTGGTTTGGTTTTACATTTTGATTTGTTTTGCTTAATGACTGCATTAGCTGTTTGTTTGAACTTTTTGTACAAAATCTGCTAGAGATGGATGCTTTTTTTGGACACTTTTATTTTGATTTGCTCTACTTCTGCGTTGCTTTCTATGGAGTTGCTTTTTGGTAGGCATTATTTCGGGTCTGTTGGAGAAAAAAACCACAGTGTGGGTTGGGCGGTTGCGCAGTGCATGAGTGCTTTGTGCATGAGTGTCTGAGTATGATGTTAAGTATGATTGTGGAGTTGTGTGATTGCGCAATGGGCAGGTACATCAAGTTGGGAAGGCTATTCTTGTATTTGTGTCTTACTATACTGGGCTTCAGATGACAATATAAAGTATGTAGCAGGCATGGGGAAGTACTAATACTACATGTTGGTTTTGTACTCACCTTTTTGTATGGAAAGAGTAGGTTTCTTCAAAGCCCTTGTTCGTACTTCAGACGCTGCTGTTTTTCAGGAGACTGGTGTTCACTGAAAGTGTGATTTGATTTGTGATGACAGAGTTAGATGTAGAGTTCTTGGATGTGATTGGTAGATGATTGTGTGACTGCTTAACAATAGCCAATGAGGAAATGGTGCAGAGAGTGTAGTGGAAAGGGTAGAAGGGCTGCCTTTAGTGTTACCTATGCACTCGGCAGACAGCGCGGCTGTTCGCAGACAGGACATGCTACATCCAGTGTTCATGAGCATGAAGTGGGAGTGTATTTTGAGGATTAGCCAATCAGGTGTTGAGGTTCTGCTTTGTATTGAGAGAGGCTGTGTGTAGTGAAGATGGCGGAGGTGCAGAAAGTCAGGGTGTTGGTGGTTGGAGATATGTTTGTGAATGGTTGGGAGCAGTATGCAAAATCTAGGAATGTAGCTAACCATTTTGGAACAAAAGGAGTGGATGTGGTGTGGAGAACTGTGCCTGATTTGAATTTGCAGGCAATTTTAGTAGTTTGTCAGGATGTGGCTAGGTTTCATAGTCCACATGTAGTTGTCCTACACTATGGTGCTGTGCATTTGGGCTATGTTAGTGGACCTATCTTGATGCAAGATCTGCAAGATTTGGTTCAAGCAATCATGAAATTCCTTCCAAATGCCAAGGTTATTTTTTCTGGGCTGACACCTAGGGCAATATGGGACAATAGGTCTGTTTTTTGTCCTCAGCAAAATGTTGCAAGGCACTTAGTGAACCGAGGAATGTTTGGTTTTATGACTAGATCGGGCATGATATTTTGCAACAATTACAACATTGAGTCTGGTAATGTGGATTACTTTAAGGAAGATGGCATTTCCTTATCTTTTATGGGAAATGCTGTGCTGTTTTGGAACATAAGCGTTGCTTTGGAGAAGCTAATGTGAAGATTTTTGGAGGAAAATAATAAAAAAAAATTGAAAATAAAAGGTGTTTCTGAAGCATCTGCAAACAAAAAAACAAAAAAGGCTCTTGTCAGAGCCAACTTCAAAGGGGAAATGGGGACTATTTAATTTTTCATCCCCCAGGCTCAGAATTTTCGATTTGCCCACGGACAGCGCAGTTGTCCGTGGACAGTGTGTATTACATACAGGGATTTTGGGGTGAGTTGAAGGGCAAATGAAACTGAGAAGAGCAAGGGATTGTCAATACGGTTTACTGGGTGTGTTGTGTAAGGAGAGAGTTTGTCAGTTGGTCTTTTTCCTGATAGAAGAGCAGATAGCTATGGCTGTGTGTTTCAGAAAGCAGATTGTTTGGATTTTGGGAGATTAATGGCTAAATTGGTTGGAGGTACATGCAGATCGCTGTGAAGTGGCTGCACATCTTGGATTCTCTCATGTGGAAGTGCACTGGCTTGGAGTGCGTGGAATGAAGTGGGTGGATTTGGTACCTCTCTGTGCTTCTTTGGTGGCACAGCGTCACCCAGATATTATTATTATTTATTGTGGAGGGAACAGTTTTGGACATATGTCCGGAATCTCTTTGCAATTTGCAATGAAAGAAGGACTTCGCAAAGTCATGGACATGAATCCAAACTCCAGAGTAATTTTTTCCTGTATTGCGCAGAGACAAATGTGGCTGTGTTCTTTTTCATTTGGTCCACAAATGGAGAAAGCATGGCGCAATGTTAACAAGGCTGTTTGTTCCTTTTTGGGAGATGTTGGTACATCCTCTTTTCAGAATGAACACATTATGTTTTTAGGCACACACATTTTTCACAGAGATGGAGTACATCTTACTTATGCTGACAATCAGATTTTTTTGCGAAATATACAAAATGCATTGAGACCTTTTTTGGAATTAGAGCAATCCATTTTGCAGTAGGTGTTGACCATTTGAAGTTTTTGTAACACAAAAAAACACCACAAACAGGCTCTTTTCAGAGCCACCACTTCCTCCCAGAGAAAAGTGCAATGGTTGTTGCAGGGCAGCACTGTACAGATTTTAGATGTCCGCAGACTTCTAAAAAATGCAATGGGCCCTGCGCTATTTATTTGTAACTTCTGCTTTTAAACTGTGAAAGGAGGCTATGAAAAGAGCCTTTGATTTTTTTGTTGTTGTTTTATATATTTTCTTTTTTTTTAAACACGACACACAAGGAAAGGAGGGGGAAGGAGGGTAAGGAAGGGACACCAACCACGGGGATAAGAAAGGGCAGGTGGAGAGAGGAAGATGTAGGGTGGGCCTTATTCAGGTAGGTCGCAGACCTTCTGATGCTCCGTGACAGCAGTCTCGAAAGCAGTCCGAAGGTTCTCCCCTCTGCAGAGTACTGCATTGCAGTACATGCACAATATTGTGACCCACAAAAGCTAAGGGTCAACAGCATCATGAAGGGCCTGTGAGGCAGCTGGAGGGATGCACTGTCGCACAGGAGTGTCTTTTGTGGTGACATAGTGGAAACCGAGGATGCTGCAGAGGAACTCAACCTACTATGTTTATCGCAAGGTACAGCCTTACGAATAGCCACACCGTGGAATGACTTTAGGTGTTGCTTCATTGATGTAGTACCAAAGCTATATGAACCAGGTTTGCCACAACTCAGCACCATGTGGTACTGAGTGCAGATCACCTTGTTTGCTTGAGCGTTTGACTTTCTATCAATGGTGGTAAATAACCGCCACACCCAAGACTCACAATGAGTGCGAGTAGTAGGGACTTCCACTACCTCATCCTCTTCATCCTCTTCATCTGTATCCTCTGCATCCTCACACATGTTCCCCTCTGCAGGCCCTTGGGGACATGGTGGTGGTGGAGCG
Source organism: Ambystoma mexicanum (assembly GCF_040938575.1). NCBI lineage: Eukaryota > Metazoa > Chordata > Amphibia > Caudata > Ambystomatidae > Ambystoma > Ambystoma mexicanum. The sequence goes on along the minus strand of NC_090935.1, from coordinate 132,793,452 downwards.
GGTAAGGGTGCTGATGCCGAGGCAGTAGCAGCAGAAGCAATTTGGGATGCCATCTGGAAGGTTAATAACTAGGAACTAGGAACCAAGAACAGCAACTTGGACAATTGTCCTGTTATAAATCTTGGAAATCCAAAAACGGAATGAGGATCAGCTATGGGGGGTGGCCTGTTATAGGGCTGCTGGGGTGTGCTACGCAGACAACCGTGCCAGCCCCGTACACTTCAAACACTAAGCACTGGCTCAAAATGTTCCAAAAAGTATGTAGATTGGTTAGGACATTGTCTGGGACATGTGCAATGGTGAACATTTACTGTAAAACACCTTTGATTACTCAAAAAGCACTTTTTTAAATGTCCAGGGACCCGGACAGTGTCCAGAAATAAGGACAGATGCTCAGCGTGGGTGCAGTCACATGATGACGTCACGGACACGTTTGCAAATGGGATGGCTGTCCACAGGACACCAAATGTGCAGTGCTGGTTGTGCGTATGCGTGCAGGTGTTCTGCGGACAGTGTTCGGGTCCCTGAACTAATTAAAAGTGCAACACACATGCGGCAGACAGTTGCGTAGAGGCGCAATGTTCGTAGGACCCAAGTGTGTGATGCGCATGCGCGCAGGTGTTCTACAAACAATGTTGAACTCACTGAATAAAATAAATGTGTGTCAAATCTTTACGGACAGACGGACAAGCTATGTTTTCTATGGACATATGAATTCTGGTTGCAGACATTACAAACAGCGGGGGTGGTATTAGGACACCCCTAGTTTGGATTATTGCAGACAGGCGGACATCTTGTGTGTTCTAAGGACTCCTCCTTTTTAATTAAGAACAGTAAGAACAGGTATAGTGTCCTTAGGACACCCCCATTTTGATTCATTATGGACAGGCAGACATCTTGCGTGTTCTAAGGACACCTCCATTTTAATTATGGAAAGCATGAACAGGTACTATGTCCTTAGGACACCCCCATGTTGGTTAATTGAGAGCACCCCAGACAGCCGCGCTCTCTGCAGACATCCTGGCTGCCTTTAAAAAGAAAAAAAATAAGACACGGGCATATACTAAGAACACATTTAAAATGTTATTATTGTTTAACAGTAGAAAAATTAGGAAAGAGAGGGGGAAGCAGAAACTGAAACAAATACAGGGGACTTAGGGGTTTGGACATGATGTATGAGAGAGGAGGAAGGGATGGAAGTTTCATCCTACCGTTTTTCTTGGCAGGAATGGTTTGGGGATAGTTGGCTGGGACATGGCGAGGGGGAACAGGTACATGTGTGACAGTGGTATTTAATGTTTTCTTTAATATGGTCCACAATACACACTTTTAGTTGATTGAAGTGCTGTAGTAATAAATCCATTTTCAGATCCATTTGTTTGAGAGGATCTTCTATTATCTCTTTTGGTATATTAGTTTTATTGGTTGTCTGGTCTGTTAAAAAATGTGTTAAGTACATATAAAGTAATGGTTATTAATTGGCTTACATAGAGAAATGTTGTGTCTACCATTATTATCACTCTCTTCACTCATTTCATCTTGTGGGAAATTCTCTTCCAGCCATTCCAAAGTACTGGACTTTTGTGTTAAAAAAAATATATATATTAGTTTGAGTGTACAAAATACGGAAAATGTATAAGTATATGAAATACATGTAATGTACTTACTACTTTTTTACAAACCTTTGCTATTACTGGTGTGTAAGTATGCTTTTGCTTCTTGCTGTGCTGTTTCTGTGAGGTAATTCAGTTGGAGGCATATTTATTTTGTTTTGGTATATTCCATTATATTGGAAATGCAACTTCAGTGGATGGTTTGTGCTTACATATACAGTTTCACTTCTTATTTATTATTAAATGTAATGTATTTATTTGGTGCATTTTGAATATGTTTGTATGTTTTTGTTGTATGATACAATAATGTAAGATACCCTCTAAGTTTTGGATAGTGCTGATGGTGACCGCGTGCGTCTGCAGACATCAAAATCACTTGCGGGGCAGGGAGTTTAGTATTTATATGTTACATTAATGTAAGGTAAGGGAGTCTTAGTAAACATTTGTCACATTTCCATTATCTATATTTACATTCAGTGAACAAAACTTTGCTAAAGGTACATTATGGTTAAGCTGTGCTACTAAAAACCTATGAAATTCAGTGAAAAAAACTTTGTTAAAGGGACTTTATGGTTCGAAGTAAAACTAAAAAAATCCTGAAATTCGCAAGTTATGGCAAGCTAAGCAACCATAACACGCACCACCTCCGTGCAGTGCTCAGACTAACACCCAGGACATCAAAGATAACATCACAAATGCCATTGATGCCATATTTTCATGAAAAATCTGTACAAGGGATTCTTATTATAATGTTGACAAAAAAGTTGACAAAAATGTGTCGAGGATCATTGGAATAAATATCATGAGCTACGTAGTGCATTAAGCAATGCATTGATGTAAATAGCATTCTATTATGAAGTTCATTCCAGTATACTAAGCTACTCATGTATAAACATAAGGATTGTGTGCAGCATACATGATGGAGGTGTAATATTCATAATCTTGCCTTGTTGAATAGAGACATGATAAATGCTTTCTTTTTAGAGTTTTGTGTACTGTGCAACATGTAATAAGTAGCTAATAAAACCCACTTACTACATAATTTCATTATTACATACAAAACACAAAGACACAACAACACATACAAATATGAGTATATACAGGGAAAGTGAAGTAAGCAAAAAAAGCAGCAGTAGTACAAGAAAGTGTTCATAACCTAGCTGATTATCTTTATGCAGAGAAATGATTGCTCTGTTTCAAAGCTGCTCCTTCCCCTATGTATATGTATCACATGATGTGTCTGGACCCTAAGGAAAGTAGTGTGAGTACACTGTATACAAATATGAGCATATACTGGGAAAGTACAGTAATAACAAAATAACAGAACTATCAGAAAGTGCTGATAACCCTACTGATTATCTTCATGCACAGAACGGATTGCTGCCTTTCAAGCCTGTGTCTTCCTCTATGTATACGTTTCATATGATGTGACTGGACCCTAAGGGAATTACTGTAAGAACATACTTGAAGGATAAGTCTACAAATATAGTACCTTTTGAATTTTTAGTTCCTGACTGTTACTGAAGAAAACCATGTGTTTTAGATATGTCAGTAATGGAAAAAAGAGGGAGCCAGACAAGTGATATCATCAGTGATGTCATCAATAACATTTTTGTCCTGGGTGTTAGTCTTAGTAGTGCACGGTGGTGGCGCGAGTTATGATTGCTTAGCTTACCATAACTCGTGAATTTCAGGGGGTTTTCGGTTTTACTTCAAACCATAATGTCCCTTAACAAAGTTTTTTTACTGATTTTCATAGGTTTTTTGTAGGCAACTAAACAATAACCCCATTTAATAAAGTTTTTTCACTTAATATATATATTTAGAGTACCAAATAAATATACATTATCATCCTACCGTATAATCCATTCTTCAGTGGCGACAAGGCAAACCTTTTGCGGCCGTTGAGAAGGATCTCCGGCTGCGCATCAGGTAGGAGCTGCTCTAGTCAGTGGTGAGAGCTGCCACCGTTACGAACTGTGCCCGTGTAATTAAGTCCTCCCGCCGGCGCAACTTTAAAAAAAAAAAAAAGAAAATCCCCTCCGCTATCCACTGCTTCCTGCCGATCACCCTCTCATTTCCCCAACAGCCACGCACATCCGGATGTACACACCTCCCCCTCACCTCGATACTGTCCAGACAGAAAGGAGGCATTTCACAATCCAGTGAGAGTCTGGAGAGGCGGGGCCGGTCAGAACTATGGGAGTGCACACACGCTGACTAGGCTGTGTCAGCTGTGAAATTGATACGGAGCCGTGAACTGAAGGAGAGCTGAAGGGGAGGGGTTTGCTTGCCTACGGAGAGAGAAACAGTCTGCCTGGGTTTAAACACAAGCGTAACTGACACCGTACAAGCTATAAAGATCAGTTGTCACAAGCCTATGGAGGGATAATATGAACAGTTTATGAAGATCAGTTCAAACGTTCCATTTTTGAGTGAGAAGGGTAATCCTCACTATTCCCCTCTTCCTCCTTGCAGTAGTTTCTTTCCAATTGGAAATCTTCATAGCTGTCACTGCTCGTCCTCCTCACAGTGATTTCAATAATCAGTAACTACAAATATCAACGACCACTCAGATCAACATGGCGATGCAAGGGGTCCAGCCACCCCATATGTTTTTACCAGAAGTGGGAGAACCTACACTCCCGTGGAAACATTGGCTTAAAGCTTTTGAGCACTATGCACATGTTGTGTGTGGGGCGAATTACAGCACAGAGAGGAAGAAATCCCTATTGTTACACTGCTTAGGTCCAGCTAGACAAGAGAAATTTGAAGACTTACCCGATTTAACGGATGATGAGACAGGGGACATGAACGAATATGAAATAGCCATTGCTAAACTTGACAAGCATTACGACAAGAAGATGAGTACCATCCTAGAAAGAAAGACATTTGGAAAAAGAGTCCAAGAGAAAGATGAATCTGTGGAACAATATGTGAGGAAAATGGCCCGTAATTGCAAATTTAATCAACAACTTGATGAAAGAATCAGGGACCAATTTATGCTCTAGTGTAGGAGTGGCAAAGTTAGGGAGAGACTTTGGTCCGAAGATGATCCCACTCTTGACACAGTATTAAGACTAGCCAAAGAGGTGGAGCACACCGAGACATGTGTCTCCACTTTAGAAAACAGAATGAAAGACATGTCGGTCAAACCATCGATCAGTTCTGTACAATCAGACCAAGATGATGAAATAGGAGTGGTAAGAGGCAACAAGAAGAAGAAAATGGCGCCATATCACATTGAGATGACACCAAATTACAACAATGTACAACGCAGAAATTCCGGTGGTGGAGAAGTGAATAGGAATCGCATGGTGAAGAGACCTTACAGAATGGAAGTCAGAAAGAGTAATAGATTCAAGTCAACCAGAGTGTCTACATCGGGAGGAGAGCGTCAGAACAAAGAACAGTTTACACTGAGCGGAAGGGGGAGAACCAGACAAAGAGGGTGTTACAGATGTGGTAGTTCAAATCACTGGGAAAACAACAAAGAGTGTCCCGCTCTCAAAATGATTTGTAGGAGATGCGGAGGTAAAGGACACATAGCCAAATGTTGCAGGAGCAACCCAAGTGAAGAACAAAATTCGAATTGGATTGGAGGTGAAGATGAAGAAGAGGAGTGTGTGTTCATGGTCACAGATGAAGATGAACATGTAGAAAGTCCAAAGACAAAAATTGCTGTGAATGATTTCCCGGTTGTTATGATGGCAGATTCAGGAGCCAGGTTCACACTTATACCAGAGGAAATGTGGAATAAATGTGGTCCGGAATACCTACATGAAGTAGATGTAAGACTTAAAGCGTATGGTGGAGCCAGAATAGATATAATTGGATGGTTTATTGCTAAGTTAGAATTTAAAGGCAGACAAGCGAGTGGTCGCATTTATGTCTCAAAGAGAGGGGAGACTGCCTTACTTAGCTGGACCAATCAAAAACTGCTCAGAGTGAGACTGGACCCAAATGCTGATGAAGCAGTTTATCAAGTTGAGGGAACACATGTTGAAGATATTCGGAAAATCAAGGATGAAATATTCAGAGATGATGTGATTGGGTGTTTAAAAGGTTTTTCACACCGCATATTACTCAAGACAGGTTCAAGACCCATTGCCCAGAAACTCAGGAATGTACCTCTAGCTCTCAAAACAGAAGTCAAAGAAGAACTGAACAAATTGAAGATACAAGGAATAATTGAGAATGTTGATGCTGCAGAATGGGTTTCGCCATTGGTTATAGTAAGGAAAACCACTGGAAAAGTGAGGTTGTGCGTCGATATGAGGGAATTGAACAAGTGCGTGATACCAGACAGACATCCGTTTCCCAATATACAGGAACTGATATCCACTCTAGGACCGGCGAAGGTTTTTTCCACTTTAGACCTCACAGCAGCATATCACCAAATCAAATTACACGAAGAATCCAAGTGCTTAACTGCTTTTATCACGCCAGAAGGATTCTACCAGTTTCAGAGGATGCCGTTTGGACTAGTTTCGACAACTTCTGTTTTTCAAAGAGTTATGCAAAGGATCCTTGGTGACGTGGAAGGAGTGGTGTTTTTTCAAGACGATGTATTAATATATGCCAACGATCAAGAAGAGCACGATATCAGGTTGAATAAAGTTCTACGGGAATTGTACAAAGCAGGGATGGTGTTGAGTAAAACGAAATCTAAAATAAACAGGAAAGAAATAGAATATTTAGGGCATGTGATATCGGGAGAAGGTATCAGACTGAAAAAGGATCTGACAGATTCCATCAAATCTATGAATGTACCAGACAACAAAAACCAGCTCAGGACATTCCTTGGGATGGCAGAATATTATGCTAAATTCATAGAAAACTTTTCAAACTATACAGTTGAATTGAGAAACTTATTAAAGATGAACAAGAAATGTGTGTGGAACAAGAAATGTGAGAAGGAATTTCATTTCATTAAAGAAGCCTTAACCCGAGCTCCAGAACTTCAAAGCTACGTTAGGGGCAAGAAGACTATAATAACGACAGATGCAAGTGAAGTAGGTCTGGGGGCATCCTTATCACAACATCACAATGGACAAGAAGTGGTAATTGCATTCGCGTCCAGATTGTTAAAGGGAGCAGAAAAGAACTATGCCACCATTGAGAAGGAGGCTTTAGCAATTAAATGGGCCACTGAGAAGTTTCGGACTTTTGTTTGGGGAGTACAATTTGCCATTTACACAGACCACAAACCTCTAGTAGAGATCTTCAGTACCAAAGGGCTTGATAAAGTGTCTAGCAGAATCAGGAGATGGGTTTTGAGATTACAAGAATTCAATTTCAAAATGGAACATATTCCTGGCACAAAAAATGTCACAACGGATTGTCTGTCACGCCTGACTAGCTTAGATGATGCTGAAGATGCTGAAGATATGTCTGAAGAACAAGATTCAGTTTGTGTGGTGGAAAGTCAAGCTTTATCTGAAAAAGAATGATGAGATGGGGAAAGATGAAACTTTACTAGAAGTAGTGAAAAATGTCAAGGAAGGAAGATGGAGGAAAAATGAGATAATCTGCACAAGTGTCAAAGCATTCTGGGACGTAAGAGAAGATTTATACCTGCAAAGTGGATATTTAATGAAAGGTGATAAAATAATTCCTCCTACCAATGTGAGAAGGAAGATTATGGAAATGGGCCATGAAGGACACAAAGGGATCGTAAAGACAAAGAAGAGGATTAGGAGTACCTATTGGTGGCCTGGATGTGATCGCCAGATTGAAGATCTAGTCAAAAAATGTATCCTTTGCTCCAAAAGTGATAAAGTATGCATGGGTGCTAGTCATCCGATGGTGTTGAGAAAGGTCCCTGGGAGTCCCTGGAGTACAATTGCTATGGATGTGATAGGTCCAGTTTGGAGCGATGGTTGTTCAACTTATTGTTTAGTGGTCATTGATATGCTAACCAGATGGGTTGAGATTAAATTCTTGCCACAAGTTGCTACACGTAATGTTATTGATTTCATGGAAGAGCTTTGTGAAAGAGAGGGTTATCCGAAAGAAGTACTTACAGATAATGGATCCCACTTTAAATCCAGGGAAATGGAAAAATATTTGAGTGACAGAGCTATTGATCATAAGTTTTGTGCCATTTACCACCCACAGACCAACGGATTTGTGGAGCGATTTAACAGAGTGATAAAAGATGCTATCAAGTTGGCGTGGGCAAATGGGAGAGAGTGGAAAGAAGTTGTTAAGGAAATCTTAATAGCTCACAGATTTACCCCTCACAGCTCCACAAGTATTACTCCTTTTGAACTAAGTAAGAGCAGAAAAGGCCATACAAAAATGTACCCAGGATGGATGAATGGTCTGCTGAAGAATGTAGAAGAAGTAAAAGAGAGTATTATGCAGAGACAGTTGAATAATAAAAGATTGCATGACAGAAGGTGCTTCAGGAAAAGGCCAGAGTTTCAGGTGGGGAGTTGGGTCAGAATAAATCTTCCAGCAAATCTGAGACAAAATGGATGTCAATGGTCCAAATCAGTTAGAGTGGTAGATGTGTATTCACATGCCGTTAAGACGCAGGATGGCAGAATCTGGAATAACGAGAGAGTAATGTTATCAAGAGATGAGAGTGTGAAGAGTAAATCTGATGGTATGGTGGAAGTGAGCAGAGAGAGAAAAAGAAGAGATGAAGTCATAAACAGAGATGACGAGAGCGTATGGGGAGAGAATGGTAGTAGTAGTAGAATTTCCTTGAGTGTGTTTTCCTTGCCAACTTGCACAGATAACCAACCTGAAGGAGGAGATGGAGGAAATAAGATGAGATCTAGAACAGGAAGGAACTACAGACCACCGAAATACCTTTCTGACTATGTGGACTAAATAGTCTAAATAGACTCAAGACTTTATTCCGTAAAGAAGGGGGATGTGTAGTGTCTTGGCATTGCGCGGCTCGTGCATACAGCTCGTGCACTCGACGCGGGATGAAGGCACGAGCTGCGAAGTGAAATGACGTGAAGGATGATGAGATTTAGAATGTAGAGGATGACGGTTGGAGAGACGGAGGATAGAAGAAGTTAAGTGTCCTTGTTCATGTCCCCTTTATATTTAAATAGAGTATACCATTATATTTGTAATACTTTCAAGAGTACCAAATAAATATACGTTATCATCCTACCGTATAATCCATTCTTCACTTACATGGCCACAGTAGTGGCCATGTAGTTAGGGTTAAGTTGCTGTTTCCATAGGAAGAGCACATTTTGGGCGGCTTATAACTTCACTCTCCCTGGACGAATCCTCACCAAAGGGGGGGCAAAGTTATAGGGGGGTCCCAAAACTTTTTTTTCCCATAGACATAATGTGAAAAACTTTGCTCACGCCTACAGCCCAAACCGCTGGACGGATTTACACCACATTTGTGGCAGGAGCGGCGGCTTGGTCCCGAAAGCGTGCTTTGCTTTATTTGGTGTAAATCCATCCAGTAGTTTTTAAAAAAATGACAAAAATGTAAGTGAAAAAAATTAGTGATATCTGTGTTCGCTTCGCGGACACACTTTCCTGTTCGCTCCGCGGACAGGACGGTGATTGGGCAAGCAGCTTGCGTGATGTCCACGGACACCTGACGTGCTCTCTCATTGGATGCGTGAAAGCGTGCAGTGCGTCTGGCTTCAGAGACGCCCGCCATCTTTATTCCTCGCATGAGAGGCTTTGTATCCCGCCTGCACAGTAAGTCTCCCACCCCCGCTCATGCCTGTGTCTGTCTCCTGTTCCTCCCACCCCCCGCTCATGTCCCTGTGTCTTTCTCCCTCCCGCCCATCTCCCGCTCATGTCTGTGTGTCTTTCTCCCTCCCGCCCACCCCCCGCTCATGCCCTGCTCATGCCCCGCTCGTGCCCCGCTCGTCTCTCCACCCCCTGCTCATGCCCCGTGTGTCTCTCTCCCCTTCCCCCAACCCCCGCTCATGCCCCGTGTGTCTCTCTCCCTCCCGTCCACCCCCTCTCATGCCCCGTGTGTCTCTCCCTCTCCCGCCCACCCCCCGCTCATGCCTCGTGTGTCTCTCTCCCTACCCCCACCCCCCGCTCTTGCCCCGTGTGTCTGTCTCCCTCCCCCCCACCTCCACTCTTGCCCCGTGTGTCTGTCTCCCTACCCCCCACCCCCGCTCTTGCCCCGTGTGTCTTTCCCCCTCCCGCCCACCCCCGCTCTTGCCCCATGTGTCTTTCCCCCTCCCGCCCCCGCTCTTGCCCAGTGTCTCTTTCACCCTCCCGCCCCCACTCTTGCCCTGTGTCTCTTTCCCCCTCCCACCCACCCCGCTCTTGCCCAGTGTCTCTTTCCCCCTCCCGCCTACCCCCGCTCTTGCCCCGTGTCTCTTTCCCCCTCCTGCCCACACCCGCTCTTGTCCCATGTCTCTTTCTCCCTCCTACCCACCCCCAATCTTGCCCCGTGTCTTTCCCCCTCCCGCCCACCTCCGCTCATGCCCTGTGTCTCTCTCCCCTTCCCCCCACCCCCCGCTCATGCCTCGTGTGTCTCTCTCCCTACCCCCTACCCCCGCTCTTGCCCCGTGTGTCTGTCTCCCTCCCCCAACCCCGTTCTTGCCCCGTGTGTCTTTCCCCCTCCCGCCCACCCCCGCTCTTGCCCCGTGTCTCTTTCCCCCTCCTGCCCACCCCCGCTCTTGCCCTGTGTCTCTTTCCCCCTCCCGCCCGCCCCCGCTCTTGCCCGGTGTCTCTTTCCCCCTCCCACCCACCCCCGATCTTGCCCTGTGTCTCTTTCCCCCTCCCACCCACCCCCGCTCTTGCCCAGTGTCTCTTTCCCCCTCCTGCCTACCCCCGCTCTTGCCCCGTGTCTCTTTCCCCCTCCTGCCCACACCCGCTCTTGCCCCATGTCTCTTTCTCCCTCCCACCCACCCCCGCTCTTGCCCCGTGTCTTTCCCCCTCCCGCCCACCCCCGCTCATGCCCTGTGTCTCTCTCCCCTTCCCCCCACCCCCCGCTCATGCCTCGTGTGTCTCTCTCCCTACCCCCCACCCCCGCTCTTGCCCCGTGTGTCTGTCTCCCTCCCCCCAACCCCGTTCTTGCCCTGTGTGTCTTTCCCCTCCCTCAACCCCTGCTCTTGCCCCGTTTGTCTTTCCCCCTCCCGCCCACCCCCGCTCTTGCCCCGTGTCTCTTTCCCCCTCCCGCCCACCCCCGCTCTTGCCCTGTGTCTCTTTCCCCCTTCCGCCCACCCCCGCTCTTGCCCCGTGTCTCTTTCCCCCTCCCGCCAACCCCCGCTCTTGCCCCGTGTCTCTTTCCCCCTCCCACCCACCCACGCTCTTGCCCCGTGTCTCTTTCCCCCTCCCGCCCACCGCCGCTCAAGTCCCATGAGTCTCTCCCCCTCCCGCCCACCCCCTGCTCTTGCCCCATGTCTCTTTCCCCCTCCCGACCACCCCCGCTCTTGCCCCGTGTCTCTTTCCCCCTCCCGCCCACCCCCGCTCTTGCCCCGTGTGTCTTTCCCCCTCCCGCCCACCCCCGCTCATGTCCCGTGTGTCTCTCCCCCTCCCGCGTGTCTCTCTCCCTCCCCCCACCCCCGCTCATGCCCCATGTGTCTCTCTCCCTCCCCCCACCCCCCGCTCATGCCCCGTGTGTCTCTCTCCCTCCCCCACCCCACGCTCACGCCTCGTGTGTCTCTCTCCCCTTCCCCTCACCCCCCGCTCATGCCTCGTGTGTCTCTCTCCCTCCCCCCCACCCCTGCTCATGCCCTGTGTGTCTCTCTCTCTCCCTCCCGCCCACCCCCCGCTCATGCCCCGTGTGTCTCTCTCTCCCTCCCGCCCACCCCCCGCTCATGCCCTGTGTGTCTTTCTCTCCCTCTCGCCCACCCCCCCGCTCATGCCCCGTGTGCCTCTCTCCCTCCCCCCACCCCCGCTCATGCCCCGTGTGTCTCTCTCCCCTTCTCCCCACCCCCCACTCATGCCCCGTGTCTGTCTTCTTTTCCCCCCACTCATGCTCATGCCCTGTGTGTCTCTCTCTCTCCCTCCCGCCCACCCCCCGCTCATGCCCCGTGTGTCTCTCTCTCCCTCTCGCCCACCCCCCCGCTCATGCCCCGTGTGCCTCTCTCCCTCCCCCCACCCCCGCTCATGCCCCGTGTGTCTCTCTCCCCTTCTCCCCACCCCCTGCTCATGCCCCGTGTCTGTCTCCTGTTGCCCCCCACCCCCCGCTCATGCCCCATGTCTGTCTCCTGTTGCCCCCCACCCCCCGCTCATGCCCCGTGTCAGTCTCCTGTTGACCCCCACCCCCGCTCATGCCCCGTGTCTGTCTCTGTTGTTCCCCCCACCCCCCGCTCATGCCCCGTGTCTCTCTCCTGTTGCCCCCCACCCCCCGCTCATGCCCCGTGTCTGTCTCCTGTACCCCCTCACCCCCCGCTCATGCCCTGTGTCTGTCTCCTGTAATCCCCCCACCCCCCGCTCATGCCCCGTGTCTGTCTCCTGTTGCCCCCCCGCTCATGCCCCGTGTCTGTCTTCTGTTCCCCCACCCGCTCATGTCCTGTGTCTCTCTCCTGTTGCCCCACCCCGTCTCATGCCCCGTGTCTCTCTCCTGTACCCCCCCACCCCCGCTCATGCCCCATGTTTCTCTCTTGTTGCTCCCCACTCCCCCGCTCATGCCCCGTGTCTGTCTTCTGTTCCACCCACCCCCCGCTCATGCCCCGTGTCTGTCTCCTGTTCCCCCCTCCCCCCGCTCATGCCCCGTGCCTCTCTCCCTCCCCCCACCCCCGCTCATGCCCCGTGTGTCTCTCTCCCCTTCTCCCCACCCCCCACTCATGCCCCGTGTCTGTCTTCTTTTCCCCCCACTCATGCTCATGCCCTGTGTGTCTCTCTCTCTCCCTCCCGCCCACCCCTGCTCATGCCCCGTGTGTCTCTCTCTCACTCCCGCCCACCCCCCGCTCATGCCCCGTGTGTCTCTCTCTCCCTCTCGCCCACCCCCCCGCTCATGCCCCGTGTGCCTCTCTCCCTCCCCCCACCCCCGCTCATGCCCCGTGTGTCTCTCTCCCCTTCTCCCCACCCCCTGCTCATGCCCCGTGTCTGTCTCCTGTTGCCCCCCACCCCCCGCTCATGCCCCATGTCTGTCTCCTGTTGCCCCCCACCCCCCGCTCATGCCCCGTGTCAGTCTCCTGTTGCCCCCCACCCCCGCTCATGCCCCGTGTCTGTCTCTGTTGTTCCCCCCACCCCCCGCTCATGCCCCGTGTCTCTCTCCTGTTGCCCCCCGCTCATGCCCCGTGTCTGTCTCCTGTACCCCCCCACCCCCCGCTCATGCCCTGTGTCTGTCTCCTGTAATCCCCCCACCCCCGCTCATGCCCCGTGTCTGTCTTCTGTTCCCCCCACCCGCTCATGTCCTGTGTCTCTCTCCTGTTGCCTCACCCCCTCTCATGCCCCGTGTCTGTCTCCTGTACCCCCCACCCCCCGCTTATGCCCCGTGTCTCTCTCCTGTACCCCCCCACCCCCGCTCATGCCCCATGTCTCTCTCTTGTTGCTCCCCACTCCCCCGCTCATGCCCCGTGTCTGTCTTCTGTTCCCCCCGCTCATGCCCCGTGTCTGTCTCCTGTTCCCCCCTCCCCCCCGCTTATGCCCCGTGTCTCTCTCCTGTACCCCCCCACCCCCGCTCATGCCCCATGTCTCTCTCTTGTTGCTCCCCACTCCCCCGCTCATGCCCCGTGTCTGTCTTCTGTTCCCCCCACCCCCCGCTCATGCCCCGTGTCTGTCTCCTGTTCCCCCCTCCCCCCGCTCATGCCCCGTGTCTGTCTCCTGTTGCCTCCACCCATGCCCCGTGTCTGTCTCCTGTACCCCCCCAATCCGCACTCATGCCCCGTGTCTCTCTCCTGTTGCCACCCACCCCCCCGCTCTTGCCCCGTGTCTGTCTCCTGTTCTCCCCACCCCTGCTCATGCCCCTTATCTGTCTCCTATTACCCCCTTCCCTGACATGCCCCGTGTCTGTCTCCTGTTCTCCCCACCCCCCGCTCATGCCCTGTGTCTGTCTCCTGTTCTCCCCACCCCCCCGCTCATGCCCTGTGTCTCTCTCCTGTTGGCCCCACCCCCCGCTCATGCCCCTTGTCTCCCTTATGTTCCCCCCACCCCCCGCTCATGCCCCGTGTTTCCCTCGTGTTACCCCCCACCCCCCGCTCATGCCCCGTGTCTCCCTCGTGTTCCCCCCACCCCCCGCTCATGCCCCTTGTCTCTCTCCTTTCCCCCCCACCCCCGCACATGTCCCGTGTGTGCCCTGTACCCCCCGATCATGCCCCTTGTCTCCCTCGTGTTCCTCCCCAGCCCCCGCTCATACCCCGTGTCTCCCTCATGTTCCTCCCCACCCGCTGCTCATGCCCTGTGTCTCTCTCGTGTTCCCCCACCACCGCTCATGCCCCGTGTTTCCTTCCTTTTCCCCCCCACCCCTGCTCATGCCCCGTTTGTACCCTGTTCCCTCTCACCCCCCCGCTCATGCCCATGTGTCTCCCCTCTTTTTGTTTTTTTTTTACCACCCGGCGTTCCCACTTTGAGGACATAAAATGTTAGTGGTCTTCATCTATTGAAAAGGATGTTATGGTGACGTTGCACTAATAAAAACCTTTAAAATGTAGTAAAAAAAAAATGTTACAGGGACGTTATGGTTGAGTTGCGCTACTAAAAACCTATGAAATTCAGTGAAAAAACTTAGTCAAAGGGACATTATGGTTCCAAGTAAAACCGAAAAACCCTTGAAATTCGCCAGTTATGGTAAGCTAAGCAACCATAACTCGCGCCACCACCGTGCACTGCTAAGACTAACACCCAGGACATCAAAGATGACATCACAAATGTCATTGATGACATCACTGATGACATCACATGTCTGGCTCACTCTTTTTTCTTTTGCTGACATATCTAGGCCACATGGTTTTCTTCAGTAACAGTCAGAAACTAAACATTTTATTTTATTTGTAGACGTATCCTTCAAGTAGGTTCTTACAGTAATTCCCTTAGTGTCCAGTCACATCATCTGAAACATATACATACCGGAAGACACAAGCTTGAAAGACAGCAATCCTTTTTGTGCATAAAGATATTCAATAGATTTCTGAGCACTTTCTGATAGTTCTGTTGTTTTTTTTTTTTTATGGCTGTACTTTCCCTGTGGGTCCAATCACATCAAGTGATACATATACATAGGGTAAATAGCAGCTTTGAAACAGAGCAATCATTTATTTGAATGAAAATAATCAGTTAAGTTATGAATTGTTTCTGCTACTACTTGTGCTTTTTTGCTAACTTCACTTTCCCTGTATATACCCATATTGGCATGTGTTCTTTTTTCTTTGTGTTTTGTCTATAGTAATGCAATTATGTAATACATGTGTTTTATTAGCTACGTATTACATATTTCACAGTACACAAAAATCTATTAAGAAAACAATTATCATTTCATTATTCAACATATTAACATTACAAATATTATACCGTCATCTTGTACGCTGCACACAATGTTATGTTTCTGTATGAGTAGCTTAGTATATTAAAGAACCCCATAATAGAATGCTATTTATATCAATGCATCGTTCAATGCACTAATTAGGGTATGATATTTATTGCAATGATCCTTGACACTTGTTTCGCAACATTATAATAAGAATCCCTTGTACACATATTTCATGAAAAGTACATACACATGTGATGTCATCAGTGATGTCATCAATGACATTTGTGATGTCATCTTTGATGTCCTGGGTGTTAGTCTTAGCAGTGCACGGTGGCGGTGCGAGTTATGGTTGCTTATCTTACCATAACTGCCGAATTTCAGGGGTTTTTCGGTTTTACTTTGAACCATAACGTTCCTTTAACAAAGATTTTTTACTGAATTTCATAGGTTTTTAGTAGCGCAACTTAACCATAACGTCCCTTTAACAAAGTTTTTTTACTGAATATATATATATATATATATATATATATATATATATATATATATATATATATATGTCTTGAATGCATCGTCCATGTAAATAAGGTGCTTTGTTTTAGTATGTATTACTTAGTACATCACACAAAGAGAAAGATCAACATTCATGATCAGCACATCCTTAATGCTCAGTAAGGTTTTATTGCAGGGTTAGTTAATTTGTTTGAATAATCAAGCCCCCATGTACTTGTGCGATAAATTCAAACTCTACACAACAGACTTACTGATCAGATCGTCCCAATCCAATGCCCTTACCATACCCAGGTTGTATGCTCTAAAAGGCAGGTGGCACAAGCTTCCCGTAACTTGCAGCCAAAACATGAAATACCCTACCCACTAGCATCTGATTGGAACCTCCTTACCACAAATTCCAAAATAGTGTCAAACACTGGCTTATTATAAATGAAGTCTAACTGCCCACTCGTTATCCCTCCTTTGCTTGCTACCAACTGCACATGTGTGCCACAGCTACTATTAAACACTTCTTTGTATATATCTCTTGTTAAGTAAATACTCACCTTCGTACCTGTAAAATGTATCATGCACTTTAAATATGTAAATAACGTCTCTGTAACTGTGTAATCCATGTAATCATAAGAGATGTACCCATATGCCTAAGGGCTTGGCACGCTATATAAATGAAATACAATACAATACGATACAATTTTACAGTTACAATCTGAAATACAGGCATCAGGCTCTTTTGCCATCTTAAAAAGTGAATCATACCAAAGTGTATCAAAAACTCAATGTATGGATCTTCGGTGTCAATGGGGAATGTTCTCATCTTGTCCACCTGTTTATCTGAAAAGTATGTCATACATGCATTTATGTTATTTATTTATTTAATTTGTTACACGGCCAAACCCACGGGTATCACAGCGTTAGTTGCTTGAGAACTTCATTTGTTACAGACTATCAGGGTAATTCATGTAATTAATGTGCGCTGAAAACCGGGGCGCAAGCATGAAAATCGCAGCGCACGCGTGCAAAAGATGCGCAAGCTGCCGTTTGTCGATTCATGGAAGGCGCTGTGTGTGGCTTACCTGAGATCTAGGCTGAATCCGTGCATTGCGACTTCCCGAAGGCTGTGCGCGAAACGGCCAGTGAAGGCGCACACGTGGCGGCGCACACACCTAAAAAGGGGGCAGAACACATGGAATGGGGAACAACACATGAAAATGTGGCTGTTACTGGGTAAGTACCACTGCCAAATCCTCGCAACGCCCACATGTGCGCTAACAACACGTATTCATGGAATCGAACAGGGGAAACCTCTGTGCCTCAAAAGACGCGCCAATCCGGAAACACGTACGCCAGTGCAACATAAACATGCGTGCAAACAACAAACAAGCTCATACCGCTACGATGAATATACCGTTCCTAGCAGCAGTGGTCATGGGACACCGCAAGAGGAGGAGGATATCCAGGCCCCGCATTTTTTTACCCAGGACCAGGCTTTTTGGGATGCCTGATGACCAGGTCTATGGCAGGTACAGGTTTCCACCCCATGTCATCCTAGACCTGGCCGCTGAGTGGGAGGATGACCTCACATCACCCACCCTGTGATCCCAAGCACTGAGCCTCTTGGAAAAGGTGCTCAATGTACTGCATTTCTTGGCCACTGGGTCATTTCAGCAGACAAGTGCCATAGTTGGTGGCGTCTCACAGCCCATGCAGTCACGCAGTCACGCTGCCTACACCAGGTGTTGGGGCGAGAATGGAAGTGGCCACCCTATTCACGGCCTGAGCCATCATCTCACGTGATGCCCCCTGTTGTTGTACAATTGCATACATGGAGTTCTCCCACACAGTATTGCCCAGTGGTGCACGTCCACCACGTTGCTGCACATGACACCTGTCAGCCCAAGGTGATGTGCACCTTGCTGTGCTGGCACTGCCTGAGGCTGCAGGACTGCATACCTCCTTTGATCTGCTGCCCCAGGAACATGAGTAAATATTGGGGAGTGTGACCTTGGATCCGTAACCACCACAGGCAGACATTCCAACACTGAATGTGCCATTGAGGGGTCTACCCCCAGTGCAGGTGCATTGGACAGAACAGCATCCCTGCCAGAAACACTCACCTGTGACGGGACATTTGTGTCAATGTCTGATTCAGCACCTGAGCCATAGAGATCATTGGAGGTGTACCCAGAGACACCCGTGAACAGGATGGCCTTAGGACCAATGGATTTCCATGCGCCACCACCACACGTCCTCCACTGGTGCTTGTTTGGGGCTTTGAGTACTCCTGCCCCTGCACCATCTCCTCCTCCTCCACAGCATCTAGTGCCTCATCACCTGCACAAAATGAAAAGATAAATTATGAAGACACAGCATAGCTGACACACATAGGCATCACAATGTACACATCCAATACATTAATCAGACATGTCACACATGACACAAAATCAGCAATGCATGCAGTGGCAATGAAGTGGAAGAGGACCCTGAAAGCAGACACTGATGACTCCAAAATGGAAAGGCAACACATGTGCTGCATGGTGCATAGCACCTGCATCACACATTAGCCTGTGAGTGGCATGAACCATCCACAAACATAACACATGCCAGCACACAGATGGCACGTAGTATTGCCATTCCAGAACTGACAAGGACACCCAGATGGGAGTTAATCACTACTGTCCCCCATCCATGTCAAACGCATATCATCAAACAGAACATGCAAAAGAGTGGGACAAAACATACATGTGTCACACGCAGCAACAACGCCAGTGTGTTCAAATACAGTGATGGGAGGCACACAGATACATCAATGGTAGGTCACTTGGACATGACACAAGTCTATTGTCATGTTGAAGATTCAAACAGGTCTCAGAAGTGATCTGTGCAGTGCATGTGTAGGTGCACAGCAGTCAATCAGCCTGATTGATTAAATTCATTTGCGTAAAAAGTGCACATTTGTGGGCCTTTTTGGGCAAAAATCCCTGTCCGAAGTATAGTGATTTTGGGGCAGAACGGCACACAAATCTGCGTTTTTCATGCAAATTATTCCATCAATCAGGCAGATTAAAGAGAAAAAAACTGTAATAACAATGTTGTGTCATGATGGCAGTTTAAGGGCAAGTGCAGTCATCATGTGCAAAGTGTTTGTAGTGGTCAATAGGGATACAGTGAGCCCCAAACCTAAGGGCGGGGAGGGCTTGGAGGCACTGCATGGGTCACATACAGCAGTTATGACTACACAGCCTGACCTGGCACTCAATCACAACACATCACCCAAGCAACATACACATGGTCTGGACACACGCATGGGCACTCACCGGACATTGTCTCAAGATCTGGTAGGTCTCCCACGACTTGGATCTGATCCTCTGCGATGAACCCTCCAGCGATTGCCTCATGTTCTGTGAGTTCATCCTCCTCTGGTGGTGACCCACTGCCAATCACCAGAGTAGAGGCATAATGAGAAGCCAGCTTGATTTTTGCTCGGCGTTTTGAGGTCGTTCCAACGCATTGAGCAATCATCAGCTGTGCGCTTTACAAATCCAAGGGAACTAATGTGGTCCACGATGCACTGCCAGTGTGCCCTACGCTAAGCAGTCGTGGTCTTGCACCCTGCCGTCACCAGCATGTCGTGGCCTTGTTCCGACATGTAGCCCACAAGTGCGTCTAGTTCCACATTATTGAAACTCTGCTTCCTTTACGTGTTGGAGGGGCGAGCCGTGTCTGCGGTCCCAGCCTGTTCTGCAAGAGCACGCTCTTCCTTTTTAGAGGTGGTGCAGACAGTGAGTGGCTTACGCCACTCCAGTCTGTAGGGGCTGAAGCGCAGGTGGACTGGCCACTGGAGGCAGCCAATGGCATGATGACCAAAGCTCTCACTGCAGACATTGGCTGCTAAGTGCTGTTGCCAGGACCAAGCGGCACAACTGCCTTGGTGTGAGGGTCCGGGACCAACACTGTCCCGGCTTGGTAACTCAGAGCCGGGGTGGAGTGAGCTGCAGCTGCCCCTTCAGCCTCCTCACCCTGGCTACTCGGGGCAGCAGATAGCATTGCTGCCCCAGGTCCACGTGGTCTGGTGACAGCAACTTTCACTGCCACACGTGGCTTGTACTTCGTGACATGGAAGTTGGCCTGTGAGTCATTCTGTGCCTGTTCGGTGATCAATCCGGGCCGGGCTAGCAGGGCCTGAGCTGGGATGGTGTCAGCTGCATTTCCCTGACCACTGGGGGCACATAGGTGTCCCTGAATGGTCCTGGACACACTGCCCTCTTGGGCCACCCTGCCCATGTTGCCCACCACTGCCACCTCGCCACCCTGGCCACCCTGCTCATCCTGGCCATGTCCCCTACCACAGACACCTCTTGGAGGTCGGCCACCTTTGCCTCCCTTACTACTTGGTCACCTCCCAACCATGGCACTGATGTACTTGTGCGGATGGGAGGTGCAGAAAACAATTGTCCTGGGCAATTGGGTGAAGGGGGCAGGGTACTGGAATAGGTAGCCCTGTGCTCTTGCAAGGCTGTCTACAACCCCTGGGGAAAAATGACGGGTCATGCAACACTCAGGCACCTAAAAAACAAAAACAAACCTGCATGCGATCCCTCGGTAGCCCACGTGCGTGGAATGAAGGACCCGCAGTACGCTGTGGCACCCAGAAACACTAAAAATGCTTACGAATGGTGTACCCAGGCTCCAATGACCTCTGAATGGTGGATGCAACACGGGGGCAACCACAGTAGAAAAATAAGTGCGCAATTTACCGTCTGCCTGGAAAATGAACGGAAAAAAGATGCATGTGTGCATGTTGGCCACCCCGTCGCCAGAAGAGAAATTGAGCTCTGCTGCAGTAAACCTGGAGTATGCACTGCAACCGTTGTGAAGTAATTGCGTGTCAACCCTCTCTCTCCACAAAAGCACATACAAGAAAATGGCATCCTATGTGTACCTTTAACCCCTGTGCACAGCAATGCCTACGTGTGCCACATCACTTATGCGCTTAAGCGCTAAGGGCCTTTGCTCGATTTTCACGCAAAAGTGCTTATTTTCATGTGCGGATTCACTCTGCATCAAGCTGGCCACATGACAACATACGGAAGACCATGCTCCTGCACAGAAGCCCATTTTCCTGCCCCCCAGAACCCAAGCAGCCTCCTACGAGTCATCTGCTGCTGCCTGCCTGCCTGCTGCCCACGTGCCCTGCTATTTGGTGCCTGCACATCAGCCATCTGCAGGGGTCCAGTTGCTGCAACCACCCTGCTGGAACAGAAGACTCCCAACTGCTGTTCCATCGCTCCACAGCCCAGCCCCAGGACTCAGATGCCCACCCCCACCTGCCTCGAGGGTTGCCATGTCAGTGCAAACACCATCTGAGACCACTGACAACCCCAAGCCAGAGAGGTAGAGGGCTGTCACCTTCTCAACTGTAGAAGTTGGCATCCTGGTGGAGCAAGTCCTGGGGCATTATGATGCCCTCTTCAGATGACCGTGCGCCGACAAGGATGGATGGAAGAGGACGTGGTTGGAAATCGTGGTTGCCATCCACGCGGAGTGGGTGGCAACCTGTGACTTGAAACACATCCAGAAGTGCTGGGAGGACTGCAGGTCCAGGACCCTCATGAAGGCCCAGCGCCTCTTGCATGCAGCAGATGCAGGGGGGTGCCAGGTCCAACTTACCGTCGACCAGATGAGGGTCCTGGAACGCATCAACCCAGTGCTTCACCACCAGGTCCTTGAGAGGCAGACCCGTCTGGAGTCGAGCGGCATGTGTCTGGCCTATCCCTTTTGTCATGATCTCTGCTTCCAAAAGGTCAGGGTTTTCCCAACTCCCTTGGAAGCAGATCCATAACCCAGGTTCCGAGTGCCAACCAGTCCCAATTGGGACCTTTTGGACCCAGTCCTGGCGCCAGTGGCACCAGGCTCATAAATATGCCCAGTCCCAGCGCTGGAAGCGCCGGGCTCATAATGCTTGGGTGGACTTACCTTCAGCAGACCATGCTGCTTACTTGCCTGCCAGTTGAGCCTCTGATCCTCTTCTGTTTGGAACTACTTTTCCTGTTGGGTGGGGCTGGAGCCACTCCCTAGATTCAGAACACTGGAACTCTTCTGGAAGGCAGGAACTCTTTTCTTACCAGGAACTCTTTTCTTACTTAGGCGTGGCTGTGGAAGGAGACACCTAAGCACTACAGGAGGCTATTTAAACCACACCCGGTGGATGAATCTTGCTTTGCGTTATTCTGCAACCTCTGCAGCAGAACGCTCATCGTGTCTTCTGCATCCGGTCCTGGGCCTAAGGAAAAAGGCTTACCATCCTGAATCCAGTCTTCAGCAACACCTATAAAGACAAGAAAGAACAGGTTAGCATTCCGGCATCTGAAAGGCAAAGGCTTACCATCCTGAATCCAGTCTTCAGCAACACCTCTAAAGACAAGAAAGAACAGGTTAGCATTCCGGCATCTGAAAGGCAAAGGCTTACCTACTCTTCGTGCGCTCCGGAGGTCTTCACACTGCATTCCGGCATCTGAAAGACAAAAGTTTACCAACTCTTTGCACGCTCCGGAGGCCTTCGGCGCTGCATCCCGCATCTGAAAGACAAAACAAGGTGCGTTTAAAGACATTGGGGAACTTTAATACTCACGTGCCATTACTCCTTTCCACATCTAATCCAGTGGGTATTCCGGCACCCTGCAGCCGCTCCGAACTCGTACCTGCAAAATAAAAAGACAGTTAGAGCGCATAGTGAAGCAGGCAACAAGCGCTTACTTACGTGCTTCCAGGCGCTTCTATTCATCACACGGGCTCCATCTTCAACTCACTTCAGCCCGTCATCCGCCATCGCCGGAACCCTGCAAAACAAGAGACATCATTACTAAAGACTTTAAAGACATTTGAATGACTCGAAACTTACCGTTCGTGCAGTAAACGACGGACAGCAGTCCTCTGAAGTCAAGAGGCCTGCGCTACCTATCCAGTGAAGAAACTGGTTACAGCACCCTGCCCCGAGGCAGATGGAGAGCTCGGCATTCACTTACCTAAGGTGAGAGCGTTAACCTTTGGGGGTCTACAGGAGAGGAGAAGAGGAAAGAGATAGGGACACCCCAATAACCCCAGTTCATTAACACCATATTATCTATCTGCAGACATCTTACTCTACACGTCAGGCATACAGTGCACAGAGGTCCAGCCCAAAGAGCCAACCGGGTGCTACACATCACCTTTGAAGATACGGTAGTCGCCCAGTCAAGACCGGCGCCTCTGCGAGAATCAGGTGAGCGTTACACCTTTCCACACAGTGCATGTGAGTGTGGCAGGAGTGTGCAGCTTGGAGATATGTCTGACATGGCCCATGTATGGATGTCTGAGTGCAGGGACAGGCCCGTCCTGCATATGTGACACGTCATGTGTGGTGCACATCAGTGATGTATGTATTCTGATGCATGATGCACAAGTACATGTGTTGATGGACGCATGTTTGGATATCAGGGTGTGTACTATGCCATGTTTGTTGTGTGACACATGGATGCTGGTCCCACCTTCATGTACGTGCATGGTGTACATGTGTGTGTGTCTGCTTGGCATGTATGTGACAGTGAGATGCCATGGATGCATGTGTCCCGGAAATCTGGGTTACTGATTGGCAGATGTGACATAGTTGCCGATGATTGCATTGTGACAGGTGGTGGAGATGTACAGATGCATGTCTGTTTGGGCATGTGTGCATGTGTTCCGCACTCCCCATGTTTCTTGTGACATCATGCCAACCTTTGGATGTTGATGCAGTTGGTTGTATATGGATGCTGTTGCCTGCTGCACGATTCCTGTTAATTTGTCCATGTGTATGGGTTCAAATGACATGAGTGATGGGGAGTGTGATGCCATCTGTGATGTCTGACACTGACACTCATGTGCAACTGTCATGTGTGTATCAGACCATTGTACAGTGCCCTGATGCCTGTGTTCTATCTCTGCCTGTCTGCAGCATCGACTGATGAAGAGGGCGGAGACAGTGCAGTGGAGCACAGCAGCAGGGATGCCACCGCCAGCCGGAGATGCAAGGCCCAGCACTCCCCGCCCAAGCTAATCATATCTTCTGAAAGTGAGGAGTATGGTGCCGCGTCCATGGCCACAGCTGCTGAGGGAAGGTCCAAGGGGCGGAGGTTGGAGGTGGACACCTCGGCAGCAGGAGGGGTAGCTGAGCCCCCACAGGGGCCTATGGAGGAAGACATCACAGAATCATCCATGTTGGTGGGGGGTTTGGTTGAGGAGGAGGAGGCCATGACAGCCCCATGCAGAGGGCCTGGAAGGGGGATCCCACTGGTGCTAGTGGTGCAGACCAGGGGTAGGGAGAGGAGGCAGCACAGGCCGCCGTGGAGGTGCCTATGTGTAATCCTGTCCCTGATCATGTGACTGCATCAGCCGGCACCAGCAGGGATGCCTTCGTCCAGACCCGTTTTCAGGGAGGTGATGTGCAAACAACAACTGGCTTTCCTCTCCCTGGACATGTGGCAATCCGTGACCCTGTTGAGCCTGTCCTAGGGTTGGCGTTGCGCGGTATTCGGGTTGACATGCAGGGTTCTCGTCAGGACAATGCATGTCATTTCGAATACCTGTTTGGGCGTGTCGACCTACTAGAACAGATCATCAGCACTGTGTTCCTCCGTGTGCTGGAGTTCTTGTGACCCCCTGCTCAACTGAACCCCCTATGCACCAGTCGTCCTCCATGCCGTCTTCCTGCGCAAGTATCACTTGGGCCCCTTGTGGAGCTGCCCCTAAAGCCAGTGGCCAAACTGGTAGAGACCACATCCCTGCCACAGTCAGGAGTCAGAGGTCCAGCAGGGGTGGCCACCCCACCAACTGGACCTCAGCAAATGGAGGACGTGCAGGCATCAACAAGCAGGGCATGTTCACAACGGTGCCGGGGAATTCCATCAGCATGCATGCTGTTGTGGTGCCAGAGGCAGTTGCATTGGACACAGCAGCAGGTTTAGCGTGGGAGGCATCATGGCTTGAGGCCATCAACATCCCGGGGCAGGCATCAGCTGAGGGGCAGGAGGACCCAGGACTGGGAGTGTCTTCCATGTGGCAGCGGTTGGGGCAGCAGATAGATGTGGAGAGGGCACGGCTCAGGATGGCCATGGCAGAGAACTCCATGAACCAGGCTTTGAGGCGGGCTGAGTGCCTCGAGGAAACTAGCAGGGAGTTTCTGGATACCATGGCTGCATCCCTGCGAGACCTCAAGGCCAGGGAATAGGCCCGCCTCCGGATGATCGACGTGGAGTTTGATGATGGCCTGGGCCGGAACATCACAAGTGATCTGTGGGGCTGCCCCGAAGCCTTTGTACATAGTTCTTTAGACATAGGTTTCCTTTTATTTTTTCATTTTTTGGAGTGCCTGGAATTTGCTCCACCTTATTGTGCATAGTTATGTTTTTATTGGTTTTTGTATAGGTTTTCTTTCTTCTGGAGATCATGGACACGTGTTACTTTCTTTGTAAATAGTTGCAAACATGTACTTGCTTTCTTTATTTTTTGGACCTCGTTTCTTGGACATTGGCGATGGACCACTTTTCATTTGGCTTTTCATGGATGTCACTTTTTTCTTGGGTTAGATTTTTTTTTCATACTGACCCTGAATAATTTCCATTATTTCATTTGTGCTTTTGGTTTTGAGCTTGCATGTTACATTTAATGCATTTTGTGGATCTATATTATTTGTGTGGTCTTCCTTCATTGGAGAAAGTTGGCAGAGAAGGGCCCGGCGAGATTCAGCACAAGGACGTACATTTTGTGGGTTTGGATGGGCTGCGGGTGAGAGCGGTAGTGGGAACCTGCCAGATTACCCACAAGGAAGTGAACTGAACAAAGAATGGGTTTGCTCTCACACTGCGCACACACACAAGGTATCAAGCAACATTCGCTTTTGTTCACAGTTTTAATCAGCACTGTTACAGCCTGACACGTGTTTCGAGCATCCCGCTCTTCCACTGAGGCTGCATGATAGTTAGTATAGTTGATAGCAATACAAAATTGATCAAACCATGATATATTTGCAAGATAAAAACAAGAGTAGCGTAAACATCCAGACCCAAGGGAAAGAGGACAAATGAGGTGAAACAGACAAACCAAAAGCAAATCAACATTTTACAGTTGTTTTCCAATTGTACAAATCGTGTAATGCGTCAAACGATTCAAAAGGATATGTAAAGTTGTAAGGTAACACCATCAATGGACGAGAAAAGGATATTGAAAGGGAAAAGACAGAAAAGAAACATTGTTTAGCAAACCATGAGAACACGCCTGGTACCAATGGTGAGCACCCACACAGTAAATGTGTAAAAGAATTGGTAAAGAATATATGCTGTAACTTAGTCTTGGCTTCTTGTAAAACTGGTTACTACACATTAAAAATGACACAGTCTAAATAGGGCTGGCAATTGTAGGAATTGAACCTAATTGCTTTGACCTATGTTGAGTCAGATTAGTTAAAAATGATTCAGCCAAGCAGGCACCAATTAAGTGTAGGAGAAGCTCACTTACCCGTGAGTTAATGTATTTTCAATTGGGGATATTGGAATTGACCATGGCCTCCAATGTAGGGAAAAATTGAAGAGACCGAAAAATTTGCTGTGATATAGTAAATATCTATTTCGGTCAAATTGCATACAGTTAATAGCTCTCAAATATAAACATATCAAGTAAAGTCAGGGGAACGTGCCAATTACTAGCAGTTGCCGGATCGAATTTGATTGTAAATTATTATTCGTGCTGGTAGAGGAGTCGTCCAAAGCAAATTTGTGCGCAAAAAGGAGAGAGGAGTCAAAAAAGGTGGGACCAATTAGCATGCTTACTGCTGGGGTCGTCTAGACCCACAGCTGACATTGGCGAGCCCTTCAAGTCAGGGCTCAGCAACAAAGTGTAGTACTTACTAGCGTGTGCACTGCCGAGTGAAGCACAGGAGCCAAATGCGCAGGGCTCTGTGCTGTGTATAAATCAACCTGAAAGTATGGCAGCGTAACATAGGCGTATACGCAGTGTAAACCAGGGCACCATCTTGGGCATATGGATGGCCGCGGGATTCACTGAAACTTATTTGCAGCCAGAATCCAATAGTGATTAGGCTACCTATATTGCGAGAAATATAGACATTGGATGAGCTCGAAAAAAGAGAGCAATTTTGATTGAGTCACTTACAAACTGTAACGTAATAACAATAGTGATTGAACTAACTGTATTGTGTGTGGTTGGAATAACTGATTTGAGAAGACATAATGTTGCTCATAGTTATGCATGAAGATATTTGCGAGGGGAGGGGCATAACTTGCCCCCATTGCAATACCGATAAGCTGTCTATAGTAGGTGTTGTTGAAAAGGAACAGATTGTTGGAAAGAGCAATTGTAAGTAAATCTTTAATCATTTCAATATGTTCAAAGAACAAAGCTGAATATTCTCGGACAATGTAATTGATTCTGGTGATTGCCAGTTGGTGATTGATAGACGTATAGAGAGCTTTCACATAGAGTGTAACTAGCACCAGGTTCGGTAGTACTGGGAGTTGGTCAAGTGTCTGGAGAATATGCATAGTGTCTCGAATAAATGTGGGTATAGTGTTAATCAAGGGTGCAAGACATTCACTGATGTACAGTGAGATGGGCTCAAAGATGCCTCCACCACCACTCAGGATTGGTCTTCCCTCTGGTATTTTGTCAAAATGTTTATGTATCTTTGGCAGAAAGTATGTGGTGGGCATTTTGGGGCCATCTACCATTAGAAATTGTCTTTCCACATCAGTTATCAGACCACGTGTATACCATTTTGACAACACTGATTTGATTGTTTCCCGCAATTGTGACAAAGGGTTCCCTGGCAGGGTTTCATAGCATCCTGGGGAGTTAAGGTGGGAGAGTCCCATTGTTATGTAGTCTGATTTGTCCATGATAACTACATTCCCCCCTTTGTCTGCCTCCTATATAATAATGGTGTCAATGGTAGTCAAATTGTGTAAGGTTTTTTGTTCATTGCTAGATAGATTATATCTTGTGGCCTTGTGCTTAGGAGAGTCTTGTAATTTGTGGATATCATGTATCACTGCTTGGTGAAACGTATCGATCAGGTTGTCCTTTGGAAATAAAGGGATACATTTAGATTTTTTGACAATTCTTTTATTTTCAAATTCTGTTGTTGGATAATTAGATCTTGCAAGAGGTCCAACACATTTGTGCTGGGATCTAGTTCACAATCATCGATGGACTATAATACATGGGTCCTTAACATTGTTTGTAATGTAATGTCAGATGGCAGGGGTTCATGGTGCTTGCTTTTAAAGTACTTGACTTGCGTTGCAAAAACATTTTTTAATTTTAATTTGCATATGAATTTAAACAAATCAATCTGAATTTGGACAGATTCATGAAATCCAGTGGGTGCAAAGGAGAGTCCTCTGTTGAGGACAGCGCGTTCATCAGAAGAGAGTGAGTAACTACTCAAGTTGTGTATTAGATCTACCTTGTCTGATTCCTCAGAGTCTGTTGGTACGTTGCCCGTGTGACTCTGCATTGAACAGGTGGGGTGTTTGTGCCTGGTTGACTGGCCACCCATTGTGCCCAGAGGCTTGGGTCTGGGTTGTGGTATTTGTGACCAAAGAAGTTTGACATCTGACCTTTTTCATAGCTGCTAAGGCTGCTTGACGGTTGCCTTTTTTGTACCTGCGTATTTGTTCTAAAAAAGGCGTTGGTTGTGGGGTTACTGGGTGGTCACGTTCTGTGAGCTCCAGATCATCAGATGGATTAAACTCAGAGCTGCCTGTAGCTTCTGCAGAGTCTGCTTCAATAGTAGGTCTCTCTCGATTGTTTTCTACTTCCAAGCTTGCAGGTGATGATGCTATGCTACTAGTGCGTGAGCAAGAGACTTGGTCATACTTTGGTTGGTAAGTATAGAATGGATTATCACGGTAGTCCCTATCATCTCGCGAAAATGTACGCGACTTGCGTAGTTTGACTTCATCTTGATGCCTGCGTAGGCGGGTATATAATGTTTTCTAATTTTTATCAATGGTAGCACTGGGTGCATCAAAAAGGGCAATTTCTTCTTTTAAAGTATCAATTTGAATGACAATGAGATCATGTTCTCTCCTTGCATGTTCGATAAGTAATTTTAGCATGTTGTTCAAGCTGGTTGTTAGGTTAGTTTCCCATTCGGTTGCAAGTTCATTGTCCGCCGGATCTTCAAAGTCCAGGAGGATAAGTATGCGCAGAACCCTAGGTATTTTGTTTTCTTGTAAGTAATGAGTGAGGGTAGATTTTTCCCCAAAATGTGTTAATCTCTCTGATGCTGAGTTGTTCTAATTTAATACATTTGGATCTAAGATCTTCAGATTCTGCAGATAATCTTTTAAAAGTGTTCAAAGTCGAGCCCCTGCGGTAAATAAAGCCTTAATATCATCTTCTATTGTTAGGATATATTCTGCTGTTAGGGCCATGATGGCTGCCTCAAACTCAATGGGTTGAAGTCTGCTGCTAAGTCTCTATGGCCTAAAGTAATAGGAGAAAGTTGGCAGAGAAGGGCCCCGCAAGATTCAGCGCAAGGACGTACATTTTGTGGGTTTGGATGGGCTGCGGGTGAGAGCGGTAGTGGGAAACTGCCAGATTACCCACAAGGAAGTGAACTGAACAAAGAATGGGTTTGCTCTCACACGGCGCACACAAACAAGGTATCAAGCAAGGTTCGCTTTTGTTCACAGTTTTAATCATCACTGTTGCAGCCTGACACATGTTTCAGCATTTCTCAAAACCAGTTTGTTACCAAAAAATTTTGAAAGTCAACATCTGTAAATGCAGTCTTACATGTGACAAGTTGCCACAGGAAATCTGTCACTTCAAACATACCGAAAGGCGAATTTGTCCGTGCAAGACGCAACTGCTTGTTACAAGAAGACTTTGATGCAGAATGCTCTGTGATACGCAAAAGATTTTTGGCAAGAGGTTTCGACCGCAAATCAGTAGATAAGGCTGACCAGGACATGAGAGCCATGAAGATATGTGACCTACTTACACCAAAAGTCTCCAAGGATACTCTACATTCTCAGAAATTGAAATTCATCACCAGATTTAATGCGGATGGCTCTGTCTTCCATAATATAATCAAAAGGCATTGGCATATTTTACAACTTGATCATGACATTACCTCATGGGACCACACCCAGTTTCATTTTTACCAAGGCCAACAATCTCAAGAATATACACTCACCCTCCTTCATGTCAATTCCGTTACATAAACACACTTGGCTGCATCAGCCTCAACTTCAAGGCTTTCGCAAATGCGGGGGTTGCTCAATGTGTGCCCATGCATATGAAACATGTGTTATTGACTTTGGACATTTGGGTACACATAAGATCAACTCTTTCATCAACTGCAATTCCAAATGTTGTATCTACTGTATTAAATGCATATGTGGCCTCTATTACACAGGGAGTACTATTCATCCACTTAAAATCAGGATTAGGGAACACCTTTCATCCATTGCTCAACCTAATTCTAAATACCCCTTAGCCACACATTGGCAACAAGTCCATCAAATGGACGACAAATCCATGATCACATTTGCGGGGATGATGAAAGTTTCCCTACCCCAACGAGATGGGAATTTGGTTCTTAAACTTAGACAATTGGAAGCACGCCTCATTTGCCAATACCGTACTGTAGACAATGGCCTCAACACAGACCATGAATTATCTGTTTTTGGGTGATGAATGTGTTATTATGAATATGTAATGATACTGAGAACAGAACTTCCCCTGCCCCTTTTCTTCACATTACCACGATGGTATTTCAATATTGAATTCACTACCTGACCCAGTGGTGACCACCCAAACAGTGCCCATGTGTCAACTGCTATATACATAGCTCAACCAGTAATAATTATGAGGATACACAGGTATGATCCACTAGCATGCCTAAGCTCTATTGCGCATCATTACTATTTCTTTCTTTTTTGCCGATCTACTTCTTGCTGTATTGTGATTCATGGAACCCCTACCTGTGTGCATTAGTTCACCTTCTTATTACTTCACTGTTCCTTAAAAGACCCACTCGAAATGTCATCCAATATATATAATTCACACAATACAGTTACATGAATCACTATTGTTATTACTTTACAACTTGTAAATGACTCAATCAAAATTGCTCTCTTTTTCGAGCTCATCCAATATCTATTTTCTCGCAATATAGGTAGCCTAATCACTATTGGATTCTGGATGCAAATAAGTTTCAGTGTATCCCGCGGCCATCCATACGCCCAAGATGGCACCCCGGTTTACGCTGCGTATAAGCCTACGTTACGCGACCATGCTGTCAGGTTGATTTATACACAGCACAGAGCCCCGCACATTCGGCTCCTGTGCTTCACTCGGCAGCGCACACGCTGGTAAGTACTACACTTTGTTGTAGAGCCCTGACTTGAAGGGGCTTGCCAATGTCAGCTGTGAGTCTAGACGACCCCAGCAGTAAGCATGCAAATTGTTCCCACCTTTTTTGTCTCCTCTCTCCTTTTTGAGAACAAGTTTGCTATAGACAACTCCTCTACCAGCACGAAAAATATTTTACAATCGAAGTCGATCCGGCAACTGCTAGTAATTGGTACGTTCCCCTGACTTTATTTGATATGTTTATATTTGAGAGCCATTAACTGTATGCGATTTGACCGAAATAGATGTTTACTATATCACAGCAAATTTTTCGGTCTCTTCAATTATTCCCTACAGTGGAGCCCACGGTCATTTCCAATATCCCCAATCTAAAATACATTAACTCACGGGTAAGTGAGCTTCTTCTACACTTAGGGGGTAATTCATAGAATTTAGCGCACAAGTGGCGCAGGGGGCTGGCGCACAGTGTGCGCGTGCGAATCCCTGCGCCAGCCGCGTGCACTAAAATTAATTTCCGTGCACAACGTATTCATGGATTCCAGCTACCAAAACCAGCCGTGGCGCACAGTGGCGCAGCGACCCTGCAGCAGCGCCAGTTACGCCCCCAAGAACGCCCCTCGTGCAGGGAAAAGCCATCAAAAACCCCAATCCAGCGCAAAGGGCTGCGCTAACCCTGTACCAGCACGGCAAGCGGGGAACGTGTATCACTGGGGTGCGCGGGAAGTTTCACATGCGATTGGCCCTGTGCGAGCGGGGTACGTGTATTACTGGGGTGCGCGGGAAGTTTCACAAGCAATTGGCCCTGTGCGAGCGGGGTCCGTGTATTACTGGGGTGCGCAGGAAGTTTCACACGCGATTTCAGCTGGGTACGTGTATTACTGGGGTGCGCGGGAAGTTCCACACGTGATTTCAGCAGGGTACGTGTATTACTGGGGTGCGTGGGAAGTGACACACGCGATTGGCCCTGTGCGAGCGGGGTACGTGTATTCCTGGGGTGAGTGGGTAGTTTCACACGCGATTTCAGCAGGGTACATATATTACTGGTGTGCGCGGGAAGTTTCACATGCGATTGGCCCTGTGCGAGCGGGGTACGTGTATTACTGGGGTGCGCGGGAAGTTTCACAAGCAATTGGCCCTGTGCGAGCGGGGTCCGTGTATTACTGGGGTGCGCAGGAAGTTTCACACGCGATTTCAGCTGGGTACGTGTATTACTGGGGTGCGCGGGAAGTTCCACACGTGATTTCAGCAGGGTACGTGTATTACTGGGGTGCGTGGGAAGTGACACACGCGATTGGCCCTGTGCGAGCGGGGTACGTGTATTCCTGGGGTGAGTGGGTAGTTTCACACGCGATTTCAGCAGGGTACATATATTACTGGTGTGCGCGGGAAGTTTCACACGCGATTTCAGCAGGGTACGTGTATTACTGGGGTGCGCGGGAAGTTCCACACGTGATTTCAGCAGGGTACGTGTATTACTGGGGTGCGCGGGAAGTTCCACACGCGATTTCAGCAGGGTACGTGTATTACTGGGGTGCGCGAGAAGTGTCACACACGATTGGCCCTGTGCGTGCGGGGTACGTGTATTACTGGGGTGCGCGGGAAGTTCCACACGTGATTTCAGCAGGGTACGTGTATTACTGGGGTGCGCGGGAAGTTCCACACGCGATTTCAGCAGGGTACGTGTATTACTGGGGTGCGCGAGAAGTGTCACACACGATTGGCCCTGTGCGTGCGGGGTACGTGTATTACTGGGGTGCGCGGGAAGTTTCACACGCGATTTCAGCAGGGTACGTGTATTACTGGAGTGCGCGGGAAGTTTCACACACGATTGGCCCTGTTCGAGCGGGGTACGTGTATTACTGGGGTGCGCGGGAAGATTCACACGCGATTTCAGCAGGGTACGTGTATTACTGGGGTGCACGGGAAGTTTCACACGCAATTTCAGCAGGGTACGTGTATTACTTGGGTGCGCGGGAAGTTCCACACGTGATTTCAGCAGGGTACGTGTATTACTGGGGTGCGCGGGAAGTGTCACATGCGATTGGCCCTGTGCAAGCGGGGTACGTGTATTACTGGGGTGCGCGGGAAGTTTCACATGCGATTTGAGCAGGGTACGTGTATTACTGGGGTGCGCGGGAAGTTTCACACGCGATTGGCCCTGTGCGAGCAGGGTATGTGTATTACTGGGGTGCGCGGAAAGTTTTACACGCGATCTCAGCAGGGTACATATATTACTGGGGTGCGCAGGAAGTTTCACACGCGATTTCAGCAGGGTACGTGTATTACTGGGGTGCGCGGGAAGTTCCACACGTGATTTCAGCAGGGTACGTCTATTACTGGGGTGCGCGGGAAGTTCCACACGCGATTTCAGCAGGGTACGTGTATTACTGGGGTGCGCGAGAAGTGTCACACGTGATTGGCCCTGTTCGAGCGGGGTACGTGTATTACTGGGGTGCGCGGGAAGTTTCACACGTGATTTCAGCAGGGACGTGTATTACTGGGGTGCACGGGAAGTTTCACACGCGATTTCAGCAGGGTACGTGTATTACTGGGGTGCGCGGGAAGCTCCACACGTGATTTCAGCAGGGTACGTGTATTACTGGGGTGCGCGGGAAGTGTCACACGCGATTGGCCCTGTGCAAGCGGGGTACGTGTATTACTGGGGTGCGCGGGAAGTTTCACATGCGATTTGAGCAGGGTACGTGTATTACTGGGGTGCGCGGGAAGTTTCACACGCGATTGGCCCTGTGCGAGCAGGGTATGTGTATTACTGGGGTGCGCGGGAAGTTTTACACGCGATCTCAGCAGGGTACGTGTATTACTGGGGTGCGCGGGAAGTTCCACACGCGATTTCAGCAGGGTACGTGTATTACTGGGGTGCGCGAGAAGTGTCACACGCGATTGCCCCTGTTCGAGCGGGGTACGTGTATTACTGGGGTGCGCGGGAAGTTTCAGATGCGATTTCAGCAGGGTACGTGTATTACTGGGGTGCACGGGAAGTTTCACACGCGATTTCAGCAGGGTACGTGTATTACTGGGGTGCGCGGGAAGCTCCACACGTGATTTCAGCAGGGTACGTGTATTACTGGGGTGCGCGGGAAGTGTCGCACGCGATTGGCCCTGTGCAAGTGGGGTACGTGTATTACTGGGGTGCGCGGGAAGTTTCACATGCGATTTGAGCAGGGTACGTGTATTACTGGGGTGCGCGGGAAGTTTCACACGCGATTGGCCCTGTGCGAGCAGGGTATGTGTATTACTGGGGTGCGCGGGAAGTTCCACACGCGATTTCAGCAGGGTACGTGTATTACTGGGGTGCGCGGGAAGTTCCACACGCGATTTCAGCAGGGTACGTGTATTACTGGGGTGCGCGGGAAGTGTCACACGCGATTGGCCCTGTGCGAACGGGGTACGTGTATTACTGGGGTGCGCGGGAAGTTTCAAACGCGATTTCAGCAGGGTACGTGTATTTCGGGGGTGCTGGGGAGTCCTACACGTGATTTGGCAGTTGTTCCCTGTACACCCTCCACGGCCCCTGCAGGCAGCCCACACTACAGTGGACTACCCTGCATCCCTGGTCATGTCCCACAGGCAGCCCACCCAACATGGGCATGCCCTCCAGCAAAGGCACATGTCTCCTTGCACTACTGATCACCAACTCATGTCCCCTTGCACCCCCACCCCCCAGGCATTGTGGGATACCTGCCAGCAGGCCCCCATTCATGTCCCACTCAGGTCCCCCTGCACCCCCACCCCCCAGCATTGCGGGGCTCCTGCCAGCAGGCCCCCACTCATGTCCCACTCATGTCCCTCTGCACCCCCACCCCCCAGCATTGCGGGGCACCTGCCAGCAGGCCCCCACTCATGTCCCACTCATGTCCCCCTGCACCCCCACTTTCAGCATTGCGGGGCACCTGCCAGCAGGCCCCCATTCATGTCCCACTCATGTCCCCCTGCACCTCCACCCCCCAGCATTGCGGGGCACCTTTCAGCAGTCCCCCACGCATGTCCCACTCATGTCCCTCTGCACCCGCACCCCCCAGCACTGCGGGGCACCTGCCAGCAGGCCCCCACTCATGTCCCACTCATGTCCCCCTGAACCCCCACCCCCCAGCATTGCGGGGCACCTGCCAGCAGGCCCCCATTCATGTCCCACTCATGTCCCCTGCACCCCACCCCCCAGCATTGCGGGACACCTGCCAGCAGGCCCACACTCATGTCCCACTCATGTCCCCCTGCACCCCCACCCCCCAGCATTGCTGGGCACCTGCCAGCAGGCCCCCACTCATGTCCTACTCATGTCCCCCTGCACCCCCACACCCCAGCATTGCGGGTCACCTGCCAGCAGGCCCCCACTCATGTCCCACTCATGTCCCCCTGCACCCCCACCCCACAGCATTGCGGGGCACCTCACAGCAGGCCCTGACACATGCCCCCACCCAACACGTCATCACAATCTAGATCCCTGGCCCTTATGGGCAGCCTCCACATGCCAAACACCCACCCAAGTATTGCACCACCCACTTAGAAATGCCAATTACATGATACAACCCCAATGGCAAGTGAACACATGTCCCTACACACAATAGGTGTAAGTGAATGTCAAAACCCATATCATGATATGCATGAAACCAATGAGATGATACTACACATTGAAGTTTGATGAAAACAATGTATTAAAAGCAACATAAATGGAATTAAAAATAAACAAATGACAATGGGAATTAAAAACCAAAAGCAGCATGTCCGTAAAATAATGAAAAACCACAAATCATAAGCCAAAGGAAAGGTGTCCAAAGTCACAGTTCAAAAAAGTACATCCAAGGGAAAAACAAAACCGAAAACCATTGCTCCATGGGTAAATCCCCCCAAAAAACTATAATCCAACAGTCAACTATATACAGATAAACAATCCAGGGTCCATGATCCCAACTGAAGAAATGAAACCTATCTAAAAATACTACCTAATAAAAAAACTATATACAAAAATGTGGTCCATTGTCCAAAAGGTCCAAAATAAATAAGAAAGCAAAGGAAACCTAAAACTAACTACATAACTATTTACAAGGGCAGCGGGCTAGTCCGACGGCTCACTGGTTGGTGTCATGGGCCAGGGCATCATCGAACTCCTGTTCAATGGCTTGGAGGTGGTCATGTTCCCTGGCCCCGAGGTCTCGCAGGGATAATGCAGTGTCCAGCTCCAACTCCCTGTGAATACCCTCGAGGCACTCAGCCCACCTCAGTTCTCCGCCCTTACCATTGTGAGCCGTTCCTCCTCTGCCCGCTGCCGCTCCGCACCTATCTGCTGGCCCAACCGCTCCCACACGGAAGACACTCCCATTCCAGGGTTCTCCTGCCCACCGACCGATGCCTGCCCTCCTGATGTTGATGGCCCCGAGCCATGATGCCTCCCACGTCGAGCATGCCGCTGCCTCCGACGCAATTGCCTGTGCCAGCACGACGGCATCCTGGCTGATGGAACCCACCGACGCCGTCGTGCACGTGCCCTGCCCGATGATGCCGTCATATCCTCCATCTGCTGGGGTACAGTTGCTGGTGTGTCCACCCCTGCACGACCTCCGACTCCCGACTGTGGCAGGGATGGGATCCCCACTGAGTTGGCTGCGTTGGTCGGGGTAGGTCCACAGGGGGCCCTGGTGGCATCTGGGCCGGAAGACGGCATGGAGAACGACTGGCACATAGCCTCCACAGAGGAGGAGAGGGTCGCCAGAGTGCCCGACACATGTACGAAACCCCCGACCACGGGCACTCCCAACTGGGCCACGTTGGCACGGTGCTCTTCGTGATGACGTGCGTGCTCCCCCCGGGAAGCACGCACCTCATCACGAATGACACCCGTGCGCAATGCGACACCAATCAGGACCTTCTCCATACGGCCAGGGGTCCCCTCGTCCGCAGGTGGAGGGGAGTCAGATGACATCGACATCCCCCCTACCTGCGGACAGGCCTGGGATGGGGCATCCCTGCTGGTGCATGGTGGTGCAGTCACAGTGTCAGGGACAGTGACATGCACAGGCACCTCCACGGCGACCTGTGCTGCCTCCTGACCCTGCCCCTGGACTGCACCACTTGCACCAGCAGGGATGCCCTCACCAGGCCCCATGTGCGGCTCAGTAGCGGCCTCCTCCTCCTCTGTGGAAACCACCAACCTGGATGGCTCCACCCCGTCTTCTGCCGTTGCAAGCCCCTGTAGGGGCTCACCCACCCCTTCCGCTGCAGCCGTGGGGCATCCCCGCCGCTTTGCTCCACAGCGCCGTCTCCGCCCTCTTCTTCACTTTGCGCTGTGTAGAGGGAGACATAGAACACAAGCATCAGGGTACTGTACAATGGTCCCCTAGACAGGAAGCAATAGCAGATGAGTGGCACTGTCAAAGATCACTTCCATCATGTCCCTCCACAACACATGAGTCAGTGCAGGCAAAACACATGCAGTAACAGGCATGGCGCATGCTATGGACATTAGCAAACATGTCCAAGGGACTCTTGAAACATACAATGTTGTTTTTGAACTCCCATGCATCATGGGTCATGCCTATCACATGCACACACTTCACCGTACATTCATCCATCTGGACTCGTACACCCCAGACACAGTGGATGCAAGGATAACTAGGCTGCATCAGTGATTCTGAACATTGTCACAGACATGTGTCATGCATCCATGGCATTCACAAGTCACAGACACGCAGGTCAGACACACAGACATGGACACCATACATGTACATGGCATCAGCACCCATCCTTTACCCCCACCCATGTCCAGGAACAGAGACTGGCATGCTCTCATGTGTCCATTCCGCATAGGGCTCCCAATGTAGCATTTAAACACATACACCAACCGTGTGCTTCACACATTACTGGTCTCACATGCATGACCATGATGTCCCTGCACACACACACACGTACATGGCCTATGTCACACATACAGGCAAGTATCAGACAACCAGCACACTGCAACATGCCCTGTCTCACGCAGCAATGCTTGGCCACTTACCGCTCGACTCCAGACTGGTCTGGAGATCAAGGATCTGGGCATGGAGCGCTGGGTGTACGCGTTCAAGGACCCTCAGCTGGAAGGTACTCATGCTGCTCCGGCCCCCCTCCACGAAGCGCCAGGCCTTTATGAGGGTGCTGGACCTCAAGTCATCCCAGCGCTTCTTGACTTGCTTGATGTTGCGGGTTGCCACCCCCTCCGCGTTGATGGCAACCACAAAGTCGTCCCAGATCCTGTCCCGTCCTTCCTTGTCGGCGCGTAATGATCCGAAGAGGGCATCATAATGCCCCAGGACAAGTTCCACCAGGACACCAACTTCCTTCTGACTGAAGCTGGTGGCCCTCTGCCCCTTTGGCTGGGGGTCGCCAGTGGTCTCAGATGGAGTTTGCCCCGACATGGCGACCCACGAGGCTTTCGTGGGTGGGCAACTCGGTCCTGGGGCTGGGCTGTGGAGCGATGGTATCCCAGTCGGGAGTCTTCTGTTCCAGCAGGGGTGGGCAACGCAACTGGACCCTTGCAGATGGCTGGCGTGCAGGCACCAAATGGCAGGGCACGGTGGCAGCAGGCAGGCAGGCAGGCAGCAGCAGATGGCTCGTGGGAGGCTGCTCAGGGATCTGGGGGGCAGTAATTCGGCCTTTTGGGCAGGAGCGTGGTCTTCCGTGTGCTTACGCGTGGCCAGCTTGATACAGATTGAGTGATTTGGCACATGAAAATTCTGCACGTCAGCGTGTAATTCGAGGAAAGGCCCTTAGCGCATAAGCGCGTCTGCACGCATATGCGATTTCATTGGACTGAAGGCCCTTCAAGCGTAAGCGCCTCTGTGACGTGACGCGCGCGGGCGTGCACGGGCGTTTCAGCACGCGTGAAAAACTGCATGTCCGTGTGGGAATGTGTGTAATCTGAGGAAAGGGCCCATGCGCGTAAGTGACATGACGCGCGCGGGTGTTTCCCTCAGCACGGGTTAAAGGTGAGCGGGGGCAGCAGTTCGCTATACGTGCCTTTCGTGGAGACCGACGTGTGTTGCTTCTTCCTGTTGTTTCGCGCGCCATCACAACTTCACAGCTATCAAGGACGTATATCTTCTTTTGGCGGGGGTATTGGCTACGCGTGTTTTTATGCATCGCCCTAGTCAGACGGTGAGTCGCACACGCTATTTTTCCCACTGCGGGTGCCCCTGTGTATTGCACCCATTTTCGAGGTCATAGTAGCCTGCGTGTTCCACGAGTATGCGTTATTCGTGTTACTGGGTGCCACCTCATACTGCGGGAGGTTGATTCCACGCACGTAGGCTGCAGGGTTGCGTGCACGGTTTTACTGCAGTTTTGGGGTGCCTGAGCATTGCGTGACCCGTCACTACATCACCGGGGTCACATACAGCCTTGCAGGTGCAGGGGGGCTGTTAACATCTTGCTTCCCAACCCCTTCACCCCAATTGCCCAGGTCAATTGTCGTGTACACCTCGCATTGGCACTACTCCATCTGTGCCGGCACTACTACATCCGTGCCATGGTTGGGAGGACACCAAAGGTGAGGGGCGCCTCAGCTGGGCGTACTCCTTGTGGCGGGCGTGGCCGGGGACGTGGCCGTGGTGACCAGGGAGTACGGGGACTCCAGGGTGTCCAGGGCGGCCACAGAGGGGGAAGAGGCAGGGGTGCACCACTTGAGCACAATGTTGTGCCATGTGTTGGTGCAGTCATGCCACCACCCCCTGTGGTTCCGGGGATGCAGCTTCTGCATCTGGCACTGGCGCCCGTGTGACCCGGCAGTCCGTTCCATCGACTGCCACGGGCCCAAGGGTAGTGGTAGCTGCAGGTGCAGCTGTGGACATCGCCACCCAGGCTCAGGGTCTGCCAGCGCAGG
This sequence comes from Ambystoma mexicanum, assembly GCF_040938575.1. Classification (NCBI taxonomy): domain Eukaryota; kingdom Metazoa; phylum Chordata; class Amphibia; order Caudata; family Ambystomatidae; genus Ambystoma; species Ambystoma mexicanum. The sequence goes on along the minus strand of NC_090935.1, from coordinate 132,753,674 downwards.
CTGCGTTAGCACTTGAGGAGCCCTTGGTAGATTTCCAACAGGCCAGGAGGGAAACCATAGGGGCACACAGGGCTGCTCTGACCAAGACACGTGTCCCTGGGGCAGTTATGTCATCTGCTGCCCCGAACAGCCGGGTGTTGGCAAGTGCAGGGGCAGATGCACCCAACAACACCCCGGTTGGGTGTCTGCCAACCAGAACGGTGCGGTCAATGACCCTGCCACAGCGGATGTTGCTGCACAGGGTCCATGAGAGGGCACCCAGATACCACTGACACAAGTCAGGCCTTTGGTTGTCCCTCCACCTGCCACTCCCTTGGCTCAATCCACCGAACCCACTGGCCATACTGGTCAGGGCGGCATTAGCCAGCCAGGGTCTGCGCCACAGTCCAAGAGGAGGAAGGTTGCACCTGCAGCACAGGCTGGGACCCCACACACAGCCACGACCTACTGCACGTCGAGGAAGAAGCCTTTCTGCAAGCAGGAACTGGACTTCCTCATGGACTTCGTGCGGGGCCACAGCCGTGACATGGTAGTGGGTGCCAATAGTCAGACTACGGCTGCCCACCGTGACACCCACTGGAAGCATGTTGTCGAATATGTCAGTTTATTCGGCCATGAGGTGCGCACGGCGCAAGAGTGCAAAAAGCGTTGGAATGACCTCAAACGCAGCGCTAAGGCTAAGTTTTCCTCAAATTACAACTTGACTCTGGTGAGTGGCGGTGGGCCTGCACCAGAGGAGGAAGAGCTCACTCCGCATGAGTCACTCGTTGAGGAGTTCATACCACCTGAATTGGTCGAAGGAGTGGGAGAGATGCTGGACTTTGATGCCCAGTCCAGTGAGTGTTGATGCGTGTTTGTTGAGGACGTGTGCGTTTCACTTGTGGGATGTGTTGTGCATGATTGCGATGTGTAAGTAATGCAATGCTTCCATGATGCATGTCTGCTCTGCTGGATGCGCAACATGTGGAGCAGACGGGGACTGTCTGCATCACCACTATTGCACCCTACTCACATGCTGGTTACAAGTATGCCCCTCCGGTCCATGTTCCAGCTCACTGGCCCTTCTGCATGTGGCGTGGGGTGACCTTCCTCTCAGCCCAGGCACAATGTCATTGCATGACTGATGTGCATGTGTCCTCTGCCTGCATGCGGGTACTCCATGTAGGCATGCTCCCTTGCCCCTCCTCCGCCACTTTGCACCCCAGTTCCACCTTTGCACTGGTCTGCTTCAATCTTGCCATTGTGTACTTTCCTGTTCATGCGTCCTGTGTACATGCTAACTTCCAGCGTACAATCTGCCAGACATATGCCGTGTGGTACAGCCTTAGTACTTGATGCAGGGTATCTCACTTGTACTGTGCATAGGTCAGATGTCCTGCAGGGACATGAGTGCCCATTCATGCTCCATGAGCATTGCACGCATGCCCCAATGTGTCCTTGACTGGATGATCACTGTAATACAAGTCCCGGGTGACATACATTGCATGGCATCTCATCAGCCTTCCCATGTCAACTGTGGCTCAGTACTGCGTTGCACACATGTTTAGGGTGTGACAATCTGTGTGGCTCACAGGCCTCAGCCCGTTTAATGGCCAATGACTCTGTCCGACTGTTGTAGTGTCTTCTTCACACGTGGGCGGCCTCCAGAGTTTTCATCATGTGTCCTGCTTATTGCCCAATCATCATTTGCAGTGTTGTCACTTGAATCACATTAAGCTGTTGATGCCAGTCAACACTGCCTGTCAATACACAGGTCTATGGTCAGCCTTTTGATACCATGCTAGACATCCCTGCTTTTGTACTTGAAGGAGGGGTGCTTTGCTTGTAGATATGCTACCCATTGAATGCACAGTGCACGTGATGACTGAATTTGACCTTGCACTGCCTTCACATTTCCTGACACACACCATGGAGTCCTTGTACATGTAGGTACATACACAGTGAGTGACATACACATTTTCTGCACTGCATAGACCCACTTCCATGCAAACTGCCACCTTTCAACAGGTCTGATCACAGAAGCAATTCAAAGTTGACCCAGCATGCATGCCAGGTTCTATGTTGTGTGTCACATGTCTGCCTGATGTGTTTGTTGTCGGTGTGTGTGTGTGTGTTGTGTGCTTCTGACATGTGTAGTGACCTTTTTTCTCTCTATTTTTCAGGTGATGACGCAACGGAGGCGGAGGATGGTGTTGTCATGCCAGACACAGGGTTGTTACCACTACATCAACCCGGCACAAGTGGGGGTCATGGGGTGGTAGGCCACGAAAACCCCCAAGTGCTACAGTCCATCTTGTCTCTGGCTGCCTATGAGTCCAGCCTTGATGACGACTCTGATGTCCATGTAAGTCCATGTGTCAGGGGTGAGTGATTCTGATGTGGACAATCCTCTGTCCGCGACACCTGCACTGATGGATCAGACAGTCTTGGTTCCTCCGCCCGTGGTGGATCGGGACGCAGGGTCACCCTCCACACCAGTCACTGATGTGCCTGGGACATCACGTCGACGGGGGCATGTAGTCGTGCAGCCATGGGCGGTGCCAACACAGCGAGGACACCCAGTCCTTGGGTCCTGCAGGGGTCAAGCCCAGCAACGCGGTCACCGCGCGCAACCGCAGTATACTGAGTAGGAGCAAGACATGACTGCCAATTCAGAACAGCAGTGGGCAGCAATGGAGAACATTGCTGAGAGCATGGAGCGTGTGGCCCGATCTGTGCTCCCCGCTGCTAGGCAGGTGCTTCTCCAGCAGCAGGCGGCTCGGTCCACGGCCTGCTCGCTCAGACTGGGCATGGCGGCCTCAGACAGGGCACTCCAGGCTGAAATGTCTTCTCTGCGTAAAGCAATTGCTGCTCATGCAGAGGCGCACATGGATGCCCTGAGGGAGGAGTATGCTTCCCTCAAATCCACTCTGGGTGTCCTTATGATGTCCCAGAGGCAGCGGGAAGAGGAGAGGTTTGCACAGCTTGAGCATACCATCTCGGCTGAGCTACAGGCTTGCCGGGAGGTGCAGCGGTTGTCCAGCCAGGCCTTGCAGGAGGAACTCCGTGTTACACGTGCTACCTAGCAAGAGGAAGCACGTGTATCACGTGAGGTTCTGCATGCAGACCTACGTCACATCGCCACACAGAACCAGGCTCACCCGTCCGGCCGACTTGCTGCCGGCGAGGGTCAAGCTGCGGCTAGGCGTGGCCAGGCTACTGTGCCACGTCCTCCTTTCCAGGATGAGCCAGACTCGGACAACCATCTATTTCCCACATAGGTCGGGCTGTGCAGGCGTTGAGCCCAGGGAGTTTTTTTTTTGGCTCAGCATCATCGCATCTGGTTGTTGAGCAGCACCCTGTACCTCCCCCCTCCTGGGTGCCTCCCCCCCCGGGTCGTATGTGGCCATTTTTGATTTTTCTTTTAGTTTAGTTAGTTAAGTTTCTGTTTGATAGTTAGTTTAAATAGGTAATGTAGATTTTTCATAGTTAGTGTAATTAGTTAATATAGTTTAAAATTGCTTGTCTATTGTGCTTTCATGTGATGGTGCGGTGCTTTGTGGCTTTTGAAAGCATTCACTGTCTGTTCCAGCTGGGCCCTTCAGGCTTGTCTTGTGTATGTGTTTGCTGCTTGGGGTCCTTGACTCACATATGCCACTCCTGCCTCCCTTATCCATGGGCTCACAAGGATGGTTCGGTGTAACAGCCTATTACACAAGGGCTTTGGACTGTCATATCTATGGCATGTTTGGTGCTGTGTAACTTGTGTTAACACCCCTAGTGGGGATGATTGCGGTGTTATTGACCACTGTTCGGCTTTTTCTAGATGAGGTGTTTCATGATTAATGTGTACATTCATTGCTATGCATTGTGTAGTATGTTTCTTATCTTTACTGTAAATGTGCTTGTTGCAATTCATGCCATAGATAGTGTCTTCCACACTTTGGATGTGAAAGACGGACTGATGGTGTGATTTCTGATGTACGTCTCTGACATGGTCCATTAATGAGATGCCTGAAGAGACACACACAGATGATTTTAAAGCATTAATAAGGTGTTTCATGCCCTTTCTGCAGGGGGATGAGCCTCCAGACCACCTTTGGCAGCAGACATGGCCCATTGGACGTCTGGATTCTGGACACGTTTGTTGGTGCCCACATGCACATGTGTGCGCAAGCAGAGGCACAGGGATTGCAGACATACATCCTAGAACTGCTGACATGTTCCAAGGAACTCCAGGCAAGGTGAGCAGCACAGGGGAGCCACAACACAGCAAAGCTTCCACCAGGCCAGTTGCACATGCAGGCTTAGTAGCAGCACTGAGGGTGAGCTTGGACGAATATTGGTGTTGAAGCACACAATACAGCTCAGATGTGTTGGTGGACTGATGGCTGTTGATTGTAAGGTTGTCTGGGGCACCTGCAGGGGCAGTGGCACATACCCTCCGGTACACCAAGGTCCATTGAGGCACTTGTATCACCCATGTAGCCTTCTGAGACATGGAAAGGAGCAGCTCACAGGGACATACAGCATGGGACATACTCGGGTGCCGTGCATTTAATTTCCATGTACATTTTGAAACATGCACTGCCTACTTTGTTTCGGTCATGGTGGAACACGACTTGTTCTAAAGTCGTTCCTTGCTATATGGGTCTGTCTGCTTACCCAGGGAACATTGCATGTTGTGTGAATCGTGACACATTGGTGTTCCATTTGCCACGCACCCACCGGTGGCTGACTTACTGCATTGACTGTGTATTACCCATCACAGGGGTAATGTTACATATGGGTACGAAGCATCCACACCAGATTGTCTGTTTGTAGAGTAGTTTGTTGCTATGGGGCATATTTGGTTGTGTGTTTTTGTGTTATGGGCACACACAGATTATTAACTGTGGCTCTCTTTGCAGCATTGAAGTGCTCCTGTAACCGGACCTGAGAGTGCGCAGGCAGGAGGCCAGCACTCAAAACCAGAGCTAAGTGTCTTGTTGTTTTTCTTTCAAACTGCTCTGCATAGGATTTCTGGGGGGTGCACTAATGCATGGATGAATGTGTAATTCAATTTGGTATGTTTATTTTCCCCTAATCACCCGGAGTCCTATCCATTTCTAAACCCTGTACCCTCTACCTGGTGTTCCTGCTTCCCGTACCTATCCAACCAACGTTCCCTAACCCTCTTTCCCCGCTGGGGTTGCGGATGCCTGTGTAAGCCCCAAGCTTGCAGGCGCCGAAACACTAGAGGGGATGGTTGGTTCGTGCCACTCCTAAGCCTGGACTCCAGAAGGCCCTGACAAAGATGTACAAGTTTGTTCGGATTGTGTATGTGTTCATGCAGGTAGTACATTTTCGTGCATTCCCTACTTTCATGTGTCATTCCTCCTCCCCTCTCCTGCCACTCATTCCAGTTATCCAGTGTGCCAATGCCTGTCCCGACTGCTTATCCCTGACCCTCCTTCCCCACCAGGGTCTCAGAGGCCTGTGTGAGTTTGACCTTGCAGGCACCCGGGCCACGGTGGGGGTGGTTGGTTCGTGCCACTCCTGCGCCTGTACACGGGACCTGTGACAGTACACATCCTTTTGTGGTGCATCATTCTATGTTATGTACCACACAGGGTTCACATCCTGTTGTGACATTGTTTTACTGTGCTACCTTGGTTGTTACATCATTGTGGTAGTACTTGGCCTTTGTGAGGTACTGCTACTTCAAGTCATCTACTGGAGGCTGTTCAGGTTCGTTTTTCTGCCTTGGATTTTGTGTTTTTGCAAATGAAGTTGGACTCTGAGGGTGCAGGCACCTTTTTACACACAAGGTGGGAGATGGTGACGAAGGGGAAGGGTGATCCTGTGGCCAGGTGAAATTGAGGGTTGAAGGCTCCATGACCCAGGTGCAGTTGTTCAGTGGGTCATGGTCATTTGTGAGAGAGGGGGGGTGTTTTGGTGTTGATAGTTGCCTTGCCCTGCAGTTTGATGGGAACCCTGACATTGTAATTGTGGAATCCTATGTACATGTTGTGTTCTGCTGATCAATGCCTGTTCGTGTTTTGTGTTTACCTTTCAGGTGTGAGGGGATAGTTGTGGTTTGACATGCTGGGGTGTACACATGGTGAATGTTCACATGTAATGTGTAGAGGACACTGATGGTCACTTGATTGCACATGCATATGTTGAGTGCATGTCCTTACTGACCCACACACTCACACTATGATGCACTACATGTACAACCACCCTTGGATATCCACATGTACACTCTGTTTGCCTTCTGGTGCCCACTGTGTCCCTGCAGCACATGTTCTGTGACCAATTATGCATCCTGTACATGCCTAATTTGCTTTTTGATGTGGTTTGTCGCTTAGATGTGATGCTCAGGGTGTGCATCACACACAATAGCTGTTCACTGTGCTGTGCGCTGAGCAGGGTGTTGCAGGAGTTGGACACAGCACACAAAAGCTGCAGTGTTGATTTTGCAATGCACAATGTGCATGCAGACAGGCATTCATTGTTATGTTACGTCTACAACTTTTGTAATGCATTTGGGAATTACTTATTTTGGGTGGGAGTTTGTTGGTCAGTCATTTCATCTGATTCCACGTCAGGCATCATTGTCTGATGCCAATGTACATTTTTAACATGGCAATGTGTACCTTATTGGTACTGTGTTGGTGTATGGCTATTGCTTGCCATGTCATGTTGTGGTTTGGGAGGGTTTGAGTGACATAACAGTGATGGTCGTGGCCTGTTTTGCAGGTGTGTGTGATTCACACCTTGCATGTCAGGGTCAGCCGCTTCTCGAAGCAACGAGCTGGGGGTAGATCTCTCTCCGCGGCAGGGGTCTCCCTCTGGAACAGCCTTCCTGCCTCCCTGGAACTTGAGGAGAACCATCTCCGGTTCCGGAAGCACCTCAAAACCTTCCTCTTTGCTTCTGCTTTCTCTCTCCCTCTCCCTTGCTAAATTCTTCACTGAAACTGCACTGGATCTGCAACTGGACCACTCTCACCGACCTTGGTCCCTGGCCCAGCCACTCTCCACTTGCACTGCCTCCCTGGCAACCCCTGCACTGCGGGACTGTCTCTCTATCTCTACAGCCCCCCCTTCCCAGCACTTGTCTGCACTTACCTATGCAGTTGCCACCAGCTGGCCTATTTATTTGTTTTGTATTCTACTTACCCTGTACTGCACTCCCCCCTCCCCTTCCCCTTGCACTTTTCCCTTCCCCCTACCCCTACACTTGCGCAATCTAATTGACACCTGGCCTAGTAGTGTCTGTCTTCCCTTGTTCCCCCCTCCCTGCCTCGTTGCACCTTGAAACACTTGTGTATAGGCACGTTACAAATGCCATATCATGGCATGTCATATGTCATATGTGTGCCTTTTGGTCACACAGGATAGCTTGTGGTTAAGTAGCTAGGGATGCAGACAATATGGCACTTCCATGGCAACAATCTCAGGGTGGTAAGGTTGTGACAGTTGACTTTCTCTTTGTCATCATCGATTGTCACCTGATATGTGCGAGGCCTGTGTGCACTCCGCAGGGGTGGGAGTTGTTAAGACGGATTTCTGAACTCTCTCCTGGTGGTGCAGAAGTTCAGAAGGCCAACCTAATTACTTGGAACAGGGTAACCTCTGGACGAGCCAGACCAATCAAGGTAGCGATCGCGGCGGTCAAGACTAGGTCTCAAGAGCGGTGAGGGTGACTGAAAGCCCGCAATGAGCACACAAAGCAAGGACACTTACAAACTACTCCAAACAGGTGCTATATTAAAAATATATACACATTTATTCCAAGGCCTTTAAAACAATGACCGTAGCGAGAAAATCACAATATAACGATAGTAAACCAACACATACCATACCAATACAATATATATACAAATACAACAAGTCTCAAGCGTTAGAGGCACAAAATGTGTAGTCCACATAAAAGGGAGGGAAAACAGGCAGTGCAAAATAATGCTTAGACACAGTCCGCCTTCAGAGGGACCTAACTAGAAGGAAGTCCGAGCCCTGCGAAGAGTAGAGACTTGTGCTCAAAAGTACCTGCACACGCTGGTGCCAACGGGCAAAAGGGGAAGCTCTTCGAAGGAAATCAGGCAGTTCAGTTTAGTGCACATATGAAGAAGAACAAGTTCCGCGACTCAAGCGCAGCCTCCACTGTGGGCGGAAGCAGAGCGCGAGTACGGAAAAGGATGCTGTTTTGACACAGCGGGGAAAAGCTATGGGCTCCTGCAGGAGGGCGACCAGTTCCTAGCTATGCTACTCACCGGTCCCCGATGCAAACAGACCCAGGCTTCTCCGCGTCAGTTTCAGTAGCTGGCAGGTTCAGAAGAGCAGGCAACGTCTCGTCGTCGTGTTGAGTCTGCAGCAGCAGAGTTGAGTAAAAGACGTCCCAATCGAAGAATCCCGCACAGTTTGTTACCACAGCAGGGCAACGGAGCGGCCGTGTGTATCTGAGCCAAATGTACACTACTCACTTCAGACCTGGGAACGCCAAGTGTACGAAGCGTGTGAGAGTGACAAGGACTCGAAATACTACATAACCTGGCGGCTGTTACAGAGCAAGACTCCCGTGTAAACTGGTCAGTCAGCTGGATGGCCCAGAGACGCTTCCGAAGGCTTACTGGCAGGAGATGGTGAAGATGCCGAGAATAGCTGTTCCCGCTATTCCAAGGGTCGAAGTACCAGTACAGGCCTTCTGGTTTGATCAAAGGTGAACAGGGTTTCACAAGGCGACAGCAGTGCAGAGGAGCAGTCCTTCAGCGGGTCACCAGCGATTCCTCAGTCCAGCCTCTTGGTTGCAGGATACTTGGCTCCTGTATTCCTTCGTTCGTGAGAACTCAGGAGATCGACCTGGTAGTGGTGTTTCCAGCCCCCTCTTATCCACGGTTCCCTTCGCGCCAAAACGGAGGGGACCCAATGGGAGATCCGCTCATCAACACTCACACCATTCGTGGACCAATCATGGACCACGGTGGCCCCAGGCATTCACACCACCCTAGACTCTCTGGCACCCAGGATGTGTATTGGGACCAGACATCCCAGCCCACATCCTGGAGGCACACACAAGACATGTAGAAGTACATGCCCAAATAAGGAAGGCCCCGGGTCGGCTCGACCTGGGAAAGGTGAAGGGAGCAAGACGGTCAGCGGACAGGACAAAGGAGCCTCGTGGTCTGGCTATTTTGGGAGCCAGGCCACCATTTTGGTTAAGCGCGAGAAACGCGCTTAGAACGCCAAAAGGAGCTCAAAACACAAGAAACGATCGCTGCCACCATTCCCGTCCGTGAATCACTTGCACCGATCAGTTACAATCCTAAACGAGTATCTAGGGCCTGTAGAAGGCGAGAGACCCAAGAGAGCTGTAACTCAGCTTACAGTGCCCTCTTGTGTCATGTTGCACGAAAGCCGCAACATGATAAAAGAAACTACGGAAAACAGCGTTTCCCGGTACTGACTGTCTTAAGGGCATGTCAGTTTCCCCGTCAGAAAGGAGTGAAAGCCCAGAGGAGTGCGGCAGAAGGCTGCACTTCTCTGGCAAAGTCGAGAACAAGGTGAAAAACAACAGCAAAAAGTTTAGGGGTTGCCACATGGAAGGAAAATTACCTACAATTACGAAATCTTTCCTAACAGGAGTTTAGGTGAAAAATGTGGCCACAAACTGGGTCCGGGCTTCCTCGTCACGTGCCCTGTCCCCTCCCATGGGCAACGCCTGTGCCTGTGGTTGGGGATGTGGGGGCACCACCATGTCCACCGGTACGCCCTGCCGTGTTGCAACATTGTGCAGGACACATGCTGCCAGAATGATCCTGCACACTACTGGGGGTGCATAGAGTAGGTGCCCGCCAGAGCGGTCAAGGGAGCGGAAACGTGACTTGAGCACTCCGAATGTGCGCTTCACTATGGCCCTGGTTGCAATAAGGGCGGCGTTGTATCTTACCTGGGGTGGTGTGGTGGGGTTCCGGATTGGCGTCATCATGTGGTTGCTCAGAGGGTAGGCACTGTCCCCTGGAGAGGTGTAAATGGTTGTGATTATTGGGGTTTGTGTATTTGTGTGTGTGTGTGTGACATGCATGCATGTGCAAGGGCATTTGTACTCACCTAGGAGCCATGTGTCGCCATGCTGCCCAGCTTCCAGGGCCCGGCTCAGGGCGGACATTCTGTATATGAAACTGTCATGGGTGGAGCCAGGGTAGTTTACATAGACAGAGGTGATGATTCCCTTTGCATCGCATACCACCTGCACATTGATGGAATTCCAGTGCTTGCAGTTTCGGTGCTCAGTGACCCTAGGTGGACGTAGGACCACATGGGTGCAATCTATGGCACCGAGCACTTTGGGGAAGTGTGCCACCCTGTAAAAATCCAGGACAATGGCCTGCCTTTCTGCTGGTGTTCTGGGCATGTATATGTGCCTGCGGACTGAGGGGCGCGCTGTCATGATTGCCAGTACCTGGTGTAGGCAGCGTGACTGTGTGGCCTGTGAGACCCCCCCACTATGGCAGTAGTCCGCTGAAATGACCCAGTGGCCAAGAAATGCAGGACATTGAGCACCTTCTCCAAGGGGCTCAATGGTTGGGAGAAAAGGGTGGGGGATGTAAGGTTATATTCCCACTCCCTGACCAGGTCTAGGATGATATGGGGTGGAAACCTATACCTGCCGTAGACCTGGTCGTCAGGCATCCCAAAAAGACTTGTCCGTGGTGCAAAAATGCGTGCCCTGGCTATTCTCCTCCTCCTGCGTTGTCCCACGATCAGTGCTGCGACAAATGGGGCATTCATTGTAGCTGTATATACGTGTTTGTTGTTTGCGCGCACTTTTATACTGTGCGTGGGGACGCTTCCGCCTGCCTTCGTGTGGCAGACGCCTTGATGCCTGTGTGCGTCTTTTGCCGTGCGTAGGTTTCCCTTATTCAAATCCATGAATACGGGTTGTTCGCTTGCGTGTGGGTGTTCCGTGTAGTTCCCTGCAGTACTTCCCCAGTTACGCCTTCTTTTTCACAAGCTATTCCCCATTCCGCGTGTTACGCCCACTGTTCCGCCCACTGGTTGTGTGCGCCGCACTATGTGCGCTCTTGCTGTGCGCGTAGCGCACGCCATGTGTGCCCGCGTGCGCCATGGCCGGATTTGGCGCACGGACAGCGGGAAACACGCGCAGCGCCTTCCTTGAATCGCACGCGTGCGCGTGCGCTGGGTTTTTCATGCTTGCGCCACCTTGCGCCTGCTTGCGCTGGGATTTTCGGCGCACGTTTGCTCCATGAATCGACCCCTTAATTGGTGCCTGCGTGGCTGACTCATTTTCAACTAATATGACTCAATAACGGTCAAATCAATTAGGTTCAATTCCTACAATTGCCAGCCCTATTTAGACTGTGTCATTTTTAATTTGTAGTAACCAGTCTTACAAGAAGCCAAGACTAAGGTCCAGCATATATTCTTTACCAATTCATTTACACATTTACTGTGTGGGTGCTCAACTTTTGTACCAGGCTTGTTCTCATGGTTTGCTAAACAATGTTTCTTTTCTGTTCTTTTCCCTTTCACTATCCTTTTCTCATCAATTGATGGTGTTACCTTACAACTTTACATATCCTTTTGAATCGTTTGACACATTATACGATTTGTACAATTGGAAAACAACTGTAAAATGTTGATTTTGCTTTTGGTTTGTCTGTTTCACCTCATTTGTCCTCTTTCACTTGGGTCTGGATGTTTACGCTACTCTTGTTTTTATCTTGCAAATATATCATGGTTTGATCAATTTTGTATTGCTATCAACTATACTTACTATTAAGCAGCCTCAGTGGAACAGTGGGATGTTCGAAACATGTGTCAGGCTGCAACAGTGCTGATTAAAACTGTGAACAAAAGCAAACCTTGCTTGATACATTGTTTGTGTGCGCAGTGTGAGAGCAAACCCATTCTTTGTTCAGTGTCTTCCCTCATTGGTTTTGTGCATTTCTCTATCAGCATTGGCTCTGTCACGTGTTGCCACTGTGTGGCTCTGTAGGGCATTTATTCATGGGCATGCTGGTTCTTTTCAGACTCTCATGGCATGGGTAATTTACTAGGGAGTGGTTGAAGTGGATGGGTGCGTGTTTGAACTGGGTTGTCGGGGGGTAGAATTTGGGTTGGCATTAGGGCCATTGGTCTGCATTGTAATGGCGTGGTGTTTGGGGTACATGTGTCGGGGCCTGCTTGCAGGTTGCCATCAATGGGGGTGGGGGACATGAGTCTGGGCCTGCTGGCAGGTGCCCGTCACTGGTGGAGGGACATGTGTCAGGGCCTGCTGGCAGGTTGCTGTCAATGGGGTTAGGGTGGGGGGACATGAGTCGGGGCCTGCTGGCAGGTTGCTGTCAATGGGGGTGGGGTGGGGGGACATGAGTCAGGGCCTGTTGGCAGGTGCCCGTCACTGGTGGGGGGGCATGAGTTGGGGCCTGCTGGCAGGTTGCTGTCAATGGGGGTGGAGGGACATGAGTTGTGGCCTGCTGGCAGGTGCCCGTTACTGGTGGGGGGGACATGAGTTGGGGCTCACAAGTGCATGGTGCCATGTGGGCTGGCTGCGGGGCATGTTCAGGGGTGTAGGGTGGTCCCCTGTGGTGTGGGCTGCCTGTGGGGCATGGGTAGGTGGGGAGAGCACACTCTGGAGGGCCCACACTGCAAAATTGCATGTATAGCGCACGTGCATACCCCGGAATACACATATCCTGCTTCTACCAGCGAAATTGCATGAAAAGCTCAGTCGTGTATCCCGGAATACAAGTACCCTGCTCCCGGCAGCAAATTCACGTGAAAAATGTACTCGCATACCCCGGAATACACGTACCCCGCTCGTGCCAGCTAAATTGCATGGACAGCTCACACCGTACCCGGAATACACGTACCCCGCTCGTGCCAGCAAAATTGTGTGAAAAGCTCACTCGCGTACCCGGAATACACATACCCTGCTTCTGCCAGCGAAATCACGTGAACAGCTCCTTCGCGTACCCCAGAATACACATACCCTGCTCCCGCCAGAGGAATCGTGTGAAAAGCTCACTTGCGTACCCCGAAATACACATTCCCTGATTCTGCCAGCGAAATCACATGAAAAACTCACTTGTGTACCCCGGAATACATGTATCCCGCTCCCACAAGTGAAATCGCGTGAACAACTCACTCTCGCACCCTGGAATACACGTACCCTGCTCCCATCAGCGAAATTGCGTGAAAAGTTCACTCGTGTACCCTGAAATACACATACCGTGCTTCTGCCAGTGAAATCGCATGAAAAGCTCCCTCACGTACCCTGGAATACATGTACCCCACTCGCGCCAGCAAAATCGTGCGGACAGCTCAATCACGTACTCCGGAATACACCTACCCTGCCCTCGCCAGTGAAATCACATGAAAAGCTCACTCGCATACCCCGGAATACACGTACCCTGCTTCTGCCAGTGAAATCGCAAGAAAAACTCACTTACGTACTGCGGAATACATGTACCCTGCTCCCGCCAGGGAAATCACGTGGACAGCTAACTCGCGAACCCCGGAATACACGTACCCTGCTCCCGCCAGCAAAATCGCGTGAAAAGCTCACTTGCCTACCCCAGAATACATGTACCCTGCTCCCGCCAGCGACCTCACATGGGCAGCTCACACACGTACCCCCAGATTCATGCACCAGTGTGGTGAGGAGCCACATGCACCCCCTGCCGGCAGCCCACACCACAGGGGCCACCCTACACCCCTGACCATGCCCCACAGGCAGGCCATCCACCCTGACCATGCCCTGCAGGCAGCCCACACCACAGCCCCCCCTACATCCCTGACCATGCCCCGCAGGAAGCCCATCCACCCGAACCATGCCCTGCAGGCAGCCCCCACCACAGGGGACCACCCTACACCCTTGACCATGTTCTGCAGGCAGGCCACACCACAGGGGCCCCCCTAAACCTCTTACCATGCCCCACAGCCAGCCCATCACCCCTGACCATGACCCGCAGGCAGCCCACACCACAGGGGGGACTTTTTCCACATAATTTGCCTGGCACAGGCAGGGTACGCGTATTGAAAGGGGTACGGAAGTTAATTTTCAAGCGGGGTATGCGTATTGAAGGGGGTGTGCAGGGAGATGTTCATGTGTTTTGGCTGCCACGAGTGGGGTACGCATATTCAAGGGGGTGTGCAACTACATTTTCACACGTTTTGGCTGCCGCGAGCGGGCTATGCATAGTTTTTCATGCGATTACAGTGTAGGGGCTTGTAAACTGGTCCTGGGTTAGAGCAGCCCTTTGTGCCATATTGGGTATTTCTATGGCTTTTTCTTGCACAAGGGCGTACTTGGGGGTGTAACCAGCGCTGCTGGATGTTCGCTGCACCACGGCTGCAAATGGCTTGGGAAATCCATGAATACGCGGTGCGCCAGAATGCTGTTTGGCGCACATGGCTGGCACACGCTGGCACACGCTGGTGCATGCTCCCTCTCTGTGCAGCCCGCATGCGCTACTTCTGCGCTGAATTCTATGAATTACCGTTTTAGGATTCTGGTTACATACATACATTCAGTTACAATGATTAGGATTATGGTTACATACAACAATCAGTTCTGACAAATTGGGAGCATTTGCGGTGGTAGTTAAGGCCATACACATCAATGTTGGGCAGTGCAACATTGCAACAGCATACAACAGTAAACCAAGTTTTAAAACAATGTGCACGCTAAAAGTGTTAACTGGCCATGGTCTGGATTCCATTCATTGTACTTGGTGACCACTTGCATGGCTATTTACGCATAGAAATAAGCCGACCTCTCCCGGCTCTAGTAGCCCCCTCTATGGCTTCTATGGTCCCATTATCTATAATGTGGACATTGTTGCTCTTTCCATGTGGGGGTAATTTGTGGTCAGCTGGCAGAGGTATCTTTTGATGAGTTGCAACATTGTTCAGGACACAACTCAACATGACAATGTGGCAGACATTTGTTTGGGGATATGTGACACATTTCCAAAACTGGCATACAAACTCGAGCACATCATTTGATGATTTATGTAGCGCTTCATGCCAGATTCCTACAGTTGCTTGGCACTGTAATAATAGGTGCTGGCATTATTGTAGCCTTCCTTATAAAGCAAGGAGGAGTCATTTTCATGGCATCACCTTGGGTCATACCTTTGGAAAGGGTCATTATCCCATGTGACGATGACCCTTCACGAGGTCTATAAAGCTATTAACACGTACCTCTATCAGCAACAAAGATTTTGGAGTTGTGGTGGTGTATGAAAGCAGGTGAGTTTAATAATGAGTAAAGGACATAAAACGTTTTAGTACATTGAATGTGGTTTTATTTTGTAATATTAAAATGTGCTAGTTGTCTTTGTAATTTAAGCATTTCAGCTGTAATCTTGTTTTTTCTTCACAAAAGGGAATTAATTGTTCCATGTTGTAGCTTTCACTTTGTAACTTTAGGTTGGAGTGTCTTGTTGAAAATTCTTACTGAGAAATTGCATTGCGTTTTTTGAATGCCAATAAATGCTTCATGTTGTTTACCTTTTGGATTCTGAAATCAGAATATCTAGAATGCAGTCAAAACCAGTAGTTATTGACTCTATCTATCTATCTATCTATCTATCTATCTATCTATCTATCTATCTATCTATCTATCTATCTATCTATCTATCTATCTATCTATCTCTCTCTCTATCTATCTATCTATCTATCTATCTATCTATCTATCTATCTATATTTGCTTTTAAAGCGCCAAAATCCCTCTGGCATCCAGGTGCTGAAAGACTGAAAAAACAGAAAAGTGAATGGAGAAACCACAGTATAAGTTCTGAAAAATCCTTCGTAATCAAACAACCTACGCTTCAAAAGTTTCCTGAAAGTGGAATGATTTTCCTCCTGTTAGGCAGAATTATATGCAGTACCCTCAGGGAACACCACACACAACTAAGACTACAAGTGACAGTACAAATTCACCTTTGGTACAAGCCTGTACTACACAGTAAAGTGGTAGCGGTGGCTGAGCATCCAGACTTATCTTTAGAGTAAAGTGAGAAGTATCAATAGTTACTCAAAGGACAGCAATTACTATGATTCAAACAAACATTGACTGAAGATTTCTGAGTAAAAGAATATACATGTATTTACACATCAGTTATAAAACATTTTACTATTATCAAGCAGTTGAAAAATCACAATCTTAATACACTACACCACACCGAATAGATTCTGGACAAGTTAGGTTCAAAATGAAGTGTGAGCAAAATGGCACTCCAGTAATTTAAAAGGGAGGGAAAGACAAAGTTAGACAAAAGTTGAGCAGCACCAACACCATTGCAGGGCAATCTAGAAAAAGGATCTACAGTGAGGAAATCAAATCAAGAGGCCTGCACCAAAGTCAATGGACCAAAGTCTTTGCAGAGGATCACACAGTTCAGCATAGTTTGCGGTGAAGTCTTTGCCAAGAGTTCAGAACGAAGTTGGTCAGATGAAAAGTTACTTTAAAGAATAGAGATGGACAAGCCCTCGGATTGTTGAAAGATTTCAAACACTTTCACCGCGGTTGGACAAAACAAACAACAAGGGTATCACAGTACCTTTAGAGCAGAAGAATGCTGTAGCTGAGGCAGACGGTCATGGCAGGTCCTGCAGGCTCACGGTTACTGAAGCGACTGTCGGACTGACAAGAAGGAGGAAGACTGGAGGGTCCTGCACCGCCCAGGGAAGAAACCAGCAGCGGAGCAAAGAGACAAATAAAAGGTGCGCTCCTTAAATCCCACGCAGGGTCTGATCCTCCTGGCTATCCAGTTCACTGTACTGTGCACAGCAAATTTGACCAGAGGAGGGAGGCCTGGCTTGCAGTTTGGCGAACTGGTTGTTCCCACCAGCTCTAGGGGAGAAGATTCCTTGCAGATCTTCCCTGTCAGAGATTCGGACCTGCAGCAGGAATTCACTGGGAGGTTCAGTCGTGGTGGAGGTCCTCTTCTGTCAGCTTTTCTTCGGTTCTCTCAATCCAGTGGTGACTCTGCCTTCTCTCTCCCAAAGACCTACCTGCTTTTTATGCAGTTTTCCCGCATTCACACAGCCTAGCTGTCAATCACACATCAGGGTGGCTGCCCTAGCGGAACAGTCCCACAGCCAATCAAAACAGGAGTGTGACTTGGGTTACCAAGGGAACCCATGGCAGGGGTCCTAAAACCCCTCCCTCACATCCTGCCTACCAAGACTTTCAGGCGCCTAAGGAGGGCTTCTGTGCAGAAGCCTGCCAAAGGTCAGCGAACAAAGGGACCAAACGTAGTTTGGCGAGCAGAGTAAAACACAAGAAAAACCTTTACAAAATGAAATGGTGAATAAACCCAGTTGGAACCAAATAAAAGTAAATGTGGTTAAGTTTAAGTTTGAGGCTACTAAGATAGCCTAAAACAATACCAAGGCTATGTAAAATAACCACGGTAGGAAAAATAGGGTAGATACCACTGCCACCAGCCAAATCTTAATGAAAAGGGAACAAAACAATGTTCCCTGAGAGACAGACAAAAGGGATAACTATTAACCCTTTCCAGTACTCTATGTAAGATAGTTTGTACTGGGTCTGTGGTTTTTAAAAAAAGTAATAAAGTCAACGGCAACTTTACATGTTCTGGGAGACAGTAGTCAGTCCCAGGAAATGGAGTCTGAGTTGGGAAGACAACCCTGTGTCATTGCACTGAAGGTGCTGTGTTACATTCAGTAAAACGATGATGTCTATGGAGTAGGTGAGGTTCCACAGTCTATGAACACAACAACACACACAGCAAAACACACGAAAGAGTGGAAAAAAAGGCTCACACTCTTACCATGTGAAAAAACGAAATCCTAGAAATCCTGCAAAGCTGCTCAGGGACTCAGTAAGTAAGGGAAATTAGCCATTTTGGAGAATTCTCCCTAACACTTCCTTATGGCGTGATTCAGGAAGCTCATTCCAAGCCTGTGCCACCAGCACAGGGAAGGAGCGCCCATTGCCCCAGACTCTTTTAAATTGATTAACCAAAATTCTGATGAACGGACAAGGATTCAATACTGACTTTCATAGGATAATATCCCCTGGATGTACTCAATG
Source organism: Ambystoma mexicanum (assembly GCF_040938575.1). NCBI lineage: Eukaryota > Metazoa > Chordata > Amphibia > Caudata > Ambystomatidae > Ambystoma > Ambystoma mexicanum. The sequence continues at coordinate 132,735,622 of NC_090935.1, read as the reverse complement.
TATTGCCATCAGGAGAAGGTTCAGGCTTCGTTGTTCAGGCTTAGTTGACCTGAGCGGGGCTGTGAATCACTGGGCACCCCAGCATTATCCTGTTCCCAAGGCAAGCATGTTAAACTTGAGTTATCTACCCGGCAGGGGCTCAAATGTCTCCTCTATTCTGTTCTTTTTTTTCATGTGGGTAGCTTTGTATTTAATTTGTTCCTTCATGAGTGGGTACAAAAAGGGGTCATGAGCCGGGTCCTTGGTGTGTATGCAGTTTTGCCTAGCAACATACACATATTTCTTTCAGGCCCTCTTATGTGGGATTACAATTTCATCAAGCCGCCATGTGGCCCAAGACGCTTTTGAGCTTTTCATGAATATACTTTTTTCACATAAAGTGTAATGACTTTCCCGGGGTAAGAAGTCACAACCTGACCTTTTTACTATTAGATGTCATATAGTTTATTGACTGCATGTCAAACAGCCCCAATAAGGGCCCAACAACACAATCCCCTGAACAGTGCTCTCTTAGTTGATACGTTGGAGACCACCACATGGACACGAGCGGGGTCACTGCAAAGTCTGGCTTCGTTGTTCGCACTGGAACACATCATCACACACTCTGCTCTTTCTGTGAGGTTTATTGGACCTCGGACGTACTTGGCCTCGGATCTCATAACTTCACCTGAAGCGTGCAATTACCAGACTCCGATACCCGAGCCCTGACTGTCCCTCTCCGTGCTGTGCTGTCGCTGACATCTGGAGCGCAGTAGAGAGCAAGGCACTCGCGTGCAGTTCCCACGATGGGCTCTGAGGCTGCCGTCCCCTTTCTGCTTCGGATGCGGACAGAAAATGGCCAACTGAAGATAGAGCAGAGGGAAACCACGCAGAGCAACAGCGGTTCGAATCCCGGATCCGTGCTTCAAAAAGAAATTCAGCCATTTAGCGGTTGCAAAAACCAATTAAAAATATAAATAAATAAATAAAGCACACCACAGTTGTGTCCAAACTGCACCACTCGCTGCACTGATGTCCGATAGCTAAATAGCAGCGTGCTACAAGTACTATACCAACATTAAAAATTCAATAGCAGTATTGAGCTATTACAGAAACGTTCAATTTGTCATTTTAGTTTGGGCTATTAGGCTGCAGCTAATGAATGAGAGTACAGATAGGAAGACGTGGCATATGAGGAGGGACACACAGCTTGCAGGTGTTGCTTGGTTATTTGCCTACCCATTGACTGCCTATGTCCATGCTTATCCAATGTTCATTCCAGCCCAGTTTCTGCATCTCCCGCCCAAAAGACTTCCGCCTGGAGGTTCCGGGAGCAGGGGCGTTGCTAGGGGGGGGCTAAGGGGGCTATAGCCCCTGATCTTTTGGTTGTAGCCCCGGATAGAATCTCAGGAGCTACAGCCAAAAGACTAGCTAGCCCCCAGTCCCAACAGTTCTGACATCAATTTAGCCCCGGGTCTTTTCCAGAGCTAGCAACTCCCCTGTCCGGGAGGATAGCTCAGGGCAAGTGCTTGCCTGGGAAGCAAGACGACATGAAGCAACACATGTTCGATCCCCAGGGTCTGTGCTTAGGAGCCTCTGGGTATCAAAACGTATCTCTTGGAGCTAACTTTAATCAAACTTTGCGCTCGAGATGCCTGTGCTATTGTTTTTCAAAGCAGACTTAGTGATTGACTTAATTGGAACTGTAAAGGTGTTACTGGTGTGATACAAATGTCAATCACGTCTGCTTTTAACCAATTAATAAGCGCCATGCTATTCCTTTACTGATGGCCAGTTGAAAACAGGCACTAGCAAAGGCAAGAGTTTTATTTTTCTTTTTTTTCTTTTCTTGTGGACAAGTTTAGCCAAGTGCTTTTACATGCCTAGACAAAAGCCCAATGCTAGTTTTGTGATGGCAGAGTTGTCGACCAGGTAGGTATATGTCAACATGACCTTAGTACCAGTCATGCTATTCAGGTATAACTGGAACCACCATAACATTTTGTGGGTGATGGTCCTGTGAACTTTCAAACGTTTCCAGTGAATTGACAGGAACACATCATGGTTCGCCCAGGGTTTAGCCCCTGGGAGGGAGGGCAGGCTGTGGCCAATCCTGCAGGTCCTATTGCATGCCATTCTGATCTGCTAGGGTCTGGCAGGCCCCGGAAGAGCAATGGGGCATGTTACCCCGTTTTTTTTCTTCTATTTTCAGTGATCTTGCACTGGATAGTGAGCACAAAGTTGTTTCAATTCTTGGGGTGCAGTCAGGGGGAGCAGTGGAGGGGGAAGTGGGCAAAAGAGTCATTTGGAGGTAGAAGTGCATTGTTCAATCCCCCAAAAATGGCTTGTACATATTTTTGGATTGGTCACAGATTAGCATTCACAGGTCACATGTTTGGTGATTTGCCCAGGCTTAGCTATTACAGATGCAAAATCAATAGCCGCAGGGTAAAACATATCTTACCTAAAATGTGAAGACCACGTACTAATGATTGACTTTCACAGTAAATGGGTAAGGTCTGCTCTTAGCAATTTTGAATGCTGGTTCGCTACCTTACCACATGGATGCCCTGGACAATACATTGAGTACTATTGAATTTTCTAACAATCAGTTGTGGAAGCAACCGTTGCTGCATGACCAAGTGCAGTCCTAAAGTTGGGGTGTTTCAGGGCGGGGGGGGTTGCACCATGAGAACCCTTTTAATTAATGTATTCAATGATGTATACATATGATGCAATGTTCTTTCTGGAGAGGGACGCCTGCAACCTTTTTTGTAAAATATTTGCAAGGAACTTGGGTTTGGTCACCCTGAGTTACCTGGGGGAGCCGAGTAGTAAAGAACATGTTTAAAAAAACATGCAGTGTACAATGCTGGACTGCCCATGTGGGGGACAAAGATAGGTATTTCCCATCTGTGAAAGGTACAGTGAGCAAAAGGTGTGTGCTGCAAACTCTCATCTCAGAACAGGTTATCATGCCAGGTTCTTTCTGGAGAGCAGTGCCTGCTACCTTTTTTGAAAAAATGTACAATAGGCCCCTATCTCACCACAAGTGCAGAATAGTATTTTTACAACATTTTCAATTTACCTTTGCCTTTTTTGTAAAATATTTGCAAGGAACTTGGGGTTGGTCACCTTGAGTTACCTGGGGGAACCCAGACGTGGACCCCCTGCTCGCTGTGCTCAGAGAGGCACAGCTCCACCTCACTGATGAGACCCAGCAAGGCTGAAACACGTGTATGGGGTTGCAGTTGGTACTCTTGTTCAGAAGGGAATTGTCATAGCGTTTCGGTGCTGGACTGACCATGTGGGAGTGACAAAGACTGATATGCAAATGTATATTTCCCATCTGCGAAAGGTACAGTGAGCAAAAAGCAGATGGCTGCAAACTCTCAAAGTGCTAAAAACCACAGAACAGGTTATCATGCCGTGTTCTTTCTGGAGAGCAGTGCCTGCTACATTTTTTGCAAAATGTACAATAGGCCCTCAGGTCAACATTAGAAAATCCAAACGGTGGAATCTCACCACAAGTGCGGAATAGTATTTTTACAACATTTTCTATTTAAGTTTGCACTCAATGTATGCCAGTATTGCCATTATAAACACATGTCATGCAGTTGTGCCAGAAATATATGCCAATATTGATACTTTAAATAATATGCAGCTACCTGCACTGACGATATTTTCAAGCACTCCCAGTGAATATAACTTTGAAGCTTTTGCATACCATTTCTCCAGCAATGCAACTGTAAAGTACTTCCATGAAGCTGCACCAGTAATTTGTGAAAGTATGTTCATTGTAAAATCACTTTCATGAGGCTGTACCCACAATATATGCCTGCATAATACTCACTACCAAAAATCTGTGGCCACACTCTATTTCAGTATGGTCAAAGTAAATCACTTGCATATATGCCGGCAAAATAAAAAGTGTGGAATTCGCAGGTGATTTTGCTTTCACTCGCTCCGCAAAATTATAATTACTGTTCAGCCACCACTGAAATTTCACCCCGTTTTGTGCGGTTTTACGCCAAGCATGGTGTTTCTTTTCCATGTTATTTTTGTGGCGCGAGACAAGAAACTTCGCACAGGTCTTTTTATTTCAATCCGCATGTGGGTTTTTCCTAACTGTGCTAGTTTTGTGCAGTACCACGAGAAATTTAGCACAGGTTACAATTTGTGATGGGTTCACGCAGCGACATAAGACACTTTGTGCAGGTATTGTGCTATCTGTGCTTGTTCTGTCTAATGAGACAAGAAACCTCATGCATTTTCTTTTTAGACCTGTGCTAGATTTGCACAGCGAGATGAGGAATTTCGTGAGGGCCTATTTTTGGAACCATACTAGTTTTGCTTTTCGGCATGAGAAATTCTGCATGGGTTGTTCGATTCATGCTAGGTTTGCGCAGCGGCACGACAATCATTGCACAGTTTTTGTTTACATTTGTACTATGTTCGCACATCAGCACAATAAACTTTGCGTCACTGTTATCGATTCATGCTAGGGTTTGGGATGTAGCACTTGAAACTTCGTACAGCTCTTTTCGATTCACATGGCTTTGTATGACAGCGTGAAAAACTTCACGCAGCTTTTGTTGTTTCATACATCAGTTTTAGAAAGTTTTCATGGCTGTTTTCGGTTTCTGCCGTGTCATGAGAAATGTCTTGCTGCTCTTTTTGATATGAGTGCGTAGACTGAGGAATGGCAGACTGGGGTGAAGAAGAACAACATTAAACAGATTTCATTTCTGTTGCTGGCGGAACGGAATTTAACAATTTTACCCATCCCTACTTACATGAATACCCTGCATTGTGCCTTACCTAACCTTCACCTGCAGTGCCATAGCAATCATTTCGCTAATACTATCCAAAAATACTATGCAAACAGCCACTATCTCAGATTACCTAATGGCAAACTTTAAAGAGTTCAAAATGCAGTGGGAAGACTACTTCTCAGAATGAAACATTTTGGAACTATCACACCAGTATCACATACTCTCCCTTGGCAAAAGCTTGTGAATCACCCATTGTTCTTACCACAGAGCAGAGGCGTTGCTAGGGGTGGGTGGGTTTAGGGAGCTACAGCCCCGGGTCTTTTCATTGTAGCCCCAGATAGAAGCTCAGGGACTACAACTTAAAGGCTAGCTAGCCCCGAGACCCAACAGTCCTGACATTAGCATAGCCCCAGATCTTTTCCAGAACTAGCAACACCCCTGCCACAGAAGTGCTCCTCTTCCTTCAGAAGTAAGCTTTAATACTACACGTCTTCCAGAACGCTTACATCCAGCATTGTGCACTAGTACTAGTCCTCAACATTAACAATAAATGGCACCTGCCCCAGACAGGATTCCAATCGAATTTGATCAGACTGATCCTGTGATCTGGGTCCCTTTTCTTACAAAACTGTTTAATCCAGCTGTGGCTTTGAATCGAGCCCCATCTTCTTGAACCAGGGTGGAGATCGTCCCAATCTATAACAAGGGCTCAAGGGACGATCCAAGTAATTACTGACCAATTTCCTTGCTTGATGCTGGTGGGAAGATATTTGCTGAAAGTGTGTTGTGTCATTTGGAGGCATGAATAGAAGAGAACAGTATCATCCACCACTTACAGGCAGGTTTCCCAAGTGCAACTAGCACTATTGTTTAGTGTTTGCCTTTATGACTCCTGCTAGACAAATGTGTGGCTTTGCAGAAGAAGTATGATTCATTCATTTTTTTATTGATCTATGTACAGTCTTTGATAGAGTACTTACAGAAGAATATGGAGAGTTTGGGATGATCTAGGATTGCCACATCTACATGTAAGGACTATCCAGATGCTATATAGAAAGAACGAGGCAGTGGTAAGAGGGAATATCAATGGGAGTACCACAAGGCATGTACAGATGGGTTTACGCCAGGGATGCATATTGGCACCCAAGTTGCTTTGTTTTTTTATTAATGGTGTCATCCATGATTTATTAAATGCCCCTACAGATGCCCCGCGTTAATCAGTGGTAAATTAACCATTATGTTATTTGCAGATGATGCAGTATTTCTGTCCTTCACACCGGTTGGGATTGGGCAACAGTTTGAGATTTTCAACCATTTTTGTTTAATTGACGGTCTAGCCATTAATGTAAATAAAAGCAAAGCCTCGGTGTTTAGAGGCTTAAGAGCAAAGATAGTAATCGGTGGAGGCCTTGTCTTGCATGGCCATGTTGTAGAGCAGGTGAACACCTACAATTACCTTAGCCTTCGAACTACGGATGATTGCAAATGGATTACCCAGATTGACAAAGCGTGTATGACTTTGGCAAGATACAGTGGCGCACTGGGGTTGGTTTGCGTCTGACTCAGGCAATGGGGTTTAGAGTGTGAAATTGGAAGCTTATAAAATACAGGCGAGGCAGGCAGCTCTAGATGGGGTTGACCAATGGGGTGTCAACAATGGTAGTAAACTTGCTCTATTAGAAAATGTGTTTATAAAGAACATTTTGGGGATTTCATTAGAGCCCCAAATTTGTCTGTGTTCCTAGAAACAATTATGCCAAGAATGGAGTCATTGAGAAAATCAAAAACAGTGTACCCATGTATAAGAATTTGGACCATCCCCGAGGCTAGAGAAATATAGGGAAACTTTTATGGATGTCCTGAGTCAGGATGGGTGTACATTATTTCCGAGCTTTTACCACTTAAAGAAAGAGGTTGTAAGTATTGGCCAGGATGAATGCTGGGAAAACTTGAATGTATGGATAAGAATATAAAGTTGCTTGTAAAATATGCATATCAGATCAAGGCAGAGAGTTGCTGATAAACATGTGTTATTCAGTACATCACAGCACTTATTGGGCAATCAAGAGAAACTTTGGTTTTGAAACCTATCTAGATAGTATTCCCTGTAAACCTATGAGAGCTCTGTACACAAAACTCAGGATGGGTACATTACCTTTGGCACAGCTGAGAAATAAATAGAATAGTCATTATCTGCCCATGTCATGCATGTGGGATGCAGAGGGAATATGTGATCCACTTTTTGTTGATTTGCCCGTTCTATCTTGATCTTAGGTGACATTATCTGAAGCCACAGTTTTTGATTAGAAACATAAAATCAACCATTCAAACTGTTAATCTGTGTTGTATGTCACATGATACTTAGCCGTCAATTCTGTGGTAAATTATCTTTTTCCGCACATGGAAAAAGAAGAAATTCCTGCCTTGTTTAAGTTGTAAGATCTAGCCACACTTTCGTATTTATAGGCATATTTGTAGCATTATTTCTAAGTTAAAGGGAAATTTGGTAATAACATGTGCATGCAACTGTTGGTAACATTTTGCACATTGCACATTGCACACTGCACTTTTTCTATATAAGATTAGCCATTATCCTAAAGTCATATGTACTGTGAATTATCTGGATCTTGGCACAGATTTAGATAATTTTTATTCAATGGTGTGTTTTATGATTTGTAAAGTTTTAACACAATACATATTATGTTTGTGATGTTTGTTTTGTATTTGCATTGTTGTGCTTTCATGGCTTTACCAAAATAAAGCTTATGAGTGATCGATTGAAACGGCAAGTAGGATCCTCATTTTGCGTCCTGGCCATGAAACTGTTGAACACCCTACCCAAATCTGTTTGCCTGGAGGAACACTGCCCAACTTTATTGAAATAGCTCGAGACTCGGCTTTTCAACCAACCACTTTGAAAGAAATGAAAAACAATAGCAACTGACTAAAAACTGTGCACCAGATATTTGGGTTAGTTTAACGACAACCATTTTCTGAAACTCTTGGCACTTCTGTCTGCGGGAAACCAATCATACTTGTGGAACCTCTCCTGCATGACACTGGTCCACACCTTTGATCTCAGTGATATCTACAATTAAGAGACAAGACCCTCACCCCCTCCAACCTCCTCATCCCTCAACATACTTCTCACTAAAATCTTTTATCCTTACACCTCCCACACACCAACAGATGACCTCCTACATCTGGTGTACTTAACAGTGAATAGGAATGGTTGAATCTTACCACTGCTCCCCCTCCCATAAGATACATGGCCTGGAAGAAGAACCGAAGATACCGCAATCGCACATACTATTTCAGACTGAACCCTAGTGCTCCTATAATAGACAAGTATGTCGAAAGGTACCCACTTATCCAGCCCTATAGCCCAGGGCAGTACAAACGTACAAACGCTACCTAGAGTGGACGAGTAGCCTCATGGTGCCATTAGGGAGACTTCAATTGACAGCATTGATTAAAGCACCAAGAAGCCACGCTTGACGTCGTTAGAGACACCACAACATAGCAGCATTAGACAGGAAGCACATGTGCCATCCTCACATCGGGACACAAAACATGCAACCGAATACATGAAGCACACATGCGGAACAGTTCTATAATTTAGAGAACAAAATACATATACATACTGCCTTTTCTTTATTATTTTGTCATTAGCTTAACCGCAGCAATGAAGAAACCTCAAGAAGCAAGAGATCCCGAGCGAGCTTGCAGATGCTTAGATGCAATTAACCCTATGGAGCTGCAGGAGCACTTATGAGACCTGAAAGAACCATGCGTAGCTAGCCAATGGAGACTATAGAATGGCAAAAACATGCAGAAGCCATGCCATGGCCTAGGAAAATCACAGTAGGCCACAGGTCACTCAGAAGAGCTGAGCTGAGCCGAATTCAGCATGAGCAGAAGAGCAAACATATGGGTCAGGAACCGCAGCCAAAGCCACCAAATACAATTGACATTCCATTTCCTTAACTACAGTAACACCAACTGCAGTAAAGGTGAATAATTCCTCATATATTAAAGTAATTCAGAGCTCCAGGAGCCCAAAACATGGTCTTTGAACACGTGACTCTGCAGGCTCGGATGATGAATTGAAACCAGTGCTGGGAAAGAGGAGCGATCTCATGCCACCAGACAGAAGCTTGCAACAAAGTTGTTACAGCAAGAGAGAGACGAGAGTTGCACGATGTAAACAGGAACTCTCATAGACTTTGGTGGTACACACCTGTTACAATGAAGACACATATTTGTATTATTACCTTGAAAAGGTACACCTCGAGTTGAGAATCACTTCGGATCCCAGGCCTGGCGACATCAGCTCTAGCCAACCACAGTTCAGTATCCTAGGGGAGGGTAGCAACGGGCGAGAACCAATGGTAAGACCCTAACACTGCAACTTTGTTTAGTAATAACAATATTGAGATGGACCAGGTCTGACACCGGACATGGGAGAGCCAGTAAACTAACATGTAAAGGGTATGCTATAGGAGGACTACCACTCAATACCCAATCCCGGATGGCGATAGGTTTTCTGGAGAGGGGCCCAGGTTGTGACGTCCTCATGATGCAATATGCTCACAAAACTAGCCTGCGAGCCAGAGCTCACTGAGATGTTCCAGGATTCTTTCCTATCCTTGTACTTGTCCCTTTTGGTTTTGGCTGTAATAACGCACAGCTTGAGCTTGCTGTCTGTCTGCTAGGTCTATATTCATTTTGGGGAAAGGTTATGGGTCTTCTGTGAGTTCGGGACCTCCTAGTAACTCTTGGACGTACCTGGGAGTTCATCCCCAACAAGTTGCTAGCCAGAGGATGGTTGCCTGCGCTGGCCTGTCACTAAGCCGACCCCTTAACCGCTGAACTTGAGAGGCTGTAGGACCCTTGCGTGTATTTCAAGAAAGACGGAAAATGCGTAACCATTAAAAGGTTTTTCAGAGCCATTTGGAAATCATCCCGCCCGAGATCCGGGAGTTGTCCAGGCAGACCAGGACGGGGAGGTGAGTGGCTTGATGGGGGAGCCGTCAGCCAAGCAGCGTCAGTTCAACACGGGACATGAGTATTGATCCAGACTGACAGAAATTGTGGGTGTGAGGGAGGGTGTTGAGTATTGTGAGGTATTATCTAATATTGCTGTGTATTGTCAAGGTATTGTCTAGTACTTTAACAGGGACTGGAGCAGAGGTAGAAGTACCCTTTTCTATGTTAAGGTCACATTCAGTCCTAGAGGGCTTGGATGAAGAGAGTTTGTAAATAAAGTATTCCTGTGGGTTAGGCGTTTTAGCTCTGGTTATTGATGATGGTATTCCTGTGAGGGTTAGCAACAGAGCTAGCTTAGATTGCGGAAGTTGAATTGACTGGCTAAGTCTCTTGGAGAGAAGCATTTCACACGTTAGGCAATGCAACAGGTGCAGTTTGATCACAAGAGAATATTGGTATATTCTGCCTGGAGGCGGGAAGACAGCTGTGGGGGTTTCTGTGTGGGTTTGGGAGTAATGGGCTATTTTTGTAGGTGCACAATGTCCACATGACCTATAGTATAGGGATAGTTGGTGACGTCACCCTTAGGTTTGCACATAGGATATGGAGAGTTTGAGACAGTGAGGAGCTAGTGTTGAGAACTCGGGATTGGCAGACAAGGTGAACCAGTGATGGTGCACGGAAGGCACATGCACAGGATTGTGGTGCTGTGTCTGAGGAGTAAGCGATCGCAAAGGAGGGGCGGTGCGCAGAGCACACTTGGTAAGGTGCAGAGCCAGAGAGGATCGTAGAAATTGGAACATGTGATCATTGTATTCTGACTTTTACCCCTGAACAGCAGACTATTGAAAGCTTCGATTTGTGGTCAGATAAAATAGATATTACTATGTAGAAAGGGAACAGTGGGGGGATTACACTTCTTCAGCATTTGTGTGAGACACTTCCACCATAGTTTCTCCAAAGACACACAGCAATCGCTATTAACACACATACTAGGTACTTACAAAGGAAAGAAACTGACCAAACACATGGTCATATTCGAGTTATGGCACATGTTTCAGAAAGGAGAGGGGGAAGCGGCAAAGCATCAGTGGATGCTAAACCAGCATGAGGTGAAGGAGGAAGAGGTTAATCCCTCCGCACCTTCCTCTGCCTCTTCAAGCGTTGTATCTCTTGACACTGACGATGAACAGGTCATGTACCCAATAAGGGAACTGAGGGCAGCCGAGGAATATTTAAATCTGATGTACAAACCACCACTATACTCTAAAGAGGACAAGCCATAGGGCACAAGACAGCCAATTAGTGATGTAGGGGCAAGCAACAAAGCACAGCAGTGCGCCAACTGGTAGTTCAAGGGCATAAGTACAAAATAATGGGGAGAAGAGAGGATAAACTGGAACGTGAAGGCAAGGATAAAAGGAGGGAAGAGGAAAGGGAGCATTTGGAAAGGGAACGTGAAGAAAGGATAGTGAGGGATCTGAAGGAAAGGAATAGGGTGGAACAAGGGATCAGAGAGAAGAAAGAGAGGGAGAAGGCAGAGAGGCAGCGAGAGATAGCAGATCAGGAAAAACGCAAGTTAGTAGAGAGCGAACAGAGGAAGTTGCAGTTGGATAGACTGGCGAGGGAACAAGCACGTAAGGAGGAGGATGAGCGAGCTATAAGGGCCCTAAATACACCAGCAGCAATCGACTGGGAATGAAATAAGTGTGAGGCAGAAAGACAGGTAGAACTAGATAGTACAAATTCATGAGGCAGGAGGCAGCGGAACGGGCCTAGGGGCTTGGGCAGGAAGAAGCAAATATGATTTAGTAGACATTGATCTTAGTATGAAACCCAATACAGAAGTGACATCAAGGAGATTGAGCTTTGCAAAAAACGTTTGTAGCAAAATGGAAATGGGATCTGATAAATGATAGACACAGTGGGGACGAGAGGGGGGGGGCACAGCAGATCATAATCCACGGGGACAGACCAGTGGGATTCATGGGATTGCAGGTCCCATGGACGAGGAGGAGGAGGGCCGATGCAGAGGAGCAAGCACAGCAAGCGAATGACAGGTGCTCCACACATAGCACATATGTCAATAGACTAAGGGATCGCCCCGGGCATAGGAGGGAGCAGAGAGCCTGTTTGAGAGGACAGTTGTCTAGGGCTTTTGACAAAAGCAAAAGAGTACCTACCCTAGAACCAGCAGAAATATGCACAGACTTTGAAGATGAAAGGGGGCCTATATGAATCAGACAGGAAGAGAGGGCAGCATACTCACAGATGCCGTTGCTAGAACGGGAGGGTCGAGACCTCAGTATGTGTCTTGGAAACACACAGACAAGGAGACTGTTAAGTGCAGATTACCATCCTTAAGCGCAGGAGCTGGGAAATGGATTTATGAGATGGAGAATCAGACAGCGAGCCACAGGTTGGCAGAGGGCGACGTAAAGGGACTGTTAGTTTCGATACTGCGTGACTCAGCTGTTGACATATGGAAGAGGACGTGGTTCCGTAGGGTGATGATACAGAAAACGGTGCATGATGGGTCACCATTTGCATATTGCAGAGCAGTAGCATGGCAGGCATTATGAAGATAATACCCACAGTAGCGTAACACAAAATGTGGGGGCCCCCCTGCGAGCCATGCTGAGGGGGCCCCCCCATCTCGGCAACAAATCATGATCGTGCCACACTCTGGGCCGGCCTAGATTATCACGCTTGCACAATACGCCTGAGCGTGCTGCTGAAGGGTATGCCGCACACTGTTCTAGAAGAAAGATATAAATATGTTTTTAATGCAATATAAAGCACACTTTCTGAGAATAATTGGCCAAAAAGCCAGAGTGTTTGCAATTGTTTTGTAGGGTAACACCAATCCAATATATGCAAGTCACCAACGGTGCACAGGAACATTAATGCCACATTGAAAACATGTCCCACTGGCTGCACAATGTAGACCAGTGTAGACGCGTTATGAAATTACAGTAAAGCATGCCAGGCCACATCTATACAGACCTAGACTGGATGCAACACTCATCAAGAAGAGAGCACACATTGGAGCCCGGGTCTCTGCTGCCTTGAACAACACGGCCAAACTTTTTAAAATCTTCATGGAACTGGTCAATTCTGTTGGGGTCTCCACCTCTCCGGTTCCCTCCCAGGCCCTCTGTATGGCTCTGGCCTCTCACTTCTCAGCTAAAACCCAGGACATCCTGTCCACTATCTCCTCTTCCTCTCCCTCTTCCTCTCTCGGCCCCCCTTTGGCCATCTCTACCTCTCCTCCTCCTTTCTCCTCTTTCTCTCTGACAACACCTGACAAGGTTTCTTGACAAGTCTGATCCATGAAAGTGTCGTCCAAACAGGTGCTCCCCTGCTCCTCCAGCACCATCAAGGGACATATTGACACCCTCGCTGCACCTTGGCCAATTTCTGTAATCACTCTTTCACCACTGTAACGTTCCCCTCTCCCCTTAAGCACTCCCTTGTGCACCCACTCCTCAAGAAGCAGTCTGCCGATCCTACCTGTCCGGCAAACTATCACCCAATCTCCATCACACCTTTCCTGGGAAAACTCTTGGAAAAAAGCTGGCCATATCCCAGCTTACTCTCCATGTTGAATCTGTTGGTTGTCTCCATGACCATAAGTCTAGCTCCAGAGCTGCCAGAGGCACAGAAACATCTCTCCTGAATACCTGTGATCTGCTCTCTAACCTTGATTCCAGCATTGATTCTGTCCTAATCCTCCGTGATCTTTCCTCGACTTTCGACACAGTCAACCACGCCATCCTGATCAATCAACTACGTGAGAACCTGGGCATCACGGATCAGGGTCTGGAGTGGCTTACCTCCTTCCTCTTGGACTACCCCTCCCAGGTCCATCTTGGACCCTTTTTGTTCCATCACCTCTCTCTCTCTTGCTGTGGCATTCCCCAAGGCTCTATCCTCTTAACGTGGTTTTTCAACGTCTAGTTGGCCCTGTTGGCCCCGTTGATCTCTACCTTCTCCTCTAACTTCCAGTGTTATGCAAATGGCACTCAGCTTTCCTTCAGGCTCCTCTCATCTCTTGCTCATTCCTGACTGTCTATCCGTGATTCTGGATTGGTGGACCTCCAACGATATCGACATTAGTGCCATTAGGATGGAGATCCTCCTCATTGGGACCCCTGCCCCTGCTTTCCCTCTCTCACTCTGGCCACCCACCTTGGGCCCTCTTCCTTCGCCTTCCTGCGAGGCAAAAAACCTTTTGTGTCATCTTCGACTCTACTCTCTCTTTCTCTCCTTGCATCTAGGACGTCGCCAAGAGGTCCCACTACCTACCAGCTGCTCCTCCTCAAATTGACTCTTCCCTTTCTCACTTTCCCCCAGAAGCTCACTGTCTCCAGAGCCCTGTTTCTCTCTAGGCTGGATTACTGCAACAGCCTCTTTCTCAAGCTGCCTTCCTCTACTCTCCGCCCTCTGCAACTTATCCAGAACAGGAGAGCGAGACTTGTCCTTGGCCACAAGCCCAGGGATCATATCTCTACAGCCCTGAAATCTCTCCACTGGCTCTCGGTGGTTGCAAGAATAAAGTTCAAGGCCCTTTGCATTGTCCACAAGGCTTTCTGGGGTCAGGTCCACACTACAACCAACGCTCTCTTCCAAAATACTTTTTTTCTCTAGCCCTTCCACCGGCTACCTCCAACTCTCTAAGGGCTAGATGCTTCTTCAGGCAGAGAGTGGGGGTGGTAGATCTCTCTCCTCTGCAGATGCCTCCCTCTGGAATGGCCTCCCTGCCCCTCTCAAACTTTAGCGGACCACCTGATGTCCGGAAGCAGCTAAAAAATTTCATCTTCTCTGCTTTTGCTCTCTCCCTCCCCTGCTGACCTACCTGTCTGCTGTACCGCCTGGTTGCTTGGCTACCCTCAGAGTCTCACTGAGTCCAGGCTCTTTCTTGATCAGTCACCCTTGCACTGCCGATGGCCTACCATGCACATAGGGACTGTAACTGTCCCCTACAGTCCCTTGTTCTCCTTGCACTACCCAGAGCTGCACTGTCCTGGCTGCACTTACACAGAGCATTACAGCCCTGTTTTCCCCGCCCTTCTTTCTTGCACTCCCCCCCTGCCTTTCCCCTTGCATTTCTCATTCTCGCACTTGCACAATTTGAATGACACAAGGCCTAGTAAGATCATTTGTCTTGTCACTCCCTCTATCTTCACTCCATTGCTTGTCGTGCCAAGAATCACTTGTGTACAGGCGTGTTATAACAGACTTCTATCATATCAAGTTATCACAGATGCTCAAAAAAATATACAATGCTGCAGTAAGAAATGGCTAGACTGGCAGCACCCAAATGCCAATCTAGCCAGGTAATTACACTTAGCAGAAATGCGCAGTTAAA
This sequence comes from Ambystoma mexicanum, assembly GCF_040938575.1. Lineage (NCBI taxonomy): Eukaryota > Metazoa > Chordata > Amphibia > Caudata > Ambystomatidae > Ambystoma > Ambystoma mexicanum. The sequence goes on along the minus strand of NC_090935.1, from coordinate 132,720,508 downwards.
AAAAGTCATACCAAATTGAGGAATAACTAGACTGGCTGCACCAAAATGCCCCTCTAGCCACTAATACCACATATCATGCCTGCTTAACCTGGACATGGACAACCATTATGATTTATCACACAATCCCACCTCCCACACATGCCCTCTCCCTCCCATGCCCTACCCCAACCTCCAAAATCAGCTGCTTGGCCCAGAATTACCTTATCCTCGTCCTAGAGCTTACGTTTGAGGCTCCTGGCCTCATAGGTAAGTACTGGGAGGAGAAAGAGTGGGATTAGGAGTAATGAAGATACAGGTAGCTAAGTCAGGCATTGCCTCCATGTACCTCTACCTCATCCCAGTGCTTGTGTATGAGGCAAGCACTGCCTCATACACAATTACAGGGACAAGGAAGAATAGGGCTAGGAGTAATGACGATTACCAATAAGTAATTAAGGCATTAAACACAAGTAGGGTCTTAACAATATTCAGTTGACTGGGCTGCAGCACTCGCCCCCAGTAATTTTGGGCTATGTTGACTCAACCTGGCTGACCTTCAGAACAGTTGCCGGACAGAACAGGACACCGATGTTAAACGGCACCTGGGTAAACAAGGGCCAAGCAGTTACTAACGTAAAGCATTTCACTGTTAGTACCTGCATTCAAATGCCAAATCTTTTAGGCAATTGAAATTGTGAAGTGTGTGTTAGCACTTTCATGGCAGGGAAGTGATTGGAAGTGTAGAAAGGGAACATGAGACCGTTCATTCTCACAACAGTTCATAAGTAGGTGCTTTCACACTTAAAGGAGAGAGTTAACTGCTTGTAACATTGAAGCTGCACTAGAATAGTCTCATTAAAATGCGTAAAGAATTTAGATGCTCCCACACAAAACAGTTTGCCTCCACCACCACCCGTGAAGTTAGCGCCTCCCCCAACATTTGAAGCATCAGCCCCCTGAAATGTAGGTTTTGTTGTGCCCCTGAGCACAAGCACAAACACCGTTCACCATACACACGCAGGCACACCAGCCATCCTTACATTTAAGAGTGCACTCTTTCACCAGGCAGGCGCACCCAGGCAGCCACCCATACATTTAAGTGTGCCCCCTTTCACCGTACACGCACAGACACCGTACACTCAAGGTCAAGCTGGAATACTTTATCATTTTCATTGCAACCAATCATCGTACCCAGATATCTATATGAAGATGTAATAAGAATTTGGTCGCATTTGATCGACCAATTAAATTGAGAATATTTAGTCATTTTATGATTATGGAACACCATAATTTGGGTTTTAGTTGTATTGATGGTCATAGAATTTTCCAAGGTATACTCAGCCACCCATTAATCAACCTTTGCAATCCAGCTAGAGTTTTTGAGAGCAAAATGAGGTCACCTGCATAGAAGATCCAAGGTATCTGTTCCAAGCCTAATTTGGGTGCGTCAGAATTAATGTTCTTAAATTTTTTGCCCATATCCAGGATGAATAAGTTGAATATAGTAGCTGCTAAAATACACCCTTGCTTCAATCCTCGAAATGTTGAAAGGGGAGGTGTCAACATACCATCAAGGGTTAGGCGAATATAAACTGACGTATTTTCGTGTAAGAGAGCAATGAGTTTTACCAATGATTGCGGGCAGCCCATTAACATCAATTTGTGTAACATCAAATGGCGATCTATAGAGTCAAATGCTTCTTTAAAATCCACAAAGGAAATAAAGAGGGGTTGCTTTTGTTGACTACAGAGGGCTTTAATTGATGTAAAGGTGACAATATTGATAGCCGTTCCCTTACCCGCAACAAAACCAGTTTGAAACCTGTCTCGCATGTTGGATAAGTTAATCCATTGGTGGAGGTCTCTCAATATTAGGGAGGCAAATATTTTCCCCGGCACGTCTAACAAGGCAATAGGCCTATAATTAGCGTGATAGTGTCTGTCACCCTTTTTATAAATAGGGACAATCAATGAGGTACACCACGAACCTGGAATCTTTTGGGTAGCTATAACTTGCTAGAATATTTCAAACAGGATTGGTGCCCATAGGTCTGGGAACTGCTTCAACATAACATTAGAAAGCCCGTCCGGACCGGGGGCGCGCAATCTACTAGCCTTATGGATGTAGCAAAGGATATCATCAATGGTAAAAACAATTGAAAAGGTGCCCTCAAGTTTAACAGGTGGTATAAAATGAGCAGAAGGAGGTAAAGCATAAAGGCGAGAAAAATGGGCTTGCCATGCTATAGAAGCAACGTCATTAATCTGCATTTGACACTGTGAAGTTTTATAAGTTTCTGTTATTAAAGACCAGAACCCTACTGAATTCTTTGCTAAAACTTTGGCCAGCATGGTTTCGACATCTTCCTGGAACAGGGTCGATCGGTAAGATCTTCTCCAATTCCTATATTGGGTCTTGATAACGTTAAGTGTTGCCTACCGCTGATCGACAGGTAAAGATAGAGCCAATTTCTTTTTTTTCCTAAATAATGTTTTTCCATTCTGCATATTTAAATCAAAACAATGGATTGCAGCTGAAGATCTCGTTAACCCTGATGTTGAAGCAAACTGATACATTAATTTTGAGTAGTCATAATGACCGTTCATAGTATTTCTCGAATTCTTACAGGTGGTTTTGAGTATCTCTGTAAAATGCAGTAACTTTGGTCGGGACCATGGTAGTCGATTACGAGCAGGATTGGCCTGAATTGAACTTTCATAGTCATATACGATGGGGGCTGGGTAACCTCATAGCTATAGAGCCAGTTTAGTTTCAGCATATTATGATCGCTAACAGAAGTAGCCAAAACCTGAAACCCTTTCAAGAGATTGAATAGATCACGACTAACAGATAAAATCAATGATTGCCGTAGAGTTGCCTCTCCTCCAAGTTGGATGGGGAGGACAGTCTTCAGGAGAAGAGCCATTCACCATAAGCATATCTTTTGAGTGGATGAACATATTCCAACATCGCACGCGGTCGTCAGAAGGAATTTTGGATTTATTTAAGCAATGCAAATTTAGATCTCCTGCTAGGATAACTTGGCACCGCTTAGGATGTTGGTATATTTTCTCCCATAAGGTTTCCAGAGTTCTCAAGTATGAATCAGTGGAAAGGGCAGCAAGATTCCAATACGTGTTGATTATAAAATAATGGACTTCTGCAATGAGCAGTTGAACAAGTTGAATATATGGTGTCGGGGCTTCATATGTAATAATTGACATAGTCAAAGATGTTTTCACAAGCATCAACAGTCCAGACATAGGACGACCTTTAACAGCAGAGATAGCACGGTTTAAGATGGAATGATAGCCGTCCCAAGACGGACAATGAGATAGCCATGTTTCCTGAAGCAGGATGATGTCATAGTCTCTTAGCTTAGTAGAGGCGACAGAGAAAAGATGTTGAAACCCTCTAGTGTTCCAACTCAGTAACGAGATCTGTTTACTGGTAGATAATTTATGCTTGTGAGGTGGAACATTGACATTTGCACGTCTGTTTAATTTTTGAAGCATTAGGATTCAAGTTGGAATTAACGCTTGGTAATTGTTGCCCGATCTTACACAGGGCATTCTTTAATGTGTCTCTTAGATTGTCTGTCAAAAGTTCAAATCCCATGTCCCACAGCGCTGATCGGGCAGCCCATAGAGTATTTAAAACTACTCTTGAGGGCAGCCAGATTCGCGCTGTGGAAAGGTCATATCTAGATGGGAATTCTATTTGCTCAATATCTCCTGAGTTCATATCCTCCAGAGCATAGATTTCACCAAAGATAGCCAATACACTAGATCGATTCAAATTGTAAGAAGGAAACGGCATAGGCCTACATTTGATTATTAATGAATGAAGATTGTTTTTTGAATCAATTTTTTTCAGAATAGTTTGGTTATTGCAATTATTAATGGCAGGCGCACGTAAGGGTTCTATTTGTTCAAAAAAAGGGGCTGTAACTTGTTTTTGATTATGTACAATAGTAGGTAAGGGCTGCTTTACTAAACCTTTGGCACATTGAACAACCCCTCTACTCACGGCTGATTGATGTTTCAGCATGTATTGCTCTATGGCTGACAATATAATATAGTCCAAAGTGGAGGGCACAATTCTGGGATTACAATGATCCATTTTATTCACAGCTATCGGAAGGTCAAGGGGTAGCACATGAGGTATTATCTTAGAAGTGGAAGGCTGGAGCGGTTGATGCGGCATTACTTTTTGTGGCAGCGTTAGGCAGCCATCTTTCAGACCATTGACATCAACAGCACCGATTCTTATGGGAGGCGAATTGGTAGTTTTAGCATTCAGGTAAAGATCTATCTCTTTACGCAACTCAGCGCGTTTTAAACTTAAATCAGTACTCTCAAATATATTTGTTTGTGAGACATTGGATTGGGCCTGTGGGTTGGACAGACTCACAGGATTTTTTTCAATTAAAGCCACAATATCATTTAAAGGAGAATATTTTACCAGTTCTTTCTCAGCTAAGAGCTCTTTCGACTTCCTTTCAGCAGTGAATTTTGCATATTTGGTCTGTACTACTATAGCTGCCATAGTAATTGAATTTTTTGTCGGTAACTTCAGCCCCTTAAAAAAGGATTTTGCTATAGATGAGAGGATCTGTTGTTTAGGGCGATTTTTAGTTTTTTACCCCGTAGGAATCATATTAGAGACCTCATTGTGTTTAGGCTGAAATGCTCCCGAAAAAATAGTGAATAGTTCTTTAGATGGCTGAAGGCTAACTCCGGTGTCATTAACTGGACCAGTATTCGATAACGAACATTCAGGAACACAACTCTTAACAGGAGAACAGGCTTCCTGTATTATTTGTGGGAAAAAAGGGTGACCAGTAGTGGGTAATGGATCCAGAGTTACAGCAGACGGCTGTGGTTTTTCCGATAAGATAGAGGAAACCCCCTTAATTGATTTCTGCTGTTGTAAAAGCAACCTAGATTGCCATCTAGTTAATTTCATAAGTTGTTTGTCTTGTTTTTAAAGTTTTTAATTTAAAGTTTCATATAGTTTAAATAATGAAGATATGGCTAAATTCATCGCATGCAATGTGGTTTCAACCAATATTGAGGGGGAGAGTGATGCAGCGGCCAGGAGCGACGGTGGAAGAGGGGGAAGGGTAGATTGAGAGTCAGAAATAGGTACAGTCTGGGGCCGTCGTGGTGTAGGGGCAGTATATAAAGAAACTGATCTAAGTTTCTCATCATCCGAATAAATGTGGGAAACTTCAGGCAGGTCATAATTAGACTCAGATTCTGCATTTCCATTAATAAAGGACGAATTAGAGTGTAGTTCAATTATAGCCTGGTCTCTTATAGACTCCTCAGGTAATGATACAGGGATAAGTTTAGTAGGTATATCCGGCACAAATGGAATACTTGAAGTTGATAAGATTACAGGGGATTTTGGGACTGATACAATAAGGGATTGCCTAGAGATACCCAAATTATGAACCTGAGGCATCTTGGTAACGAAATGTGGATAAGATGATGTGTTATTAGTACAAAATAATTTTTCTGAACTAATAGAAGGGTCGACACAGCGGCGCATATCCGGGGTTCCATTTTGGGTAGAAATGATATCTTGCTACCTTTCAACATTGTAACATCAGAAATGAAACACCTGGGATCATGAGATGTCGATGGGTTAGGATTATTAGCAATAACACAGTTGGATGATAGAACATTATTAAATACCTTCTCATCTTTGGCTAGAGTGCAGAGCATCTGTTGGATATCACGGGATACCACTTTGGAACTCGAGGCCGCAAGGTAACACGCGGCTGTGGAGTGCTTCCCATTAGCTTTCTTTTCTGATTTACTGGAGGTGGAGAAGACGGGACAGACTCCAGCTTATTTGATCTCAGAAATTAATCGCAATAGCGCATTTATGGAACAGCTAATAAACAATTGTATTATAACACTATATTAGTGGTAAATGGATACAAATTTATGTTGCAAACTGGGTAAGGTGAAAGCTACCTACTGCAAACTACACAGCAAACAACCAGCAGTCACTAAAAAAATTAGTTGTCAGATATACTTGTCACTGTATAACTAAAAAGGTGCTTAAATGATGTATATAAATTGAGGAGGAGTAATGTGTAAAGAACAATGAATTAAATAACTATTATTGTTCAAGAAGCTGCTTACGCTGCTAGCTGGGACGCTAGATGGTATCAGTACACTTGCTCTACTGGCGGGATCAAAGAGGGAAACACCTCCATAGACTTCCGTCCAGTTTTTATGCACACAACCAGCGCCAAACAGCCGCACAACAGCCGATGGACTTGACGCCACAGGGCTTATCGCCGCAAGGGTGGCTCTAGCGCAGTTTTAAAAGCGCCACCGGTCACGTGATCACACACGTGGTGTAGGCTGCCCCGCCTCCTCCAGGAAGCGGAACGGTGCAGGCAAGAGCGTCGCTCGCAGTGCCTGAAGAGTGTCAGGTGCAATGGAAGTTCCAAGGAACACAGAGCAGTCACAAGAATCCGCTCCTGACAAAATCCTTAGGTGACCAAATAATACGCCGCTCGGGCGGCTCTAGCGCAGTTTTAAAAGCACTACCGGTCACGTGATCACACACGTGGTGTAGGCTGACTCTGCCTTCTCCAGGAAGCGGAACGGTGCAGGCAAGAGCGTCACTCGTAGTGCCTGAAGAGTGTCAGGTGCAATGGAAGTTCCAAGGAACACAGAGCAGTCACAAGAATCCGCTCCTGACACAATCCTTAGGTGACAAAATAATACGCCGCTCGGGTGGCTCTAGTGCAGTTTTGAAAGCAATACCGGTCACGTGATCACACACGTGGTGTAGGCTGACTCCGCCTCCTCCAGGAAGCGGAACGGTGCAGGCAAGAGCGTCGCTCACAGTGAAAGGGGCTCTTAGGGGTCCCTCATGCTATGGAAACAAGGCAATAACCATACACGAAAAGATGCGCCAGACACGAGGTTCAAATTCCCAATGCTAGGGTTTATTGCAAGCAAAAAATAGTATCAATTGGCCAATTCTGATCTCACGCCCCGCGACGTGAGTTTCCTAGACCTCGAGGGACGCAAGAGAGCGAATTCCGTACATCAGTTACATATATACAAAATGCATATCATACAATCAGCAATGTCATGTTTAACACCCCTCTTTATTAAGTTCCTTTGAACTCGGGCTGACGATGGACATATCCGACGAGTATGGCGATTGTGACACTTTCGATGTCTATTCTAGTAACAATGTGCAATTAGAAAGTGCAGAGGCATCTTTTAGTTGTTGAACAGAACACGGTGGTTCTGTTCTTGGAAGCAAGCTGCACACGGGGGAAGAGCCACATTCCAAGCTTTGCTATCTATGAGGTACTATTCGTGTCCTGGGAGCCGACACGTTCTAAAGGGTTTTGCGAAGGGGGGCCGTAGGAAGAGCATAATTCAAGCCTTTTGCTGTTTTATTCTAACATATTCTACCATCGTACGAGACTGGCTGGCAGCTGTGAAGTGATTAAATGCCCTGCAGCTCTCTCCCAAGGCTACAGAGAGGGAGTGTGGGCATTCCTCTCTGGGCTACTCATGAGGAGTTTCAAAAAACTATTCAGTCTCGCGAACTTGTCCTTTCATATTCAGACAACAATGTTAGCAGTTGAGCAGAGTTAGCAGAATCCGCAAGAATTGCAAGCTGCAAAGCAGTTTCTAGACAGAAAGCAATGAGAAATGGTTAACAAGCAAAATGACGATTCTTGCTACATTTAAAATGGCCGCTCGTTGGTCAAGCATAGGAGTTTATATTTCTGTAATTCGGTGCATAAGACGGTTGGACCACGGCCACCAAGTTACGTCTGTCATCCAAATGAAGGGTATTCATTTTTCCAGATTGACAAACCCTCCTTTTGGCCGTATGCCAAACGTCTTATTTATTCATTGTATCCTCCTCCAATGAGGATACATCTGGGGTATCTATGTCTGAACCATCTTCATCATTAATGTCTATCGCCATGAATTGTTTTACTGTTTTTGTTTCCTCAGTGTCTCTGTTATTTTGAGCATGCTTTTGTTTTCCTCTCGACACCATGTGCATACATCCCTTAGTACATCCATCAGTTATTTCAGTGCATACTATTGGTAAGCATTGTATGCAACAGCAGCATGTTATTAATATCCCAAGTACCATCATTAGTATCGAAATTAACTTCCATCCCCAAGACCGCAATAATCCCCAAAACCAGGATCCTATCCTCCAACCCCCTTCTTCAGTAGAGAGTGTGGAACTTATAACATGTAATTTCCGTATCGCTTTAAATATCGTAGGGGAGTAGTCATCTATATACACACAGCATGCAGTTTTTACGAGTTTGCAAACTCCCCCACGATCAACTAATATTATATCGAGAGCCATCCTGTTTTGAAGTGCCATTAGTCTTATTCCTTTTTCTTCTAACGTCATATTCAATAAAATATCCGTTGTGGAATCTATTGTTTTTTGTAATATTCCAGACAGTTTTCTTATATTGTAAGAATTTTCTATTTGGGACAAGAACGGTATAAATGATTTGGCTATATCCATTGCTATCATTCCATCCTCGCTACTCCTTTGAGTTCTACCTTTTGTTCGTTTGGCTACTTCTGCTGTCTCCAAGAGGAACACTCCTGGAAACAGTAGACCTAGGTAGCATGTACCTCCCCAGTTCCTAGGTAACCATGGATATGCTTTTTCTCCACATATAAAGTAAACAGGGTCTCCTACGTACACGGTTTCTATTTCATGTTTTAAAACCACTGTGTTCAGGCAGTTGCTAAACGTTCCTACTTTATAGGAACCATTTTTCTGTAGACATAGGGGAGCAGTTTTGGGGCTGTGATCCACTGTATAGGCAGGGGGCACAGCATCTTTGTTCCATTCATCCCTCATTCGAAATGTCATTACTGATGTTTTTTCTGCTGGCGGGGTTGGTCTATTTTGCCTATGTAATCTATCTAGTCTTGTTATCTTTCATGTATTCTTTCTCATGGGTTCTAGTGCAAACACGCGAGCTTTTTGGAGTATGGAGCAACCCACAGGTCTCATGATCACTTCCTCAAATTCATTCATATTGGTCTCATCTAGCTGACCTGTATTACTCTTGTTCCATTTCCCAAAGAACATTGCACTTAATGTTACCTCACATGAATAAATCAATGGCAACGGTTGTACACACCAGCCTATCCCTTTCCCACCATGCTGTGGTAAATGGGTGCAAACCCAGCAATTTTTTTTCTTTTAAACCGCATGGGTCATGTTCATGATGAGCAACAATGTATTGTTGCCGTATTCTTCTCTATGTCTCTCTTCCATTGGGGGCAAAGTACCAGTGATTACATGAACCGGGCTTTCAGTAGCTGCTTTTGGCAAAAGTGTTTCTAATGGGTGTTTGTACTCCAGGAATCATAGTGAAATATCTGTTATTGTTGGTACTATCATACTTAAGAAACACAGGACCAATGTCCAAATCAGTACCTTATTCCTTTTACCATGCTTTTTCCCTAAATTTACAGTCTCTAAATCTATTATCTTTTCAGCAGGGGTGCAGGAGGAGGCTGAAACCGTTCTTGACTCGTTCTTCATCGTCCTTCTTCTTGCTGGCAAAGTTCGTCGCAAATTTCTCTCGTTCTTGATGCCAGAAAAGTTCAACGAAAAATGTCACAGTTCAATTCTGCCAGCCTTTTCACAGCCAAGATCATTTATCCACTCCGAGCAAGATTAGTTGTTCTTTCTCCCACTAGTCAGACGATTTCCGAACAGTTCTTTATTGATAGAGTACTATGTGCATCCAGCTTGTCCCGCTCTGGCTTAGGACACATGTACTCCATCAGCCTTAGTACTTATGTTCATCCAGCTTGTCCTGCTCTGGCTCCTGACACATGTACTTTTATAAGCGCACCGAGGAGCCGTGCGTCTTGAATTGTCCGACTTGCACAATTCTCACACTTCTCTCCTCTACGCCCCTGGCTCCTACTCCGTCCGTGAGTGGAACCAAAGGCAAAAAGAAAAGCACCAAAGATCTGTGGATCACTTTGCCTGTCGAGGCCGCAAATTATACCGATTCACTCCTGGTATTGTATGATCCGTGAATAGTGCCGTTGCATTTCCAGTATTAGGCTCAGAGTCAGCCTGTGGCACAATGATGGGTAGCGATGAGCGCCGTGGCAATAATGTAGTTTCTTTCTTCGGCTTTGGTGCATTTGCAGAAACTGGTGGGCGCCAAAGGGGTACACGTGTTGTTTCTGCTCGTGTTTGCCATGCAGGGTTTGTGTCGCTCGGCAGTGATGTTGTTTCTGTTGAGCACAGTTGGGGCACTTTTCGCCCTTTCCCCTTACTGGCAGCCTCCTCAGGCTCTGTTTCGAGTTTCACTTCTCGCTTGCACTTTGTTTCAACTTTCACTTCTTGCTCAGGCTGATGCCGTGGCATTGGACTGGCAACAGTTTTTTCGTTTCCGAGACCGTTTCCTTTCTCTGGTCATCGGAAGTTGTCAGCAGTCCTGGGAATCTTTTTGCATGTGTTGCATGCATCCATGCCTTCCGTCCGTCTACTCGGATGGCCGTTTGCGTTGCCAACAGTACTTGGTAGGGGCCGTGCCACCTGGGTGCTAATGCTGTCTTCCGTTTGAAGTTTTTAATCAGGACCCAGCTTCCAGGCTCCAGCGAGTGCCCCGTTCCGGTATATCGCACTGGTAACGCCTCCTGCACCTGCTGATGAATCAAACGCAACTTCTGTATTAAGAGCCCACAAAACATGCTTAACATAGGATGCTCGACCTCACATAATTTTTTAGGCTGTGGTACGCTCCATACATTTGCTGGTCTCCCCATTATAATCTCATAGGGGGAGAGCCCAGTCTTAGCCTGCACAGACGTGCGCATACACAACAGCGCTAGGGGTAATGCATCCACCCAACTCAACTTGCTCCCAGCGCAGATTTTTGATATCTTTGACTTCAAGATTCCGTTATGTCTTTCCACAAGCCCGGCAGAACTGGGATGCCTGGAACTGTGGAATCTCTTCTCTATCTGCAGACCTGCACAGATCTGTAGCACTACTGCACCCACAAAGTGGGGGCCGTTGTCTGACCACAGGACACGGGGCAACCCAAACCGGGAGAAATACTCTTTTAACATTACTTTTGCTGTGGACATGGCAGTACAGTCTTTTAAAGGATATGCCTCCACCCACTTGCTGAATGCACAAATTACCACTAACACATATTTGTAGTTCTGGCACGTTTCCATTTCTATGAAATCAAAATGGACCACCTCAAATGGCATAGAGGGTGGGCCAAAACTACCGCTGGAGTCACGGTTCCCTTCCCTACATTGTGTTGTAGGCACCTAATACAATTCTGCACTAGTCTTTCTGCATTCTTTTTTATGTGCTCATTCTTCCATACTGTGGATAAATGCTGTACCATCTTCTTCGCGCAAATATGGGTAGGGCTATGCTCCATTATAACCATTGCAGTCACGTAACAATTTGGCAACATCCAGTCTTTGTTTCCTTGTCCACCCAACATCCTTCCAAATCTAACTCAGCAGAGCCCTCAGCCCACCCCTGCATCTCTTCAGTCGTGGCCTCAGCCTGCATTTCTTTGACTGTGGCAACTCCATTCTCTATCATGCAAGGTACTTCCTCAGTCTGTACTGTCATCATCTTATTCCCCAAATCTGTGGCTGTTTGCTTCGCAATCCTGTCTGCAAATGCATTTTCCTCTCCCACTTTACATGTTACTTTCTTATGCGCCTCGCACTTCACTATAGCTAGGCGCTTTGGAAACGTGAGTGCAGACAACAATCGCACAATCGAAGGGCCATGCTGAATCCTGGCCCCATGTGATGTCAAGAAACCCCTCTCAGCCCAAAATCGGCCCAAGTTGTGAACCACGCCAAAGGCGTACTGGCTGTCAGTATAAATATCCACGTTCAAATTCTCAGAGAGTTCACAGGCTCAGGTCAGTGCTATTATTTCTGCGGCTTGCGCCGAATTGCAGGGGATTCTTCTGCTTTGTACAACACTCTTTAGAGTAGTAATTGCATATGCAGCCGTTGATGTGCCATCAGATAATTTAAAACAAGAGCCATCACAAAATAACTCCCCATCTGGCTCTTTCTGTGGGATATCGCTCAAATCAATCCTTCCCTTGTTTCTTCTTCAGTGATCATTAAACAATCATTGGGTGGTTATTCGTTGTCACCAATTTCTGCTATGGGCAGTGGTATTAATTCTGCAGGATTCAATGCGCTACACCTCATAATTTGGATGTGGGGTGCAAACAAGATGAGCTCATATCTTGTCAGTCTAGCTGAGGTGAGGTGTTGCGTCTGTGTCCTATTTAATAGAACGTCTATAGCATGTGGCACCATCAGAATTAAAGTGTGCCCCAATACCATTCCCTCCGTTTGTTTCACTGACGCAGCAGCCGCTGCGACAGATCGCAAACATCATGGTAGTGCGCGCGCTACAGGGTCCAACGCGCAAGAAAAATAGCTGCACGGACTATTTCTTCCACCTTGTTCCTGTGTCAAAACCGCCAATGCACACCCTTCACTCTCACTCACAAATAGTCTAAAGATCTTTTTATAGTTAGGAGTGCCTAAAACTGGCACAGCACACAATGCAGCTTTCAATTGTTCAAACGCTTTCTGACATTCCTCATCCCACTGTAAAGGCATCTCTGCATCCTTTTTAGTCAACTTTATCATTGGCTTCCCAATCAACGCAAAATTACTCATCCACTGCCGACAATAAGAGGCCATGCCTTTTACAGCTCTCACTCCTTTTTCAGTTTTTGGAATAGGCATACTAGAAATACGTTCTATGCGTTCTGGTGTTAATCTTCTCCCTTCTTTCGAGAGTAGGTAACCCAAATAAAACACCTCCTTCTGATTATACTGGAATTTCTTCAAACTTGCCTTATGACCATGGGTCGCTAAGTGTGTCAATAGTAATATAGTACTTTCTTTACAGATCTCTTTCGTGTCAGCAGCTAGTAATAAGTCATCTATGTACTGCAAGAGTACGCAACTTTTGGGTAATTCTAGCATGTATAGCTGCTCTTTTAGCGCTCTGCTGTAAATGCTCGGGCTTTCTGTGTATCCATGTGGAATGCGTGTGAATGTGAATGATCGACCTCCTAGAGTGAACGCGAACAGATATCTACTGCTTTTATCCACTGGAATGCTAAAGAATGCGTTCTTCAAATCGACTACACTAAAGTATTCTGCAGTGGCCGGTATCATTGTCAGTATTGTTGTGACATCTGGGACCAAAGGGAATTGTGGGTATACCACTTTGTTTAATGCGCGCAGATCAATTATGAAACGATAGGGTACCTCATTTCCTCCTTTCTTGTAAACTGGAAGAATCAGGCTGTTGCACGTGCTACCTGAAATTTCCTCAACCATCCCCAATCTCACCAGGTCAGTAACAATGCTTTTCAATCCCTTCTCACCTTCAAAAGAAATTTTATACTGGGGAATTCGTGGCAGTGTGACACCTTCTTTCAAAATTATTTTTGCTGGCTCTATTTTCAAGCATCCTACATCGTTATCATGCATTGCCCACAGACAGGTTGGTACTCTACTTAGCTCTTCTGGCAACTCTTTTGACATAAATTCCGTCACCGGTGCATCGTGAGGCCACATCGTGTGGAACACCCCGTCTGCCGTACAATGTATGACTGCCCCCAATTTTCTCAACAAATTTAATCCTAGCAAGTTCTCCACAATTTTCTGTCAAAAGAAATGGACACTGTTCCGTAAATGGTCCTATTGTAATTGGGACAGCTTCGGACATGGGGTTAATTACTGGTGTACCTGCGAACCCTACAGAGACATTCTTCTGCCCCGACAGTGGTATCTCCGGAACCAAGTGGTGGTCTATCGAGCACTTCTGTGCCCCTGTATCTACAAAGAAACGGTGCTCCTTATTCCCGACTCTCATTTCTACATAGGGTCCTCTCTGATTCACGGGAATAGAAACTGGTTCCGACCCCTGCCATGGGCTGTCCTATCGCGAAAATAACACATCGTCCGATGTGTAGTCAGCGCTACTGCTATAATACGTGTTTGGTTGTGTATCAAAAATATTCCCATTTCCCCCTCGATGTCCTCCAGTCTGATAATTTCTCTGTTGGCCCTGCCCGCCTTGATTTTGGTTCGAAACACTTTGGTTCAAAGCCTGGTTCTGTTGCGCTTGGTTTTGACCATAGGATTGGGTTTGAGTACCTCCATTGGTATATCCCTGCTGCTGCTGCATGTTATTTCTGCTGGGGCCGTTTGACCCCTGATGTCCTCTATGAGGCCTTCTCTGACCAAACCCACCTCTATTCTGTAGGTGCGGGCATTGCGATCGCCAGTGTCCTTCCTCCTTTCAAATACGCACATTGATTTAATCCCAATGACACCCCATGCATATTATTCAAATTTCCTCTGCCTTGTGCATTTCCTCTACCTCTATTGTATCCAATGACCTGCTGCATTAACACCCCTACTATCGTTTGCATATCTTCTTTTCTCATCTCCAATGGGTACCCATTACATATCTCACTTACTTCCTTTACTGACGTTCTTTTGTTCGACATCCATCGCATTGTTTCCCCTACCCATACCTGCAATCTTTGTTTATCACCTATTTGTCCCGGTACCGGCAAATGCTTTGTACCACCTGGAAAAACTTTCGGCCATGATTTTTTCATATTCAACCTTGACGCCTCCTTTCTACCTTTCTTAATAAACTCTCTACTATACTCAGGTGTAGCAAACATCTCAGCATATCTGTCTTCCATTTCATTTTTTACTTCAATGAGTTTGTGCACATGTTTTCTTACATCCTCATCTCTTTGCTCACTGCGTGCTAACTTTTTCAAATCTAACAATCGCTGTGGCGGTAAATTCCCGAGTATCTTTTTCCATTCTCCCACCAAAATTTCCACCATGCATTCCAACACTGCCTGTATCTCGTCGCTTCTTCGGTACCCATACAATGAGGCCAATGCTGCCGTCTCATCATTTCCTTCTATGTACATTTCTGCCTCTTGCCATAATTCAATCTTTCTTTCTTTGCTGATCGCACTTCGAGTTACCCGTCCAAATCCTGTTCCTTCAGCCCCGCCTCTCACATCCCCGGTCTCAATTTCGACTTCGGGAGGGGCGGATGGTGCTGAATCTGTCTCTGGAGCGGGAGGTGCGGATGGGACAAATGACACAGGTGGCATCTGTGAATGGCCTTCCTGGATGCTGGGAATTGGGTGTACGCGGTCTGCACTTGTGGGAGTGCTTGTGCTGTGGGTGGGGCTTGGGTTAACGCTTGCGTGAAGGGAAGTGCTTGGGCTTTGGGAGGGGGTATGAGAGCTACTGGTTGGGCCTGCGCAGTCACTGCTGGCGTGTTTGGTTTCGATTCTGGTTTTGGGCCTCGACCCGTGTTAGTTAAAAAATGTTCCATTAATTCGTCTGCTATGTGTAGTTCCCGCTGCGGGTATATTCTTTCTATGTTCATCTGGTCACGTCTCCCTTCCCATCTTAGACTTGCCATCCACTCCTCCTCTTCCTTTTCTTCTGCTACCTCAAGCTTCGTTTTGTGCCTACGCGCATGCTTCTCTCTACTCCTAAGTCGGAGCATTTCTTCCCTCCTCCAATTGTTGACAGTCTCAAAAGCTGCAGGTCGCGCTTTCTTTCTAATTATCACCCTTTCTAGGTTATCTATCCTCCCAAACTCAAAACTACCATTAATCGGCCACTGATGGTCGGGTTGATTTCTAGTTTGCCTATGCCAAATTTCACAAAATATTATCGCACCCACACCATATTTTACATACATATCATAAGCCGGTGTTCCCCCAGGCGGTGCACTTTGGCCATATTCCAAGGACTGTCTACCGCAGCTGAAAAGCCCCGCTAAAGTGGACAGTACTCCAGGAATGTTTCTTTAACCTTCCCCTTTGGTTAGCTAACTTTTACCTGGACGTTTGAATTTGCAAAATCAACACTCTACCAAAAATCAGGTTTCTCTTTGAATCGGGGAATGACTCACCTGATAAAACAAGTCGCCTGTCCTAACACAACCTCTCCCAACGTCGTGTCTGCCCTTCTCTGGCTTCTGCCTCGTCTCGGGACCCTCTCCTCCTTTGCTCTCTGGCCCGGTATGTCGATCAGGGATCAAATTCTCACTTCTACAGGGCGCCCTGTACACTTCTTGATCCCGACTCGACCGTCCCGTGATCGCCGTTCTTCCGCCTTTACTCCGTTACAACGTATACGATGGGGCAAGTGGGGAAGGGGTTCCTATTCAGGCGCCATCTTGAAAGGGTCCCCTAGGGGTCCCTCGTGCTATGGAAACAAGGCAATAACCATACATGAAAAGATGCGCCAGACACGAGGTTTAAATTCCCAATGCTAGGGTTTATTGCAAGCAGAAAATAGTATCAATTGGCCAATTCTGATCTCACGCCCGGCGACATGAGTTTCCTAGACCTCGAGGGACGCAAGAGAGTGAATTACGTACATCAGTTACATATATACAAAATGCATATCATACAATCAGCAATGTCATGTTTAACACCCCTCTTTATTAAGTTCCTTTGAACTCGGGATGACGATGGACATATCCGACGAGTATGACGATTATGACACTTTAGATGTCTATTCTAGTAACAATGTGCGATTAGAAAATACGGAGGCTTCTTTTAGTTGTTGAACAGAACACGGTGGTTCTGTTCTTGGAAGCAAGCTGCACACGGGGGAAGAGCCACATTCCAAGCTTTGCTATCTATGAGGTACTATTTGTGTCCTGGGAGCTGACACGTTCTAAAGGGTCTTGCGAAGGGGGGCCGTAGGAAGAGCATAATTCAAGCCTTTAGCTGTTTTTTTCTAACATATTCTACCATCGTACGAGACTGGCTGACAGCTGTGAAGTGATTAAATGCCCTGCAGCTCTCTCTCAAGGCTACAGAGAGGGAGTGTGGGCATTCCTCTCTGGGCTACTCATGAGGAGTTTCAACAAACTCTTCAGTCTCGCGACCTTGTCCTTTCATATTCAGACAACAATGTTAACAGTTGAGCAGTGTAAGCAGAATCCACAAGAATTGCAAGCTGCAAAGCAGTTTTTAGACAGAAAGCAATGAGCAATGGTTAACAAGCAAAATGGCGATTCTTGCTACATTTAAAATGGCCGCTCGATGGTCAAGCATAGCAGTTTATATTTCTATAATTCGGTGCATAAGACGGTTGGCCCAAGGCCATCAAGTTACGTCTATCATTCAAATGAAGGGTATTCATTTTTCCAGATTGACAACAGTGCCTGAAGAGTGTCAGGTGCAATGGAAGTTCCAAGGAACACAGAGCAGTCACAAGAATCCGCTCCTGACACAATCCTTAGGTGACAAAATAATATGCTGCTCGGGTGGCTCTAGCGCAGTTTTAAAAGCGCTACCGGTCACGTGATCACACACGTGGTGTAGGCTGACTCCGGCTCCTCCAGGAAGCGGAACGGTGCAGGCAAGAGCGTCTCTCGCAGTGCCTGAAGAGTGTCAGGTGCAATGGAAGTTCCAAGGAACACAGAGCAGTCACAAGAATCCGCTCCTGACACAATCCTTAGGTGACAAAATAATATGCCGCTCGGGCGGCTCTAGCGCAGTTTTAAAAGCGCTACCGGTCACGTGATCACACACGTGGTGTAGGTTGAATCCGCCTCCTCCAGGAAGCGGAACGGTGCAGGCGAGAGCGTCGCTCGCAGTGCCTGAAGAGTGTCAGGTGCAATAGAAGTTCCAAGGAACACAGAGCAGTCACAAGAATCCGCACCTGACACAATCCTTAGGTGACAAAATAATACGCCGCTCGGGCGGCTCTAGCGCAGTTTTAAACGTGCTACCGTTCACGTGATCACACACGTGGTGTAGGCTGACTCCGCCTCCTACAGGAAGCGGAACGGTGGAGGCAAGAGCGTTGCTCGCAGTGCCTGAAGAGTATCAGGTGCAATGGAAGTTCCAAGGAACACAGAGCAGTTACAAGAAACCGCTCCTGACACAATCCTTATGTGACAAAATAATACATCGCTTGGGCGGCACTAGCGCAGTTTTAAAAGCGCTATTGGTCACGTGATCACACACGTGGTGTAGGCTGACTCCGCCTCCTCCAGGAAGCGGAACGGTGCAGGCAAGAGCGTCGCTCGCAGTGCCTGAAGAGTGTCAGGTGCAATGGAAGTTCCAAGGAACACAGAGCAGTCACAGGAATCCGCTCCTGACACAATCCTTAGGTGACAAAATAATACGCTGCTCGGGCGGCTCTAGCGCAGTTTTAAAAGCGCTACCAGTCACGTGATCACACACGTGGTGTAGGCTGACTCCGCCTCCTCCAGGAAGTGGAACGGTGCAGGCAAGAGCGTCGCTCGCAGTGCCTGAAGAGTGTCAGGTGCAATGGAAGTTCCAAGGAACACAGAGCAGTCACAAGAATCCGCTCCTGACACAATCCTTAGGTGACAAAATAATTACTTCAAAAAGACATTGGGCCTCAGTATAAGTTTACCGGTCCAGTAACAACGGTACCGGTAAGCTTGCCGATACTGTTGTT